>NC_139155.1:19603676-20165622 GCF_964270905.1 Leucopleurus acutus
TCAGCTATGTGTTCCACAAGCTTCCCTCTGAAGACAACACAGCCCTGAATTCCTTCTTTTTTTTCCCAGTGACAAGTCAATTACTTGTTTAAATTCAGTTTGAACTCTCTGAACTGAGAGAGGCCAGAGGAAGCAGGTTTTCCCTGTGAATAAACAAAAGAAGAAAAATGTAAAGTCATTCCAAAACACTGTGATTTTAGGTTGTGGGAAGAGTACAATTAAGCATTACAACAGTTACGATTTCTTCTTCTTGAATTGGCAACTGTGTATAGGGTTTGCAAAATCAGTTTTCCTCTAACTTCCCAGCAAGGGAAATATTATAATCAATGATATTTTAGGACAAACAAAGGAAAATGTGGATTTTCTATTACCTTCAGTTATGAAGTGTTTCCATGACCATAACTCACAACAAATTGTTTCCTTCTTTCTGTGAAATATTGGACCTGTCCTGAACTGTGGACTTCAAGAAGCCAAAACCTACCAAAAAAAAAATCATAACCCTAGAGCTGCCAAAGACTAAATCTTGAATATGAACCAGAATGTATTTTTTAAAAATCAGCTCCTCCTCAGGTGAGAGTTTAATGAACTTGACCAACGTGAATTGTGTGATTTCTTTTCTCTATGGGTTAGAGGTTTCAATATAAATGAAGCCCATTCTCAGCTAAATAAATTTGAAAGCACTACTCCTTAACTATGGGAGAGAGGGTTTTTGCAGAGAAAATCAGTACAGTTTCTTTTAAGTGCTCTGAGTATAAACGCCTATCAAATAATATTGCTGTGTCTGTCCTCATTGAGGCAATAAGTGTCAGATATTACCTGGTCCACCATAAGTGTAGTTTTAGCTCTAAATTTTGATTTTTATAACTGCTTACATGTCTTACTCATCGAATAAGAATTTTAGTAAGTAATTATTTGGTCAAATTCCACCTATCTAAAAATAAAGCAATTCCACAAAGATAAAATTATGGCAAAGGAAATTGAAAACAAAAGTGGCGAAATTTCCTCCTAATGGTAATTTAAGATCACATCATCAGCGCTCGCCAGCATGTGCATGTGTTAAACCGTATAGAGAAACCTGTAATTATTGTAATTGCTCTTTTCGCTTTATACTAACAAGCTTCAAACCATGTTTCAAACTAGTTGTTTTGAAATAGTTATTTGTCAAGTCATCAGATCTCAGAAAGTAAATGGTAATGAGCTTTCCACGTTTATATTCTGACTCTTGGTCATAGGATACAGCTTTTCAACTCCATAAAGTTGAGAGATGAAGATGGTTATTGATTATTTCTGATATCGAGGCCAAAAAAATAAAATAATTTCATGATTCCTTGCTTAAGATGGAAGAAAGGAACATTTTAATTCCAAAATCTCTCAGTTGGGAATATGTTCTTAAAAGAAAGTTTTCCTATGAATAAGTAAAAATCTCAGTCACCTAAATTGTTTGAAGCTAAAAATCAGCATGTGAAGTGTTTAGCTATTTTTTTCATGTACCACAGGAAGTGCTCACATAAAAAGCTTAATATTTAAATAGCATCAGTAATAATATTTTCCAGTGCATTTTACATATGGCCCTTTCTTTGCAAACCTCACAGTTGGTTCTGGTAACCTCATGCAGGTAGGCACTGGGTTTTTAAGTTTTCAGTAGTGTATCGACCGTAAATTCCATTTAGTATTTTTAAAAGCTATTTCATATACTTAACTATTTTCAGAACCATGAGTATAAATGAAAGTAGCTGGTATAAATGCATTACTTTAAAAACTAATTGTTTAGCTGTTGTTACAGAGCAAAATTTGCTTGGGTTCAAACTAATACAATTTTTCAATTCCCCACTGATTCAGGAAAACAAAACATATCAAAGGAAAAACAAACATGCAGGAAAAACTTCCTTTAAGTGGACCTATTTTTTGATATTGTTGACAATATAAAGCATTTTAATTTACTCATTTTAAAATAACAATGAAAATTTTATTTTTTTTCCTTCTGTGCTTGATTGGTTACAAGAAAATTATGTTGATTTTGTTCTGTAGGTTTAAGCTGGTAAAAATTCACCAGACGCATAATCTTGATCTTGTGGCTACATCTTGCTCTTCTGCCTCTGATTAAATTTTCCAAAATCCCTGCGTGAGATTCACAGATGACAGACAGTTTGAACATTTCTCTGGGGCTAATTTCGCAGGAAAAAAAGATGGATCGGTTACATATTTGGTTAATTTATTTAATCCCTAATTTCTGGTAGGTTTGAACATTTTGAATATCGTGTTGATAATTGATAAGCATCCTTGTAGCGCTAGGCGATGGCATTGTTTCAAGGAGGTTGGGGAGGAAGGACATTGGAACAGAGGGGGAAGAGGGTTTAGGGAGAAAAGTGGCCGGGGAGAAAAGATCTAATAGCTGGTCTAATAGCTGGTGTAGTCCTTAAATACCTTTCCAACTGATCTACAGGAAATTGTGCTGAAGAATTGTTTGTTTCCTGTTCCACTATAAATGTGGTTTGCATTACACTCCCTATTTGTGTTTTATTTTGCTTTGCTTTCTTTTTTTTTTTTTTTTTTTTACTAAAATTGCAGGACCACTACAGAGACTTGAGAATAAGTGATTTCTTCCTTGCAACTTATTTTTTAAATGGGTTTTAGTATAGTTTGATTTTAGACATTATCCTCTTTCATTATTCTCAATGTTATGTGAGTGTGTTTCTAAGCTTGCTTGCAACTTCTATCACTGTGATGCCACTGAGGAAAAAACAAACGCTTTAGTGTCATTTCTTTAGAATCACCCTGTAGGCCATACGTACAGTCAGCCAGCTGCCATGAGGAGATTCATTTTTTAAAGAATCTTAGTTTCTAATCCTGTAAAAATATATGGATAGGTTGTGGCAATTTTAACAGTTGTTAGAACCCAGGTTTACTCTTATCTTAAAAGAAATGCAGTAAGAAAACATTTGTTCCGTGTATCAAACAAACACTTGTAACTGAGAATCTCAGGACAGAAACACAGAAGATTACGAGGCTTTTTCGCCTTTTTCCTCTAATATCATCACAGTTACACAAAAGCTAATTTTTCACAGTCAGTAATTTTAGACTTCAGTCTTTCAGAGTTTATATATATTTGGGTTTAAATTCGCCCTTAATACTTCAGATATAACTCTGAGGTGACACAGGGTAAAGTTATATGTGGTAAACATTATTGATGACTTGAAAAAAAATAAGGTTTGGGACTCTGTTTATAAAATGTTTATATGTATTCAGGAAATCATCACAGTCCTAAAAAACAGTTATCTGTATACCAGGAAACGCAGAGGAATAGTCACAAAACTGAAAGAGAGACTTGTATAAAATAATTATATTCTGAAGTATGAAGTGATCTGCTCAAAACCTATTCATGGAATTTTCAGAAAACTTCACTAGTTGGAGGATTTTTAACATTTTAGCATCTGTAATAAACTATTTGCCACATTTATTGGATCATCTTAGGCATACAGATATTATTGTATTTTGTTAAGCAAAACAAATTTATCCTTCTGAAGAAGAGTTCTTAAGGTTTGGGGCTTGAAAATGGTTTGAGAATTAGGTTCTACTCCACTTCAACTTTGGGAAACTTTCCTTTTTGCAATGCCGAAGATTTATAACTTAGGTTCCGAACTACAACTTTTATTAGCAGATGTATTTATGTCATGATACCATATTCTGATTAGAATTTTAAAATTCACGTTGCTGATAGTTTGGTCTTTCCAATTCCATGTTGCCTCATGTCCATAGCTTTCTTCAAATTCTTCTTCCTTATTTCTTCAAGAAAGCTGCACATGCTAATCAGGGCATTTTATTCAGAAGTGACTTAAAAGGGACACTATGCCTATAACATTTTATTTGGGAGAGTATCCTGTTTAAAGGCAGTCCACCCCCCAAATGGGGATAAAGAGTGGGTTTCAAACACCTGAGAAGTCAGGGGTGGGAGCAGTGTAGATGATGGTCTAATTTCAGACTCCACTGAAAAAATGCAGGCTTTGGCGTCCTCCAGGGACCCAAGGGCTGTGCTTTCCTGGAGACCAAATTACACTCCTCTGAAGAGAGGGCACGTTGAGGTAATTGGTAGGACAAAGTGGGGAGAGTTGAATTCCAGCTGCTTCCATTGTAGCTGCCCTGAAAATGAATAGGGGATGTTAAGAGTGGAGGCTAACATTTGACTTGGCTCTTTTCACCTCCACAAACCTAAGGGTGAGAATTATAGAGTCCGGAATGACTGCAACCGATAATGATCCTGTTCAAGGGGGGAATTGCTATGTTGGGAAAAACTCTCACACCATTTTAAAAACAGTTGATTCATTTACCAACCACAGTCCTATTACTGTAGCCCCAGGAAAGTTTATCCACAGTATGGAAACACTCCTTGTTTCTATCATGAACCACCTAGTGAGTGTGTCTTGGGTTCTCACCTCTTTGGGTACCATTTTTAAAATGCTCATAATGAAAGACATTCGGAAGGTACTGGAATCTCATCTCCAAGAAAGGAAACAAAAAGTAGAGTGTCTACACTCCCTTTTCCCCAGAATGTGTGCTCTTCTTTTTTTTTTTTTTTTTTTTTAAGGAGAATGATGCTGTGTTACTCAATAGCTTTTCTCACGAATAAAACAAATTAAATTGATGTTACATGCATATTTAAACCCCATCCAGTTAAATACTGACGTGATTAAAATAATCAAATGTATTACTTAAAAAATTAAAAAGGATAAATCCTGTACCCCATTATTTTATTGACTTTTAAATATAAATTGCAGAAATGTTTACATTCCTAATGGCATTATTAAGCTGAACTGACAAATCAGAGGAAGAAAAGTTGATTGCCCAGCACATTATTATTTCTGCACCTGTTATTACAATTCAGAAGTGGAGGCTTCACACACAGGAGCAGGATGGATGCTGTTTTCTTAGGCCTCCTATGTGTGATGTGAGGGTTGGGATAAATGGTTAACAAGTGTAGTTTCACTTTGTAGTGCCTTTTGGAGTGTTGATGTGATTAAAAGACTACAGTGTTTTTTTCATGTAGCTTTGAAATTAATATGTAAATAATAGGGGATGGTCGGGCTCTTCTGTACTGACTGCACTAAGCCTCCCTAAGCAGAATTGGGGGGGAGGATATCAGCTCTTTATTAGACGTCGTTTAGGTATAAATAGTGCCAACTTTTCATCTCTACCCTGTGAATCTGTAAGGGAAAAGAAGGGAAGAAGAGGGGCGTATCAAATTAATTTAGGTAGTGTTGCAGATCTGGGTCGAAAATCCTTTAGACTTCTTCTCTTCTGGTTATATGTTGGCCAGGAGGTTGGTAGACTTTGAGGGAATGTTTTAAGCAGGAAGTTATCTACCATTGGCAGTGCTTTGGTTTGAAATGTACGTTTTTCTTTAGTTTGTTTCCTCCTTGTCTTAATCATACCATATCGTTTTTCAAACATCTGAGCATAGGTGACAATGACTGTTGGTTGGTATGATTCTAGAACTTCTTGGGTGTTCATTGACTACAATTAACTTCACACAGAGAAACCTAAACTTTCTGCAGCTAGTGGAATAAATAAAGCTCTATTCCCTTTTATTTTTTTCCTTTCTTACTTTCCTTAAGAATGGCATTATATTCTTAGAAATGTGATATTAAATTTGCACTGAGAGGGGGGAAAGTTATCTTTATTTCATCCCATCCAGCAGACAGTTTGAGTTTGTAAAGAAGTGGTTAAAATGCCATTATTTCCTGGAAGATACTAGTTAACACTATTCATATGAGTTTGGATCTTGTCCTGTGTAACATTGATCATTTAAATTCCTAGACTTTAATAACACTTCATGTGTAGCATGGATCCCACTTTATCTGCCCCCTGGCTTCACAGCAAAATGTTTACATAAATGAACTCTCAATTTTTATATCAACTTTTTAACTCTGTCTTTCCAGAATTAATACTATTTCCATAATTAAGCATGTTCACAGTTAGTTCCATCGGAGTATACCTTCAAGATGATGTTCTTTTCTGTTGTTGTTTTTTAAGCCATCTGTTGGCTAGGTCAGCAGAGAAATGGGAGCCTGATTTTATTTTAAAGCAAGTAAGTTATTACTCTACTATTGTATTAGACATTGAGCTTCAGAGGGAGTAAAAGATAAAATTCTATCATATTTTCATTTTGTTACATTTGCAGCAGAATGTGTGTGCCCAAATTGGTTATTTTCAACTCGTGACAGCTGTGATATTTAAAATGCTCACAGTTGTTGTGACTTAAAATTGATTTTTCTATTAACACCTGAGAAAAAAGACCTGTGCCACATTAGAAACTTAAATAAGGTAACTGTAAAATTAGGTATGTTGATATGGATCTGGTAATCCTTCTTCCCAGAGGTTGCGAAGTGCAGCAAACCTCTTGGATGCTTGCAGGGAAAGCGCTCAAACTGCTAGAAATAGATGCATGATTGCTAAATGCGTTTACCTTTTAAAGAATTCATGTAACAGCAGATCTTCTTGGCCCAACTTTCCAATGTCAGTTTTGCTAATAAGACCTTTTAGGATTCAGTTTACTTTATTAACCCTGAGGAGGATGACTTACGGGAATCATTATGAGATCCTAACCTCTAAACTTCTTTTTACCTTTCAGATATGACACTGAGAAATGCAAACCCACACTAAATTGTTCCTTATGGAGGAAGTTCCGGTTTTATGGCTCTTTTCCTCCATCATTTTTAGATGATGAAAAAAAAAGCAAAGCAGATGAAAAAGGAGAAACAAATTATGCCTAAGCAGTTTTAGGCTAGCATTTGTTTTGGGAATCTGTCATACATTTTTCAGGATCCCTTTACAGATCCATTTTAACCTGGTTTAGAGTGAGAGAGTGCTTCCTGCGTTTGCTTGAGCTATTTTGATGTTAACCTTCTCAGTGTTGGAATCTCGAATGTGACAGGAGATCAATCACCTATTTAACAATGTAACTGATCTAACAAAACTTAGGCACATTTAGGTATGGAGATAGTTTTACATTTTGAAATAGATGGTGTGGTGTAGAAAACATACAGCTGGCCTGATGTGGAATTATTTATAGATAATCGTGCCTTCACAGATGCATTGCCAATAGGGAGCTATGTAGATTAAACTCTTTGGCTGGTCCTAGGCTTTTTACCTGTGTAACTCAATCAGAATTGAAAGCATGACAGCTTTTATGATGATAAATATATGGCTGGATCGGAGAAAGTGAGGACCGTTGGGTGGATAGGTGGATGGGTTACATAACTAGATAGTAAAAGATAATGCCAATTATTTATAACTCAACTTGCTTATTCATCAAAAGTTTACATACACAGTATTATTTTGATTATTGCATACAGTTTAGAATAAGTTAGTGGAAAAAAATAATTTCCCATCACATAAGCAAATCACAATGGAGATGGTGCCAAAAGTTCTAGAATGAACATAGGTAACTTGTTTCACTGATGTGCACCACAAGGTCAAAATGTCACATACGAAGTGATCAGGAATGTAAGTGGACACTTTCTTGTTTGGTGAAGGAAGATACTCCTAGAGATGACCGTTTTTTATGAGACGATTTATGAAAATTGAAGTGGGTATTTGACATACTCTGATTACAAGTAGATATCTTTAGAACAGTGGTGCCCCCTCAGGGGACATAGGGAGGTATCTGGAAAATTTGTAATTGTCCCAACTGCAGGAATAGGGTGAGGGCTTGCCTCTCGCAGTTAGTGGGTAGAAGCTAGGGATGTTGTTCATTATCCTGTGGTGCCCAGGGCAGCCCCTCACTCGTGCTGAGGTTGAGAAGTCCTACTTTAGAAGTCGTGTATCTGGACCTTAATAATTAATTCCCGGCATGGTGAGCCACCTTGCGAATGATGGTAGCTCCCTTCCCTTCTCTTCCCTTCTCCTTCCCTTTCCCTTCCCTTCTCCTTCCTTTCCTTTCCTTTCCTTTCTTCTCTTTTCTTTTCCTTTTTTTCTTGTTTTCTTCCCATAACAATTCCCTCCCTCCCTCCCTCTCTCTCTCTGTCTGTCAGTATGGCCCAGGTATTTCCACCGTGTACCATGAAAATGTGAGATTTTCTTTCAGATGTTGTAAATATAGTACATTATTTATGAACCAACTGGAATGGCTTCAAATCAGCTGTTAAAATATGTTGTGTCAATAAGGTACGTCTCTCCATACCCTGAATATATATTTATATCTTACCTTTCAAAATACCTTGAATTCTCTCATAGTGTAACCGTGGGTTTATTGGAATCATCCGAAAAGAAAAGTTTATTACCATTAATTTTTTTTTCTGTAGAACATAAAAAGGAAATATATTAGCATAAAGAAACTAATTAATAATTAAAGTTGATGACTTTGGGCATTAAGGATATTGTTTGCATCATTAACCATGTCCTCTGCGCGAAGAAAAGTTGAAAGCTGAAAACCAACGTTAAAGACTCTCTTTTCAGCTCTCCCAATAACACAGCTTCTTTCTCCACTCGCAGCTGGGGATCTCTCTTCCTGCACTGCTGAGCTTCCATCAGTGTTGGATAATCCTCGGCAGTGATTTGGAAGTGATTTTAAAACCTAGATTGCCTTCCCTAGTATCCTGGGGAGGAAGGTGGCGGTATCTGGTGGCAGAGTCTTAACACCTGCCAACTTGTGGAACCCAGAAGCACACCTCATGTCTTAGATGCCAAGGTGTGGAGAGAGCTGCCAAGTCTGACAGTAACTGCTGCCACTCTTCAGTTTCCTCCCCGTGCCCTACAAGGTTCTCCGAGGTTCCACGGAAGTAGAGATGGCAGCGGGGAATGGAGTGGCAGCTCTGACTTGAAGCCTGTCTTTGGTGTGGGATATTCTTTCAAGTGTTGCTCAGCCCAGTGGCTGTTACATTTCATTTCCATCTCACAAGTATCCTCTGACTCTGTACTGAGAATCGTCCCGTTTCCCTGTTCCCTAGTGCAACATAGTTCTAGTAAAATCACGTTGATGCCTTTGGGTTTTACTGTGTCTGTCACAACTGAAGCCATCTTATAAGATAAGATGGTCCTCAGTTTACATTTATTTCGGTGGGTTTTCCACTTTTTATTGTACAGAGCTGACTGTGTTCAAAGCGAACAACGAAAAAGAAAATGTGTAAACTTGTTTATGTGTATGCCAGGCAAGAAGCAAAGGTGACCTTTTTTTTTTTTTTTTTTTTTGCGGTACGCGGGCCTCTCACTGCTGTGGCCTCTCCCGTTGCGGAGCACAGGCTCCGGACGCGCAGGCCCAGCGGCCATGGCCCACGGGCCCAGTCGCTCCGCGGCATGTGGGATCCTCCCAGACCAGGGCACGAACCCGCGTCCCCTGCATCGGCAGGCGGACTCTCAACCACTGCGCCACCAGGGAAGCCCCAAAGGTGACCATTTTTGATGGTCATGTCCTCGATTTGGGTATTTCTGTTTCTGGGAGACGGTAATTTTTTTTTAATTGCAAGTTTGCTTTAAGTCAGGGCTCTTTGGACCTTGCTTCTATTTTTGATCAATCATTGATTATCTCTGTTGGACTGTCAATAATTCTCTTTTGTCCCAGTATTGTTCTCTGAATAATCTTAGAATTATAATTTGCTTACACATCGTTTTTGGAATGTTATTCAGAGGGCTTGCTTGTGTGGTATTTGTCAGACGTGTATGGAGTCTAAAAATCGATCTTGTGAATTTCTGTAATTAATAGGGAAGTGGTTTACAGATAAAATAAAGCTTGCAGTAAATATTTCATTGTAGTAATAATCAGCATTCAACAAAATACACGTGCAAGCCTCAGTTCTTTCCGAATGCTTTCTTGAACACCTTCCAGCTTAATCCTTACTGCATCGCATCGCAGTAAGATAGGTGGTCCAAATGTTGTTAACCCATTTTGCAGTCTAGGTAGAACTGGGCTGTCCATTGAGATAGCCACTTGCCACATGGGGCTATTAACATTAAATGTAAATTAATTAAAATGAAATAAAATTCAAAAAAGTCAGGTCCTCAGTGACACTAGCCACATATCACATGCTCAGGAGTCGCATGTGGTGGTTAGTGGCGAGTTTTGGACAGGTCTGGGAAATGGTAGTGTTATAGGATTAGCTCACTTGCTCGACATCATATGGGTTATAACAGAACTAGAGGCACTTCTGCTGTATATTTCAATATATTGACATCCGAAGTAAGAACGGATAGTTTAAAGCTACCTGGCATTTTAGTGAATGCGTATCTCATCTGTGTTCATCTCTTTTTTCTTAATTAAATTTAAAGCTTGATGTAGAGAAACTTTTCAAAGGATATAACCCTTTGTCTACGCACAGTGCAGACCCTGAATCACCTTCTTCTGAATAAGAGGTCCTCCAAGAGAGGGACTGTAGCTTTTTTTTTAATTTAATTTAATATATATTTTTTATACAGCAGGTTCTTATTACTTATCTGTTTTATACATATTAGTGTATGTATGTCAATCCCAATCTCCCAATTCATCCCACCACCACCACCCCCGTCCCACTTTCCCCCTTGGTGTCCATACGTTTGTTCTCTACATCTGTGTCTCTGTGTCTGCCTTGCAAACCGGTTCATCTGTACCATTTTTCTAGATTCCGCATATATGCGTTAATATACGATATTTGTTTTTCTCTTTCTGACTTACTTCACTCTGTATGACAGTCTCTAGGTTCATCCACATCTCTACAAATGACCCAATTTCGTTCCTCTTTATGGTTGAGTAATATTCCATTGTATATATGTACCACATCTTCTTTATCCATTCATCTGTCAGTGGGCATTTAGGTTGCTTCCATGTCCTGGCTATTGTAAATAGTGTTGCGAGGGACGTTGGGGTGCATGTGTCTGTTTGAATTATGGTTTTCTCAGGTATATGCCCGGTAGTGGGATTGCTGGCTCGTACGGCAGTTCTATTTTTAGATTTTTAAGGACCCTCCATACTGTCCTCCATAGTGGCTGTATCAATTTACATTCCCACCAGCAGTGCAAGAGGGTTCCCTTTTCTCCACACCCTCTCCAGCATTTGTTGTTTGTAGATTTTCTGATGATGCCTATTCTAACCAATGTCTTAATGCATCTTTATACACTTGTTAGCGTATTGTGGACAACCAAGAAATGTTTATACAGCCAAATGAATGAGTCCCCCATGCACCATACATGCCTACGCCTGTATATACAGTTAGGCAAGACTCTTACGTAGAGTGCTCCCCGAGAGCTGGCCTCCGTGGAATTTAGAGAGCTCATACCTTTGTTCTGGCTGTTCTACTACAAAGTAGAATTTTATTAAAAGAAAAATCATGTGTATTTCATCATATAATCCAAATATATCTTCCTAATAAGTGAAAAAGTCTGCACGTCTTATCCTTAACACTCGTTTAGTCCCTAAATTGACTGCATGGTTTTGAAATCTTCACATCTTCCCGACAAGCTTTCAGGCATTTAGAGGTCAAGTTCAAAGATTAGCCTGTGGAGCTACTCAAATACTATTTCTTGAACAAACCAGTATGTACTGAAACTCTTTTTAATGTCATGTTTCTCAAGATTCCTCTGATCCAACATGGCCTACTAGGACATTTTTGGTTGAATGAATGAAAATATATATCTTTTCATTCCTTGCATCATGCCGTTGGAGAAATGTGCCTGGTGAATGTTGATGGTCCTGATGACCCCCTTGATTCGTACATGCACATTCAAAATTGTGTGGAATGTTTTTCAGTGATGTCTAGGCATGGCAGTGGATGAGTGGGCTAGCTCTAGGGTATTGTTAAGCACAGGGAATGAGTGTTTGGGCCTTACACCTATACTATTTTAATAGACGAGATGATCGCAGATTTTTCCCGTCATCCTTTTGTTGGAAGCACCAGGAGCCTATAGTGGTACCTCCTGGCAGACGCTTTGCCCTTGAACTTCTAATGGCGTACACAAGCCCTCATTCCTCTTGGTAATAATCGTGGTATTAAGAGGCATTTGTGTTCTTGCAGCTTGTACCCTGTTTAGTTCCTGTTATGCAAATACTGCTTTAAACTTAGAAATTCCAATTTGCATTAATATTTTGGTTTCATATAGCTAGCTATTGCATTTCACAAACAAGTGCATTTTAATGAGTATTGGCAGAATGTAGAAAAAACGTTATTCATTACATTCTATTGTAGAAAATGCAGTAGTTGCCAAAATCATTAAGACCAAATATAATGTGTGTGTAGAGGCCACAAGGATATTCCTCTTCGAGAATGTTTGGCCCTTATGGCATTCAAAGCTATTACAGGCATGGAGGATGGGGGTTATTACTATAACATAGAAGCCAGCGCACCACTGACATTTGGGTTTATTTTCAAAATGGAAGCATGCTTTACTTGTTTATGTTGGCCATAAGACCATAGGGAATTCACCTCTGAGTTAACGTGAAGAACTTTAAAAGTCATCAACAAGCTGTAACGTAGTGTCTTACATTTTGATGTTAAATCCTAAAATGAGGTTTGTGCTGTTTTATTATGGTTACTTTCCTGCCTGAGATTTTTCAAAAATCAGAATTGTAGGCATAAAATTTTGCTAAGGGCATTGTGTGGGGAAATAAAAATTTTGCAACTGGACTTTCAGAAACTAACTATTTTAGCACATGGACTTTCAAATGCTGCTGTCATGTTGTCATAGCTTGTGGTCTCTAATTATAATGGGCTTTTTTGGTGGTGTCATTGCAGTTGTTCCACTCCTCCCCCCCACAGTCTTCAACTCACTTTTCCCAGAAGGAGAGTTCCAGGCCTTTGAAAATTCTCATGATTTTGCAAATCCACTCTATTTTTGTCTAGAATACAGGAAAGTTAAAACTGTGGCTGGTATGATGCCATGTTTTGAATCCAATTTTAAAGCAACCCTTTGCAACCCAGGGAGTAAAGCTGACATCTTTGTATCTGTAATGAAGATAATTATACCTGCAAGGTGACATCACTCGTGAAGTAACAAATGCAGTAGAAAACCGAGCCTCTGGTCTTCTCTGAATTCTGTAGACCACTTTTGGCATTTAACACTAAACTCCTCTTTCATGCCTGTCGTTTGAGAAGTTGCTTTCAGATGAATTTACTGAAGCTGAGTGACACAGGGTTAAATTAATTCTTTTCTTTATTACTCAAAGTGATACAGACCTTTCTTGGACTAATGTAGCTTAATTAGTGGTCAATTAAAACTGAACATTGCTGAATTGAAGTTCTTTGATCAAACTCCCTGGCATGAGTTCTCTTTCTTTAACTAGCCACCATCTTGAATTCATTTGGAATCAGTAGTATAAACAAGTTTAAAACTGGTTCTTTTATAAGAAAGTCAGCAGGCTTGTATAGCTGTGGTTTCTTTTTTTACTTCTGTAGGCGGCAATTCAAAGGCATGCTAAATGAAAACAGTACTACACCCTGAAAAAAATACATTTTTAAAAGTAACACTAAGTAGTCAGAAAACAGTCAATACCCCCACCTATTTATTCTAGACAGAAGATAAATTTCCCAATTTTAGTGGTTAATTTTGTCATTACATAGAGGGCTAAAAGAAAACTCCCGGTCCTGACAAAGTCCACAGTTATAATAAAAAGTGAAACAAACAAAAACCAAGCTGTGGCTTGGGAGGAAGATCGGTCGGGCACCGTTACAACATATATGCAGAGATTTAACCCAGGATTTAACCCAAATTCATTCTTTATTACTCTTAGGAGCATATTTCCTCTCTTTGCCTTTGGAGTTGGGGGGTGAGACACTACTTACCTGTTGATTTCACCATTTCTTTGGGGGGGGGCATTGTTGCATCCGTGAGAGCTGATGATGGGGTATCTTTCATACAGATTGCTAGGTTGAAACACACATTGCTTTTTTTGGAATTTGGGTGCAGTTTAAAAAAAAAAGAAAAGAGGGATATGGGGGAGCCAGGAATTGGGACAGAGAGAGTCGCTAAATATTTGTAAGTAGATCAGCCTCTTCCTTTTATGCAGCTACATGTCTTAACATTTAACGTGTCTGTGCTGTTCTTGTCGAAACATAAGTCGATACCATTCAGTAATCCCAGTTGTGGAAAACCTCACAGTCTAAAAATAACAGGGCTGGCATTCCGTTAGTGCTCTGTATTTTAAAGTATTAATTAAAACTGGCACTTTTGTGCTGGAAATAAAAGTAATATATTAGGTTTAAATAGGTCATTTGCTCAGTCTGGAATGGCTTCTTTTAAGTTCTGAAATTTTCACAGAGGAAAAAGTGCAAGGAGATTTTGGAAGTGGCCACGTAGTGTTTTCCCCCATAAATGACAAAGTTTTTATAGTTCTCATTACTTATACCCAAAAATTACAGTTATAACCAATAATTAAGATACAAATTTCATCACTTGACAGAAAGAGAAATTATTTTTAGTCAGTTTGCCTTTCAGCCTTCTCTCCTGCTCTCTCCCTAAAGGGCTGATTAGAATGTAATAATTGGGGATGATAGCGGGAGGAAGAGGACAATTCCATTTAATTAAAGATAATTTATTTTACTTTAAATTGGTGATGTCCCACATGAATAAGAGTAGACTTAGCAGATAGATTTATTAACGGGTATGACATCTCAGTTGACTTAAAAAGCAAACATTTTCTTTCTGTATTGTTTTTATTGTGTCTCCGCACCTGAAACGGCTGTCATCGTGCTTCCCTCCCCGCTTTACAGAGCTGTAGACTTTTCCACCAAATGTGCAATTATTGGCTTATCAGTGGAACCAACCTGAGCCTCTGCTGAGTTAAAAAAGAAAACCCAGGCCAGGAGCTTGAAAGGCTGATGAGATTCTCAGGGCTCCCATTGGAAATGCCGTCTCCTCCAGTGACATTTTCTTGACTCATCTTTAAAATATCTAGTTCCCAGATTCCAGGGTAACTTCAGCATTTTGAATGAAGAGCGTAATATTTCCTTTGGCCTGGGGCAAGGTGTTTGCACGAATATTCCTTTAAGAGAACGTGGACCTTGAATGCCATAGATAATGAAGAGTGTCACAAAGCGATCATGTGCACTGCGTAGGTTCATTTCTGACACAAAATTGGGGAGAAAGTAAGGTCCCTGTGTAATATTTTTATTGTTGTCTCATGCAATTGCAAACAGATCCTGGAAATTAGGGATATGTTATAAAGTTGGAAAGTGGATTCAAATAACCTGTGAAATTTTTTTTCACATAGTCTCAGCCCGTGATGATGTTTTCAATGGAATACCTGTAGCAAAATTGTGCTTGTCATTCCGTAAATCCTAAGGCACTTTTTTTATGCTTCAAGCAAACTGTCTTCTGTTTTCCCAATTTCTATGTGATCTCTTTCGCACTGTCTTTATCCCTTTTACCCCCATTTCACATTCCTGTATCCTTATTTCCATTTTTTCTTGTTCAGTCATTTCTATTCCCTGGCCTAGTGTGTTTCATTCATTTTTCTTCTCTGAGTGAAATCCAGACCTTCTGGCTGTCCGTTTCTCCCTGGACTTCGCTTTCTGTCCAGCACTTCCTCCGTTCACATCAAACCCTTACATTCATTTCTTTTCCCGCCTTGTTGCACTCATTTTCACGTACAGTTCCTTTACGCTGGTTCCCTTGTCTTGCCTCTTCAGATTTCAGTGCTGTGTCTTTCTAGCTTGATTTCACAAATTAGTTCTATATAATCGTGTTTTCAAAATGAAGGGGGGAAATGAGGTTTTTCTTTCTTGTCTGTTTTTGGAGGTGAAGATCCTGGTGGAATTTGTATTCAGTTTTAAGCCAGATGGACTTACTTCACCCTTTTCTGCCATTTTACCATTCCAAATGGATGTTAGATCAGGGATGGTGTTTCTCAAGGATTAACTTTTATTAAGCCTTGATTTTCCTGTTGCGTTAACCTTTTCCTTCCCCTCAGCCAAAGCATCTTATTCCTTTCTCTGTCCACCTAACTGGTTAATTTTAATAACCTGATCTCTCTGGCCCTTATTTTACCCTGATTCCCTGCCTCTTTTATCCATCTCTTTTTAAAATCATTCTGCTGTATCCTCGCTTCACCTTGTATCTTTTCTTCTTCTGTAATTATTAATGAAACCATGATGACTTTCCCCAAATTCCACTAACAGACAATGCTAGGAAAGAGGAAATATGCAAGTAATGTTTTTTGATGAGCATTGGGGAATTCTGTTTGGATTTTGAAATTCTTCTAATTTTTTCCCCCAAGATGTATAGTCATGATTCTGGGGAGTGGGGAACAGGGAGGCAAGTGTTCAAATTGATCCTTAATTGGAGGTGAAAACCCTACATATCGATATTCATGAGGGAGGGTGATCCTACATTTAGAGCAGGTAAATTCAGTTGTCGTTGTTGGATAGTAGACTGGTTCAGGGATGTGTGTGTGTGTGTGTGTGTGTGTGCGTGTGCGTGTGTGTGTGTGTGTGTGCGTGTGTGTATCTATTAGGAGCAAGATGGGGACAGTAGAGGGTGATCTGTGTGGCCAGCCCCTATTGCTTTCAGCACCTCCTGTTGGCCAGAAAAGAAGAAGATACTTGGGTCAGAATGAAGACCTATCCTCTCTGACCCAGGGCTGGGGATGGTTCCTCTCTCCGTCCCATTTCCTAGCTATTTTCCTTCTTTTCTCTCTGTTCCATTTTTGACAGCGATTATTTCACTTACTATTTCCCAACACCTTCAACCTCTGTCTCTTCCTCTACTTCTTTGCTTTACTGCTCTCAGATAGGTAAAGAATTCCATTCAGTGGGAGGCCATTCCCCAGCACAGCAAAAATCTAGATGGGATGCTTTTGTCGGCCAGCCTCTCCTGAGTACCTTCTGTATCCTTTGTAAGACGTCACAAATGTTGAAAAATAAATAAAGGAAAGGACAATTGCCATATCCCAAACTGGAAACCCCACCACTTTTTTTTTTTTTTTTTTTTTTACCGGTACGCAGGCCTCTCACTGTTGTAGCCTCTCCCGTTGCGGAGCACAGGCTCCGGACGCGCAGGCTCAGCGGCCACGGCTCACGGGCCCAGCCGCTCCGCGGCATGTGGGATCTTCCCGGACCGGGGCACGAACCCGCGTCCCCTGCATCGGCAGGCGGACTCTCAATCACTGCGCCACCAGGGAAGCCCCAACCCCATCACTTTTATTCTGGGAAGAGGGCTTTCAGGGAGAGCAGCCTGCTGTATTCCCTGGAGGTAGCAGGAACTGGGAGTGGCCAGAGGGAAGCTGCTAAACGGGGTCCAGATGCAGCTCCATCCAGGGGGAAGCCTCGTGCTTGGTCATTTGGGTGGCTGGGCTCGTCCCACCTCCCCTTCTCCATGCCCTCCTCCCAGCCTCATCCTGGGCCCTCCCACCCCTAGGCGAGCCCCAGGCCTCGCAGCAGATGTCTGCGGGTCTGACTTTCCTATATCCAGCATGAAGTTCCCTCTCTCCCTCCTATTATGAATTCTGTGCTGTGGTCCTGCTTGCTCCTTGTCTGTCAGATTGCAGTTCTGATGCTGTCAGCCATGTCTGATCAATCAGCAAACAACATCACAGGATGAAATTTAAACAGTGCAGATGCTCAGATACAGGGTTATGTTGACTGGACCTCCAAGGGAAAGCACAGGTAAGGTCAGAGTCTCCCCAGAGTGGGTCTCCCGAGCCTGCCTGATTTGACACCCTTCTGAGCCCCACTCTGCTGCTTTGGCTTGTGTGCTGCCCATTTGCTTTGCCCTACTCCTTTCTTCCCCTGGCATTCACCAGAACTTTCGTTTTAATCTGCTGCCCTTGTTACTTTCCTCCTGTCATTTATTCACTGCCTTTTCTCTTGGATCGGTGCTGTCACTATAAATGTTCCTGGATTGCCTCTAGGTTGAGGGTCCTTGCAAAATGCCACCTCGTTCAGGGCTTTTGTGGCCACACTTCGAGGAAGAGAGTTCTGCTGAGAATCTGGGCAAACGGATGGAATTGATAGGCCTGATTTATTTTCCCTCTGGGACAGTGGAATTTATCATTAGGCTACAACCAGGGTTTTCTTTCTTACCATTGAGATGCATTGAATTGTAAATGGAGCTTAAATCATCTTTGGGGGGAACCGTTTTTAATTAGAAAAGATATAAATAGATACGACCTAAATGAGGATGAATCAGCCAGTCCTTGAGAATTTGGGGAAAGAAAAAGAGAATTGATAACCGTTCCCCTTTTACAGTTCGCGGTGTTGGCTCACAGGGTTACTGCTCGCAAAAGAAGTATGTTCTATCATCTTCCTCTTCTGTTTCAAAGTATTCAGTTGGTCCTTTTTATAACATGGAGTGTTTACAGGGTTCTGTGTTCCCTAGTCCCATCTGGAAAATATTTAAACTTCATAAGATCTATAAGACTAAAACATCACATATAATGGGATAGGCAGAAGGAAGGAAAATGAGACCCATTGCGTGTGTTTAGAATAAGTTAGTTGTTTGTTCAGAAGCGCTGCTAGAAGAATTGGAACAAATAGCTGTGTGCAGTGACTGGTCGGGTCCAGAGCACTACATTTCACCACAGAATGATCCTCGGTTTGTAAAACTGACGTTTTGTTGTGACTTCTAAATCCAAACAAATCTCTGCAAATTTCTGCCCGATCGAGTTAATAAGAAAATATATACATGCAGAGGCGAGAGCCGTGCGCTGCTCGCGGTTCTGTCAGTGTCGGGGGAAATAAGGGATGTTTTTTACCTACTGTATTACATTCAACCAGCAATTGCCAGGACCTCCAGCTCTGCAGGTTTTCTGGACTTTTTTGTTTTTTTTTTTTTTTTCTCCTTCAGTGAGAACAATGGGATGCAGAAAAGAGCTTCAGAAAAGGAGCCGGGCAGATTTCTTCTAATTGCCTTGTAATTGGGGAGTGGTTTCCCTTTCCCACCATCTCACTTGCAGGAGGAGAGGAAGGCAGATGTGGCTTAGCGGGAATAGCCTCTTCCAGACCGGATGTGCCGGGGGCCGGGGGGGAGGCAGTTCCCTGCACGCAGGCCTGTGATCTGCCTCACACCTGTGCTCATTTCAGCCCCCTGATCGATGACCTTGTATTAACCTGGAGTGACCTTGCGCCTTGGCCTGTTCTTTGGGCCCAGCTCTTGGCAGGCGGACCTGCGTTTCCCCTCTGGTTTACAGGTGGTTACTGGCGGCGGTGTACACGTGTTTTTCGTGGTGCACGGCGCACTTAGCAGCCCGGCAAGACCTGCAATTTCATCCCTCTCAAGGGGCCAAGCAGGGGTTGGGAAGGTGCGGGTGCAGCGAGAGAGGTGGCCGTTTGCGTGTGCTTTTCTGGTTTGTGGCTCGTCTGGTATCAATTACCATTTGATGGCAACGCCAGGCCCGAGGCCCTTTGCATGTTTGTCCTGTGAGAAAGATCTGGAAGAACCGACATATGGTTTTGATCGCAGCAATTGCAGGTTGATAGAATGAACGCAGGGGTGAGGTGGGTGGGTTTTCCTTCCGGCCCTTTCCACTCCGGGTTGCTAATGTGCTTCGCTTGTGGAACTGGTCTTTTCATCATCCAGTCCCTCCCCACTTTGCCCTCTCCCCCCCCCACCCCAGCTCCCTGCCACTTTGCATTCCTGGCCCCTGCCTCCTCTGTACTTCCCCGTCCCCGCCAGAAACATGTGGCCCACATTAAGGACCTTCAATTAAAACAAACAAACAAACAAAAAATTGTCCACCCTTCTGTTAAAATCCCAGAGCAGGTCAGCCTATGGAGGTGAGCAGAATTCTACTAAAGTTGAACACCAAATGGGTGGTGGGAGTGGGTTCCCTCCAGAAGCTCGGGACATGCTTTCAAATGGCTGTTAGTTCAGGTTGTTAAACATTGAAACGACGCTGAAAAATGGCAGTGATCGAGATTAATATGTGCGCATGTGTGAGTTTCATCTAGGACATCTCTTTGAATTTGTTTGGGCATCTGCCTCATGGGGCAGGAATGCTTTGAGGTTCTACCTTCCTGTACATCTCAAGCCGTAAAATGGAGCAGCAAGTTGGGGCGTGTAGGTTCTGGATGAGCGTTTCCCTTCAGAAGCGGGAGGTTGGAGACCCATCTCTCCCATACTCAGTGACTAAATTTTACTAAATTTCTGACGGTCGGTGGTACCCAGGGAGAGGTTCCTCATTACTGCTGCACAGCAGGGATTGCATCTGTGAGTTTGCCAAGGGAAGGTCTAGTATTGGGGAACGGAGAGGCAAAGAGGGGAAAAGAACATTAGAGACACTTTTAATGCTACCCATGAAAATGTTTGCTTTCCAAGTAACATTTTTCTGTAATGCTCTCAAGTTCACATGTCTTGTAATCTGTTCTGCAGATGGGTAGTCCATGAGGCTGTGACTTTTTCACTTCAGCTGTTGCATGTCGAAATATTACTCCCAATTAGGACTTTATATAGTTGAAAAAGATAATGTGGTAGCTCACAAGTGCATGTTTCTGTTGATGTCTTCCTCCTTTTTAACGGAAAGCCAACAAACCAGGACCATCAGATCAAAACATGTCCTCCCCAAAAGGTCTTCAAATGTGAGATAAATTATTAGTTCTGAAGGCCAGCTGTTGAAACCTAATTAGAGTACATGACACACTTCTTTATATTTATTTCTACCTGAGAGCTGATCTCCATTGAAAGGTAGTAAAAGCTAAAAACTTAAGCTGTTGTCTTAAATTGTATGGAGGTGTCTGTATGACTGTGTTGAGAAAACTGACCATATTTTTACAATGGTATTGACTGTGTCTTAAGATATTTGCCGAAGGCTGCTGTCTTCCTTTGCCCAAGCTTTCTCTATATAGTATACAAATTGGCTTGCTAAATGATTCCTTTTTTTTTTACAGTCTTGATAATGATTATATTTTGTTACTTGGTAATCTTCCTACAATTTAATAAAATTTCGTCCCCTGAGCTGTGTTTGAATTCATAGCAATTAGTGATTAATTTCTTTGCTCTAGTCACATATTTTAGTAGTGGCTATTTAGTTATTTGACTGATATTTACTGGACACAGAGTATAACCTTAAATCACCATTCAGCTTGACAGCGTAAGACGACATTTCTCCTTGCTGCGCATGCCATGTTAGCTGCTTTCAAAGAAGGATGTATTGAGAAGTCCATTTTGGTGATTAAAAAAAAAAAAATATATATATATATATATATATTGCTTTTCTGAAATGTGTAGACTTGGGGACTCATAGAAAAATAATGTAGTGTAAGGAATATGAACCTGTCTTAAAACATGTTGGGTCACTTAACAGCAGCTGTGCTGGAGAGAGATTTGATCTGAGAAGACTTTTTGAATCTTCTCAGCCCTAACACCATTCTGGTTTTGAAAATGGGAAAATGGAAAAGAGTTTTGGGGAAGGGAGATAGCTCAGTTTTGAAAGGCGGCATAGGTAGAAATCTTTCAGTCCCAGCTCAGACTAGCCAACACTTCTAATCTATCCCGCCAAACAGACGACAAAAGAGTCAGATGGGAACTGTGGGTTTATATTTTAGAGACACGCTACAGAGGCATGTGATAGTGTTAGAGACCACTTACATGCTTCTTGCCCAGCATCAATTTGATTTGGGGACTGAAATTTAGGAACGTTGGTAGAGGAGGCAACCTTTTTTTCTTTCTTTTTAAATAAATAAATAAATTTATTTATTTATTTATTAATGGCTGCGTTGGGTCTTCATTATTGCGCGCGGGCTTTCTATGGTTGTGGTGCACGGGCTTCTCATTGCGGTGGCTTCTCTTGTTGCAGAGCATGGGCTCTAGGCACACGGGCTTCAGCAGTTGTGGCACGTGGGCTCAGTAGTTGTGGCTCACGGGCTCTAGAGCACAGGCTCAGTAGTTGTGGCGCACCGGGTTAGTTGCTCCGCGGCATGTGGGATCTTCCCGGACCAGGGCCCGGACTTGTGTCCCCTGCATTGGCAGGCAGATTCTTAACCACTGCGCCACCAGGGAAGCCCAGCCTTTTTTTAATATACAATTTCTTTTTAAAAAATCTATTTAAAAAAATCACTGCTATTAAAATCAGATTCAGCCTCTAAACTATTACTACCTTCTACAGTATCATTTAAACTGCTTATGTAGACACCTTGCTAAAAGATAAAAGCCCTCCTACATGTGCTGACTACATGGTATCAATCTTTATTAAGAAAAAAACCCCTGCTCTTTCAAAAGTCTGAATATAGGGATCCTTGAATTAACTTGGTCCATGGAAGTCCTAACAATTACTAGTATTCTTTTTTTTTTTTTTTTAGTTTGCAGTTACTTACAAAGGAAGAAATATTTATAAAATTATGTTATGGTGTTTTTTAAATGTATGCAAACAACTCTCAGATCACAATTGAATCAGAGTTACTTTTACAAATTGAGGAAAGAGAAATCCCTAGTGGGGTGAAAACTGGTCCTCATTTTCTCAGGACTCTCCTGGAAAAGTGATAACAACGTTTCTCTCTCTGGATACTGAAGCCCCCTCCCCTGCCCCAGATACCATGTTACAGAAGGCATTCACTTCATCTTTGAAGAGGTCCTCGCATCTCTTTAGGATCTGTTCTTGTTCATACATTGCAAATATGTACTTTTATGTCCACAAGGAAGGCATTAGTACCATTGAGAAGGGCAATGTCAATTAGGACCTGGAAAATACAAAGTCTGCAGACTGTAAGAATTGTACTCAGACTTTATGCCATCTACCTTTTGAAGACAATTTTGAACCTTTGAGGTTCAAAATATTGGGGGTTCTGATGAGCTTTCTTCTTTCTTTCTTTTTTTTTTTTTTTCTATTTGCAAATCATGGCTTCCTGATCCTAAGGAAAAAACCTCAAAGGCAAGACTCAACAGGCTTCCTGGACATCAAATAGTTCGTACAAAACAACATTCTGATGACTTGCATGTAAATAAATCAGAAACATATGAATTAAACTGCTCTTGGAATACATATGGGTTGAAAAATAGAGAGAAGTGCTGAGAAAATGTGTTTCGGGTTTTGCTGAGCCCATGACATTTGAAAAAATAGTATGAGACACTGAACAAACACAAACCACGGCTTGGCTTCCCCACTCCTAATATTAACCTCCCAGTTCAATGGCAAATCAGTTTACCATGTGCCTAAACGCGAGCCACCTTTGGTGTGCTCCTCCAGACTTAATTACTTGCAGTTTAATTTTTTTTTTTCAATGAGAAGCTCAAAAATAGCATCACATTTCAAGGAAATGCAAATCTTAGCATTTTTTGACCCAGTTGGTTCACGTCAGACTATTTTAGAAAATACCACAGATCACCTTAGGAACAGTCATACTGGTACGGCCCTCTTTGGTGTGACTGGAGACGAACAGAAGAAAAGCATCATTATTAAGAAACTGGTCCTGAAATGGATGCTGCCTTATTAAATCAAAGCGCTAAACCACCGCAGGTGAAAACCTCATGAAGGAGTACAGTTACCTCTCTTGGCATTATAGTGGGAGGCCTGCCAGCCCCGCTGTACACTACCAAGCACAGATCATGACCTTGGCTTCCGATCTTTTTCACTGCTGAGGTCTGTGGCCTTGTAGGTAGTGGAAGTTTGCTTTCTCTTTCCCACATTGCACTCAAGATAGCTAATAACATTAGGGAGTCTAAGTCCTGGGACAATTGCAGACTTCTTAGAGCCCCCGTATCCTCTCTCCTTGATATGTTGTTCCTTGGCATCTGGCTTTAACTACAGGAGCAGAACACGTGGGCATTTAGGGAACAAAAAGAGCCAGAGCTTCAGGCTTCTCCCACTGAGAGTAAGTCATTGACGTACACTTGGATGGCATCCTCTATCCATTCTTTGGACCGGCACTGTCACCTGAGGTTATCAGTTTGAAATTAGAGAGAGATGGGAGATTTCATCTTTTATCTTTAGGAAAGTGTTGTTTTGGTTGTTTAAGAAAACATTTTAATGTTCTTTTCCTAACTCCTTCACTCAAGTGGTGGTAACAGGTTTGGATGCTAACTCTGAGTCAAGTGCTGAAATACGACTCTGAACAAGACAGACATGGGATAGACAAGTAAACTGAGCTACATTTAGTCTAATAATGCATCGATGGGGGAGTACAGCCTGTTGAAGGTACACACAAGAAGGGTACCTATCCCACATTTGGCCTGGAGGAAGTGAGGTCCACCGATGAATGGGAATTCAGCAGGCAAAATGCAAGGGTAATAACCAGATCAAGGGAGAGAAGGGCATATACTGTTATCCAAAGGTGGTGCAGGATGACTGGAGCTCATGGTGCACAATGATAATAGTGAAAGATGGGACTGAAAAGATAAACAGTGGCTAGATCATAAATCGCCTTGTGCACCCCATTGAAGAGTTCAGATTTTATCATGATGTCATGAGGAGCCCTTCAAATGGATATGCCGAAGATGTCATTGAATTTAAAAGTCCAGAGAGATGGGAGGAACAACAGGAAGACATAGTCACAGAAGCCAAGGAGAGCAGATTTGACTGGCAGGAGGAAACTGTCAACAGTGTCAGATGTTACTGAGAGTGAAAGTGACATTTGGCTGCAGCATCCAGGAGCTTTTGAGCAGTTTCATTGGAGGAGTGGGTATGGAAAAAAGATAAAGAAATGGGGAAAGTCCATGGCAAGATGCTTTTTCCGTCGTCATTGTCATCATCATCATCACCGTCATCAATGGAAAATAATCATCTTCCGGACAGAGAGACTGGTAGAAAGAATGAGCCACCTACAACCCAGGGGATTGGAATGTATTTGGGAAAATAGACCATAAATATAAAGCAGAAGACAGCACCACAAGTTAGAAGACATGCAAAGGGTAAAATGAGCCTTACAGATCAGTCAGATGAAGGAGGGATCTGGACAGATCCATGAAAGAATAGGAGGAATTAAGATGGCAGGTGGGGCTTCCCTGGTGGCTCGGTGGTTGAGAGTCCGCCTGCCGATGTTAAGATGGCAGATGAAAGGGGAGAGTTATTTAAGTGGTGAGTGTAGCTTGAGGTTTGTACTCTGTGTTATGCCTCCTTATCCCAGTCCAGTTTGGTTTTGAGTTCCCATTGAATGGAGATATTAGAAAACACCATCAAAGGTGATGTGTGGTCCTAACCTGCCTGTGACTTCTGTTTGAGTTTCTCAATCCTTTTTTGGAAAATTAAAGTCCTAGACTGACTCTCTGTTTGTTTTAGTTTCATGCAATCTTTATTTTTAAAATCTGGACACAGAAACGAAGGAACAGATATCACAAATATAGCACATCAGAGATTCCCATAAATTCTACATGGATGAGTTCCTTGAGAAATTTTGCACATTCAATGCTGGACATCTGTGAAACTGAAGCACAGTGTCTTTTACATCTGTGTAATCTCTATGTGACATCTTCCTGGTATGAGGCCAGAGATTCACCCCCATTGTGCAGTACCTTAAAGAAGCCATTCATGATTCAGAGGACAGTTCTCAACAAAGATACCTGAAATACACTTCTGTAAGGGACTTCAGTGCCGAAAATCTGCTGTGTAAGCTTTGTAGGTGCAGGAAAGAATTGGTCTTCTTTTACTTTGGCTGTGGCCCTTGTTTGTATAATAAATACTTATTGGGCACCTGCTGTAGGCAGTCATTTCATTGAATGTCCTCTGTATCACACCCTCTTTCCCTGAGGAGCCCACAGTATTTTATGGGAGAGAAGACCTGTATAATTCATAAAATTTACAAATTTCTAAAAGTAAAGTGCTGGGAAAGTTTAGAAGATGAAATATATTTGATTAAAACTTACTGAGCTCATTCTTTCCCCAAAGTTTTTTGGTCTATACTCCTGTCGATATGACACCCCTGGTTCCCATTCCCATTTGTAATTGATAGAGAAAGAGCTGAATAGGTTGTGTACGTATCAAGAAATTTTCCATTAAAGAAAATGGACTCATCACCATCAAAAACTATTTTAAGCATCACTAAGGTGCTGAACATGCTATACAAATTAGATACGTTGAGGTCCATTTTTTTTCAAGGTGTTTTCTCAGAGCATGATCTGGTTTTATTTGCAACACATCTCCATGTAGCAGCAGATGTCATGATCTGTATTTTCCAAATGAATATTGTAAGATTGAGAGAGAGGCTGAATGACCTACCGACGGTCAGTTGATGAGTGGTAGAACCAAAACTGGAAAGATGGTCTCCATTGGGGACCATTATCTACAGCTGGTTAGCTCACTTAAGCTGTTTGGACAATGAGGGAGAATCATAAGTTCATTTCCTTGATAGAATGAAGAAGATTGAATTTGGTGACGAAGAGATGATGAGTGACTATGGTGAGAGAGCAGTTTCCATAATGGCTGCATTATTTACCTACATTTTCCAACTAGCCTCTGATGACACGGCTTACTGCTTAAGAAATATGGTCGATCGTTGGTCCTCTCTTCTCCTGGAATACCACCTCCCTGCAGATGGGTCCTCACTAATATTTTTTGTGAAGGATACATAAGTTTTAGGCCTGCTACAGTGATTGTTTTGTTTTATTTTAATTGAGGTGAAATGTACGTAACATAAAATTAACCATTTTTAAATGGCCAATTCATTGGTATTTGGTATATTCACAATGTTGAGCAACCCCTGCATCTGTCTATTTCCAAAACATTTTCATCACCCCTAAAGGAAACCCCATACCCATTAAGTAGTTCCTTCCTATCCACCTGCGGCTGTGTTTTATAAAGCTTTAATTTCATCATATACACAAACTTGCAACACGTACATTCATACTATACACGTCTATCTGTCTGTCTGTCTGTCTGTCTACCTACCTACCTGCCTACCTACCTGCCTACCTAGAGACTGGAAAGTTCCTGACAGAGGATCTAATATGTCCTAATTATGTAAGCAAAGAAGTATATATTTAATGGATGTTTCTCCATCAGGAAAAGGAAACATCCCTTGCTTCTTTTTAACCTTTCTGTATATTTCTCTTAAGTTCTCACCAGTTAGTAATTTATCAAGGAAGAAAAAAAAAGATAGTAATCAATTCTAAGCCTTTTATTATGTGAAGCTACTGTGTTCCTCTTCTTAGAAACTTTCTCATAACGTTCTTCAACACTGAGAATTTTAAACTGCTTCCCTTATCTTAAGAGTGAGCAATCATCTGGATTTTACATTTCTGTTTTGAAGATTCAAGATGATTGAACAAAGTAACTTATTTATAAAAGGTTTCATTTCTTGGAAAGGAATCAAAGGGGCACTCTTACTGTAATTTTTACTGTTAAAGAAATTACTACTGTTTATATTTATTCATACCGTTGTTATTCCGGAAAAATATTTGAAATAGCCAGTAGCAGAGCTTTAAACTGTATGTCTTTAAAATTGAGAAGAACTAGATCGCATGCAAAAGTGTCTGGAATTTAAATATTAGAGAAAGTCAACTGAATTGTATTTTAAATGTGCTTGAAGATATGACCTATTTATTGTTGGTCACTTGGTCTTCTGTTGCCCAGTCTTTGAGGTTTTTTTAAATAACCCTAGCCTAATGGAATAATTTCCTTTCCATTTCCTTTGCCTAAACATTTAGTACAAACTATACTCGCTTTCATACATTTTCCAGTTGATTGTTATGCGTCTGAAATCTCGCAGCCAGCTTCTAATGAAACTCCTGGCCTCCTATTTTATTTATTCTTATGTGCCAAAGCATCGAGAAGCCCTGCTGTGAGTTAAGGCAGTGAAACATTGCTGGTTGATTTTACCTGAAAGTTTGCCCTGGGTCTGGGGCAGGGGCAGGTATCTGAAGGGATAAAGAGAGGCGGCCAATTGGACAGAGGGGTTGACAATTTGCATACTTCTTCTTTTTTCATTTCACTCTGTGCCACAGAGTTATACATTTGGTAATTATTTCATGCTTTTGTTTTTAGTTGAAAGTACTTAGCGCCATACGTTTTGACAGAAAAAAAGATCATTTGTACTTCTTTCAGCTTTGTGAAAGGGAGGATGGGATAATAGTTCTACAGTGTACCATGGCAGTGATTCCTGTTCAAAACTTTACCAGATTGGAAACTCAATGTTCTTAACAATTCTCTTGGTAAGTAGAAGATGAAGGCATCTGTTTGAAGCACCCAGTGTTAAGTTTGATGCTTCGAAGACCAGCCTAGAATTCATCTTTAACTGTACTCAACGTTAGTAGATATCATTTACTAATATGAAAAATTGATCTCCAGATTCTTTAGACCATAGGTGATTTGGAAGGATATTCTTATCAAGTGCTAACAACTCTGATCTGGGATTTGCAGTGAAAAGACCAAGGTTAAACAACAGGATCCTACTGTATAGCACAGGGAACTGTATTCAGTATCCTGTGGTAAACCATAATAGAAAAGAATATGAAAAAGAATGTATATATATGCATAACTGAGTCACTTTGCCGTACAGCAGAAATTAACACAACATTGTAAATCAACTATATTTCAGTAAAATAAAAACATTTTTTTTTTTAATTTCACACAATAATATATGAACAACAGCAAAAAAAAGACCTAGGTTATAACCTTTCTCGTGCTGTCCTAGAGTCATTTGACTACTGGGAAGAGAAGGTGCTCTCCCAGCTTCTGTCTCCTAATGTATAAGATGGGTGAGAGAGTTGACCACTTGGGTAGGCGATCAATCTTAAAGTGATTACTAAATAACGTAATGGATGTAGAAAGTCTTTGTAATTTAAAATACTTTGAAAATACCAACTTTTTATGACGATTAATCATAGAATTTCACCAAATTTCCTTTTATACAATTAAGTTCAAGGTCAAAGAAGGTGTACAGCCGTCTGCGCTGTACAAACACAGCCCTAAAGACACTGGGATTGGAGGAATAGGAATGGCACATTTAGGGTTGCACAAGGTCAAACTATAAAGTAATCAACATTTTTCTCTGGTGCTGCTTTCCCTTCTGGTAAAGCCCTCTCTGTACCCTCATCCCCTCTTCACTTCCCTCTCATTCTTAAAAATTAGTTCCTGGGAAAAGATTAGAGACCTTGTCACATCAAAGTGTAATAACTGCTAACAGACTATACAAGCATTTCCCAAGATGGGGGATGATTGCAGGTGTGTTGAAAAGTGGGTTTGTGACGTGGCATTATTTCCAGGGAGGTAGACTTGTACCTCCTGTAGTATTGTACATTGACTAAGGTCTGCTGCAATGGTATTAATTTGTTTACCCCAATAGTGACCAAACTTATTTGAGCTTAGATCCCTTTTTAAAAATCACACCTATTAACATCCAGTGAAGGATGTGAGCTCTAGTCCTAAGGCATCAACCTATGACCTTAGGTTCAAAGGGAAAAGGGCGGGAAATGGTCCTCTTTAGAACCCTTACATATGGATCGTTAGAGGTAATTGCCTCCACTTCCGAAAGACAGCTCAGCCCTAAAACACATCAAGACGTGAAAGGTACTCAAATCTATTTTGGCAGAACCAATGAATGTTTATCTTTCTCTGCTTTATGATGTTATTCTTAGTTTGACTTGTATCTTGTGTGCAGTGCGTTTATTCATTCATTCATGTGTGCATTTAGTAACTACTGGGGCCTACTCTGTGCCAGGTACCATACACACACACACACACACACACACACACACACACACACACACACAATGCACATTTTTTCATAACACTTTTTTAAACTTTATTGTTTCTGTGATGGACCGTCCTCAGCAGGCCTTCTTAGCCTTCAGCAGAGTATAGAAGAAACAACAATAATCAACATCAGAATAAACCTAAAATTAATTTTCCTCTTTCTTGTGGAATCATATAATTTGTTTTCATCCTGAAAACATGCTGCCCTCATTCAATTGATGAAACCATGTCATCAGAGGTCACAAAGCTATTTATTGGCAGATATAACTAACAGTATTTTGATGTTCCAGTACCTCCTCATGACCCCATAGTTATCACCTAAAAAAAAAAAAGCAAACAGTTGGTAGTGAAAGAGGAAAATATAGTATTGAGATGGGAGCTGATCCATTAGAAATAATTGATAGTCATGAATTTGATGTGACAGCTGAGATAGAGATATGAAATAATTTAGTTACATCTGTTTATGATTGAAGATAACTAGAAATAATAAATCACATTTTTCTTAACATTACCTTTAATTTCTAATGAACATTCAATAAATAAAAGCTTGGGAACAACTTAGGTGTTCAAAACATATTAAAGACATGTGATGGGCTTAATATCTACAGTCTTTTATCTGTGCTGATCCTAAGCCTGGTCAGGAAGCCGGTTCCCCTGTGAATAAGTAACATAAGGAATGTAACCAGGAAGAAGTCAGGTTTCACCTGGACCAAATTTTACGCAATTAAGTAAAGTATTCCAAGAGATCTTTAGCCAGGTGTAACTTAATCAATTTAAGGCCTTCTCAGGGAGTGTCTCAGGGTGCTCAGAACGCTGGTAGTGGGCATCCCCGTGATACACCACATTGACAGTAATAGCAAACATACAGTATCTGCTCCGTCAGTGCCAAGAGCAAGAGCAATGCAGGTGTCAAAATAAAAGGATGTATTCGGAGCCAGAGGCTGGTACGCATAGACGGGACTGTAGTCACACTTCACATGAATGCCTTAAGTAATAGTGTGGTGGGGTTTTTTTCATCAATTTAGCATATTGGGCTGCCCTGGTGGCGCAGTGGTTAAGAATACACCTGTCAGTGCAGGGGACACGGGTTCGATCCCTGGTCCGGGAAGATCCCACATGCAGTGGAGCAACTAAGCCCATGCGCCACAACTACTGAGCCTGCACTCTAGAGCCCGTGGGCCACAACTACTGAACCCGCGCTCCACAACTACTGAAGCCCACGTGCCTAGAGCCCGTGCTCCACAAGAGAACCCACTACAATGAGAAGCCCACACACTGCACCGAAGAGTAGCCCCCGCTCGCCGCAACCAGAGAAAAGCCCGCACGCAGCAACGAAGACCCAACTCAGCCAAAAATAAAATAAATAAAATAAAATATTTATTTTTAAAAAAATAAATAAAAGATGGGCAGAGATTTCTATTAAAAAAAACAAGTTTAGTATGTTGGTATTTAGTCACCACTAAACCCCAGTGTAACTCTCAGCAGATTCTCTGCCTCTGTCTGTTTTTAGTACTGTCAAACAAGAGAATCAGGTCCTGCTGCTACATGGCTCAGCTTCAGGTCTGAAAGACAGATGAACGGTCCTCCTTGTAGTAGTGCACAAGAACTTTCTTTGTGCCCTGCTTACTGAGGTCATCTTGTGTTCTTCTCTTTGGGCCAAACAGCGTTCTCAGCCCCTTGTCTGCTACATGGCCATAGAGTATGTAAAGGGGATCCAGAGTTCTACAAATCTGGGTTTAGCTAGGCGTCTGTGACCACCTTGGAGAGAAGCCCCTTAGCGATCAAGAGATCCTGGTAAAGCTCAAACTCGCAAGAAAGATGACATGATTTTGAATGTCAATTTTTCCACTTAACTAGCTATGTGACTTGGAGCAAGTTACTTAATGTGTCTATGCCTCCAAATTCCTTCTATGTAAAACTGGGATGATAAAACAATAGGGTTGGTGTCAGGACAAAATGAGGATATGTAGTTTTGCTGGGATAGTGTCTGGCACGCCCTAAGTAAATTTAGTGTTAGCTGTTTTTTTATCACTGGCATCACTTTGTCATGCCAACAGTGACAAGAGCTTGGTCTGACAGATATTGGGACCAGATCCCTTTCCAGTTCTAGAGAGTGTTAAGTTATAATACCATAATAAATGGTTCCTTTTCTTTGTTTTTAACTGTTAACTCCCTGCATATATCACTGAGATGGCTGCATGATAATATGTGAAAACAGCTTAAAATCTCAAACGTTCTATATCTATGATATATCCCAGTATCATATGTGTGATACATCTATGATATCATAACAGAGTGAGCCTAATCATACCTATCTTCGCCGTTTTGCTGCCTCATGTTCGCAGTGATAACACACTGATACTTGTAAAATACTTGTAAAATAATGGGACACTATGTAGATCTAAATCACAATAATATTGCTATACAATTATTAGTGGTTCTTAGTTGTTTTTTATTTTTAGTTAAAGCAAAGTTTTTTTCCTTCCTTGTAAATTTTTAAGCTACACAGACTCTTTTTTGATAGGTTGAAATTTAGAGATTTGAAAAATATACTGCAACTAGCTATATTTAAAAACATATTGCCTTTTAATTTGAAGAAAGGAAAGAACAAGGTAGAACTGTCTGGCCGTAAAGAACGTCAGGTTTTTCTGTAGCTCTTGCGGTTAATAATAGGTCCAGCTCCCTTTTTCACTGTGTCATGGCCAAGCCTGCTGCAGGCTGAGTGTGCTGGTCGAAAGTGCATGGGCTACAGTCTGCCCATCCTGCGTGCTTACGTGCTTCTGATCCATTATAGATCACTCAGATCCCTGCTTCTCCTTTCTGTTGCTTTCTTTTGGGTCTTTTAATTTCTTTTAATTGAGTTACACAATTTGATAGATAGAGATGCAAAGAAGGGAATTAAAATTCTTACAATTTTACTACTTAACATAGAAAAGGAAATTTCGTGGCTGAGAAGGATAAAATTCTTGGCTGTAATTCACTTGTAGAGTTTAGCTTCAGGTTTAATATACTCATGAACAGATATTCGGAAGGGTAGAAAAGTTGTATGTAGTATTTGTCATGGAGTGTTTGGATATATGCTCAAAATGACTTGTGTTCTAAGTATATTACACACTCAAGGAATTTCTTTGGGGGGTTCTTTTTCATTTGTTTTTTGTGATGCACTATGGTAGAGTGAAGACAGGTCATTGCTGTTAGTAGAAATAAAATACGAATATCATATACATGAATGGTACATATTATACATGTCTAGATAATTGTGATTTTTTTTCAGACTACTAATAAAATAGTTTGAGGAGTAAAACTGTTCTTATTGGGAGCTACTTTGTGGCACTTAGAACTATTTATTTCATTCCTATAAAAGCTTCAAGTGATTGAGATGGAAATAAAAGCTTCACAATTGCAACAGACTATACCTCTGAATTTTTTTTCATGTATAATTAAATATCCATCTATTTGTCAATATACTGCAACATTTATGTGTTATCTCTAAACTTATTTCCTGTTTATGTGATAATAATGCAAAGTGGCCTTTAACCATCATTTGGAAATGAAATAGGATCTTTTTCCATTAGTAAATATTCCTTGACTTGGTAATACATACTGAAAATATACCAGATGATTAATTTTTATTTCTGTAGTTGGTTTTTGTTTTTCTTTGCACTGTTGGGTTGTGTGTTGCCTTCTTTTTAATACTCCTGAGCATTATTCACTGCCTATAAACCTTATGACAACTTATTCAACTCTTACTTGTATCTGCTTATTAACCTTTTATGCCATTTTACTACCCATTGGAATATTTAAGTTATAAAGTTAAAAAAGACTTTAGGAAGTAGAGTGCCAGGAGGACTGGATGAGAAGTCAGGAGCCCTGGGCTCTGTCCAGGCCCTTGGGTAGGCATCACTGCCCTATAGCCATTCTTTTCTCTTACTGTGACCCATGTCCTTCAAACAGTAAGAGTTGAGGTCCAATACAGTTAGTTACCTGAGTAGTGAGCTGATCCCCCTACAAGTACTTTTCCCCATTAGATGCTGGGAAGCATCAGTGCATGTGCCTAGGTTTGTGAACATCAGAGGCACACCATAAACTCTTGGCACTTGAGTGTCTAACTGTCACAGTTTAGAATATTTGTGAAATCTCCCAAGGTGTGAGCTACCAAGTCAGCCTCGCCAGCACTTGGACATCTGAGGCATAATTGTGCTTTGCTATTTTCTACTCATTATGGAGCACACAGTAACTCTCTTTAAGGATCTGAAAGTCTCCATTACAATGTTTCAGTTGTTCTCAACTGGTTCTCTTTGGAAATTATTTATTCAGAGGATACTTGCAGATCACAAAGAGGTAGTAGTGTTAATGAATGTTAAAGGTCTACTGCACAGCCCAGTGGCTATCTATCACCCAACCCCACTCAGTTACACGCCTCATGATACAGCATCTATAACCACTTCTCTTTATCCCCTCCAGAGTTCAGCTTCCCACTTTGGGAAGAAAGTAACCAACATATATTGGTTTTACTGTCAACATGCCTTATCACATTTTATTTTCTTAAAAGGTAATTATGAGACCCCACAAGAGTATTTCCATTAAACCGTGGCCAGAGTACAGCCTTGTGTTCATAGCTAAAATATTTTTTCTTTTTTGCCTCTTAAGATCAAGAAATTGTTTTTTAATGGAAAGAACATAGACTTTGATGACTAGTTCGAGTCTTTCCTTTACCACTTGGTGAGTTTTTAACATGGAAAAGTGGGTTAACTTTCCTGAGTCACATTTGTCCAGATAATTAAAATAAAAAAAAAAATAGTGGCACAACATTAACACAATTATCTGATTTTTTTGCATGCTTAGTAAGTGCCAGGTATTATTCTAGTTGTGTTTATACACTTTATGCCTTTTAATTCTTACAAGGATTTGGCATACCAGGCACTGTCATTCCCTCTTTACAGGCAGGAATCTGAAGACCAGAGAGGGTAAAGTAACAGGTCCAAGGTTGCCTAGCTCATAAATGATGGGACTGGCACTTAGACCCAGGCCTGTCTGGGCCAGTGCATCTGACCTCTCTGCCATCCTTCAGCTGTATGAAATAGGAATGATACTATTAATAATGTCCATCTTGTTTGATTTTTATGAGGATTAGAAATAATGTGTATGGAGCTCCTGGCAGAAAAGCTATTCCACAAGAGGCCCTGAACAAATGGTAATCATTGTTATTTTTAAAAAATCTCCATAAGTGAAAGTGACATGCCAAGACAGGTGAAAATGAGCACCTCAAAGGGAAAAGGTAGGATATGCATTCTACTCCCTTCATTTTGTTCCTTGGTTTGTGTGTTGGCTTGGTTTTCTTCTTTTCTAGTAGACAGAGGTTCTATTTCAAAGAATGTGTCACATTGTTTCTTTGATGATGGAACAAATGATAATCAGAACATTGGTTGGAACAGCTAATGTGCCATAGTAATACATCTCAAATTACAACAAAAATTAAATCTGTAAAATGAGAACTTTTAGAGTTTTTATTCATTCAGGGTTTACTGTTATCTAGAGAGTTTTGTTAAACTCAGAATTTCTGTATTTGTGATTTTGTTTTAAATTCAGGACTGTAGGAGAAAAGATAATGGTGCTAACTTTGAATATTAACTAGCTATTAGTTTTCCATGAAGCTTTTTTTAAAAAAATTATTTATTTATTTATTTTTGGCTGCGTTGGGTCTTCGTTGCTGCACCCGGGCTTTCTCTAGTTGCACAGCGAGCGGGGGGCTGCTCTCCGTTGTGGTGCACGGGCTTCTTGTTGCGGTGGCTTCTCTTCTTGTGGAGCATGGGCTCTAGGCACGCAAGCTTCAGTCCATGTGGCACGCGGGCTCAGTAGTTATGGCGTGCAGGCTCTAGAGCGCCGGCTCAGTAGTTGTGATGCACAGGCTTCGTTGCTCCGCGGCATGTGGGATCTTCCCGGACCAGGGATCGAACCCGTGTCCCCAGCATTGGCAGGCGGATTCTTAACCACTGGGCCACCAGGGAAGCCCTTCCATGAAGCTTTTATTAAACAAATAGTTCACTTAAAGGGCTGTAGCCTTTGAGCTTGAGCCAAGTTTCCCCATTTCCAATTTTGCAACAAAAATTTCACACTTCTTTAGTTACTCTCGTGGCAGGAACTGGAATGCCAGAGGTCACCTTGATCTCAGATACCTTATCAGAAAAAAACTAAGTGTAGATTTTTGTTTCCCTTTAGTCCTTCCTCATGTTTCCTTGACAGAGTCACTTCAATACACTACAATACAAGCTGCAGTTTGGGATTCGTATTTCATTTTCCATTGGACTGATTTTCTTGTGTTAGTCATTTGAAGATATCTGGGGTGTTTGTTATTGTTCTGTTAAATTAAAAGCTATTTTCTTTAACAAATGTGTAAGTCATCTTTCTATTTACCTAGGGTATGATAATTAAAATTAAGTGGATGTGAGCTTTTCTTGTTGAATTTAGTATGTCTATTAAATACCTTCCTGCAACCCGTACTTTCAAGTCCTTTGAGAGACTGGGAAAATAGTTGACTGAAATAAAATAATGAGGCAGCTTACTGGTCATCCAGGTTACTAAAAATTAAAGCATTAAGGATAAACTGAAGTGATCACTCTGTTTTCACAAATATCATCCTATACTTCCACCAAGATTTTTAAAGAAAGTGTAACCATTAAGTAGTAGAAAATAAAGAGTAATTGATAGTTGCCTATCTTGAGCAGTTGCTTTGACCATTCCATTATTGAATTTTCTTATAACTAAAATGTGGGGGACAGGTTGAAGCTAAATCTTTGATTCCTTCTACTTTAAAAAATATAATAGTTCTATGTGATATGTATTTATATCAACGAATATATAGAACACTTACCTTAAAAATAACTTCCGAATGAGAAAGATGAAGTATATGAATTAAGAGGGAATAACATTGTACCTGATCAGTTATAATATGAAGAAAATTTATAAAATATACAGAAATTGCCTTTTTTAAGAAGCTATAAACAGTGTTCGATTTGTTAACAAAGGCTTGCACCTTATCTAGAGAATCTTAATTTGGCTACACCAGAAAAACAGAAATTGTGTGGTATGATGTAGCCTCAAAACTTTTTTAACCCCATAGATACTCTTTTTCATGCAGGCAGTATTTCTGAATTTGGGATAAGTGTGCTTATTCTCAGATCTTTGTGCTTGACCGTAATGTACAGTCCAAGTAGCCTCCTTATACTAGCAAAATTACCAAAGATTTGTCTTTACCTCCCAAAAGAGGTATCAAATAATTCTGCCCAGATCTGGGAAAAGGTGAATCTGGTTAGGTGCCATCACATGGCATGTATTCGATGTACGTATATAATAATTTAATAATTATACTACATGTTTAAGGGTAATGTAGTAGAATATGTAATTAAAATTATATATTATCCTAAAAGAATTTATTTTGATTGTTTTAAAATAGAAGGTGACTTAATAATGTGGGAGAGTTTATTTTCAGTTTTAGAGTAAATATATTGATTTCTGAAATTTGGGAGTAATGCATAGTATACTTAGCTTGTATTAATACTGACTGACCGGGAACCTGTCAGACTAATAGTCTGTAGGTATATTATAGTTGTTTGTGCTCATTCTGTCATTAGAATGAGATGATCTAATTTTCAATTTCCCCTTTCCCTAGAAGGTAATATTTTTTTCATCTTTTAGCCTCATCTCAAGACCTCTAATACATTTAGTAGTATTTTCCAAACTGTTGGTCAGTTGTATAATTCTCAAGGAAATACTGGGTTTTGCTTGATAAACTTAGAGTATTGATTTGCTTTGGGGTTCCTGGCTTACGTTTTATTCTTCATCCCTAAAAGATACGTGAAAAAGTTTTCCCCTTATCGTAAGCCCTGTAGAAATAGAAGCAAGGAGCTGTTTACACATTTAAAATATGACTAAAATTTAAAAATCAAATGAAATCTAGCCCAGGAAAAATATAGGGCTTAGATTCTTTCATGACTTAGGAAGAATCCTTGTTTTGTAAAGTATGCAAGGGTTTTTCTGGTTTATTTCTGTTTTGTTCAGTCTCCAGGACCTCCCAATTTCAAGGGCACTCTGGGGCATACATAGCATTTATTTGATGTATGCATGTGTATGCATATTCTCCTGCATCTGTCTCTGTGGCCCTATCCTTTGTGAAATCCTAGACCTTGTATTAGCGCCTAGTTCGTGATTCTTGGTGTTCTGAGAACAATTACATAATTTTTCTCAGGGTGTTTATTCCATGTGCGCTGTGAAAAAAAAAATGGGAGTTATTTTTTGGTAACCCTGCAGTTGCCTTTTTATTGGTGGATTTCTTTTTTCTTTTCCTGTGACCTGTGAATATCACCAGAGGTTCACTGCCAGTTTTGTGAGCCGCCCGCTTCAAATTGGAGGCAGGAAGGTATCCATTTTCATCAAGAGGATGACAGCGTTTCAGTCTCTCCGACCATCTGGAGAGAGGAACTTTTGGAGCAAAAGGGAACGGGGATTAAAAAAAAAATTATATTTAGCAGAAAAGGCAAGGGGGAAACCCAGTGAAAGTTAAACTATACCTTATGAATTTATGCTTTTCTGCTGTGCTGTCTTCTTTAAAGCAAACATAAACAAGAAAATACACAAGCTATTTTTATAAAGGACCGGTTCCCCAAGTCTCCTGAGTATTAATAAACGAATGTAAGTAAATCAGGATTTTGGCAGTTTTTAAGTTTATTGAACATACAAAGATAATAAGAGCTATAAATGAGGGTTTTCCTCCCCCTTCCTGTGTACACACTGATTGTCGGGGGTCTGTGTAGATCTGGGCTTTTAATGGCCCTTTTCATGCATCTCTACAAAAAGCTAACACTATGGGAATTTAATATTCCAAGGTCTGTGTGTCACTTTCTGAGATCTGGAGAGTGCATTCATTTTGTCTGTCTTTTTTGTCTCTCTTTCAATTTTAATTGAAAGGTAGACAAAACGGGAGAAGCTTGAGGCAGGTGTTTCTCTTTTTACCTTTTACATGCTCATGGGCCATTTGTGTTAAAAAAAAAAAAAAAAAAAAGAATGCTTAGGCTCCCAGGACAACCCTATGGGTATTATATAACATATTTACAACCAGACCTAGTTCTCAATATTCTTGCCCATAACCGGAAAATATCACACCTGGTTTTCCATTCACACAAACCTACTCGGCCTTTTTTTGATTTTCTGTATTCGGAAAGGGGCAGTGTTTCCAGGGTTTGGTCAGATCTAGGATGGGCGTGGTAGAAATTTTGCCTTTTGTGCCTGCTTCTTGTAAAGTCGTGGACCTTGAGACGCTTTGGCCCAGGCAGCGAGCAAAACTAAACGGGCTCTTGTTCCCCAGGTTTATGCTCCGTCAGCCAGCACTGCCGACTACAATAGGGACTCGCCAGGCTACCCTTCCTCCAAACCAGCGGCCAGCACTTTCCCTAGCTCCTTCTTCATGCAAGGTAAGACACCACCTCTTCCGAGGGGAAATCCACGGGTCTTTTCATGTCATGTGTGGGACAGAAGAGTGCTGATCTGTTACTCAAGAAATGGAATAGGAGGCAAGTGTAGAACACTGAAGGTCATGCTCTGTTTTAGGAATTGAATTCATTTAAAATAAATTAATTAAAACGTCACTAAGACTTATTTTTTAAGTGAAAGCCACTTGAGAGGTCATGAGTTAAGATTAGACTGGTTTGCTTACTTAGAACAGATTCTTCTTGGGGAATGGTCTTCCACGACTGATCGTTTCTGTGTCTTCACTTCCCGAGAAGAGTATGTTTATATGTTTAGAAGAGTGTGTATTTTAAGCATCCCGGATTTAGCCTCCTAGGAACAAATTACCCTCATATATACCTTTATATAAAAATGTTGGACACTTACAATCACTTTTCGGCCTTTTGGCTAAGATCAAGTTTAGTAGCTGTTCTTATCAGTAAAAACGTTGGCCACTTACTAACTTATAGGTAAGAACAAGTGTCCCATTTGAAGATGAAGTGACCTATCTAAAGTCAGGAATATTATTTCATTACACAGCAAAAGCTCTATTCCAACATACGGATTGAGGGCCCAAGACCCAGCTTTTTTCCCAGAAAAATGTAGAAAATTACAGGTTCGTGGTAGATAAAGTATATTTAATCCATTTAATTGTCCAGTGTATTTAATTCAGTGCACATGGATGTGCGTTCCCCGAGCTTATAATCTCACCCCTGGTAATACAGCTCTTTCTGCTGCTTAGAAAAGACCAAGATGGTTGAAATGACAGCAGCTGCTTATGAGAGGAGACCGTCCAGAGGATGCAGCTAAGGCTCCATTCCCTATACCCCTGGGACACTTATTGTCAAAATGTGATGACCTTGTTTCCAGGTTAATACTCTGAAATTCAGATGTGGGATTCACCAAGAACCCCTGTATGCAAACTTCACTCTTTTTGCATTGGCAAAGTGCCATGGGATTTCCTTCTTCGTGCTCCTCCCGGAAGGACCATGCCATGGGAAGGGGAGCCACTTGGGGCAGCAAGTCCCAGGGAGGTGACTTGGCATCTCCCTTAGATTACAGTGGACATACCCAAACTCATTCTGTTTCAAAGGGGTTTGTTTCCTTTCCCTTCAGAGTGTTAGCTCTTTTGAGTTGTTAGTTCACATGTGAAATTCCATGGAAAATCTATAAAATTGAATCGAATGGGTCCCTCGGGAATAGAGAGAATTGGTTCCACACGTAATGGAGCTCCTGTTGACCAGGGTCTTTTATCTTTGTGACCTGTCCTCGATGTCCCTTTCTCTCCAGGGGAACAGCAGGTATGTCACTTGGGTGTGTTCTGTGCCGTGACAAAAGGTGTATCCCCTTCAGCTATAGATAGCAGCCACTTGGGCACCAGCGCCTCTCTTTTATGACCAGTCAGAGAGAGTGTGCTACCACTACCGGCGCTTATAGAGATTGCCAGCTCAAGGACTCATCACTCAAAGCTGAATTTCATTGAGAAAATTGACAGAAGGATAGATTTCTTCTGTCTGCCTTCAGGAAGGTCACTTGCTTAAACCGTGCACACTGCAAGGAAAGATCAGGCTGAGTAAAGCAGTAGGCTCTTCTCCGTAGCAGACCACGCAAAACAAACCACGGGGAACGAATTTGCTTTTCTGCATATGAATACCCAAGAAGCAAAAAAAAAAATGTTTTTTGAGTTGACATTTATGATGAGCACAATTAATTTGCACACATCTAATTCTATTCTTTCAAACCCACATTATGCCAAGATCATGGGATGTGATAAATATTAATTTACTGTGAAAAGCATAATTTATGTAAAATGTGTATTTTTGTAAGTCTGCATTGAGTAGAGTGTCTGTGTTAACAAATCCTAAATGTATTTCCTTGTAGGGCATCATGTCAGAATGTTTCAGGAGACTCTTTTTCAATGGTAGAGATTCTCAATTTATTTGCCATGCATGTCATCTCTTTGAAATGTCAGTGGTCTTAAACTTCATGTTTGAATTTAAGATGACATCTGAACTTCCACAATCTCAGAGCTAAATCTGAAGTACATGAATAAGAACTTTTTAAAAAGTCCTATGTTTTTACGTTATGATCACAGAAACAGTACGTCGTGATCCCATTTCACATCCATGTCCTTCAGTAAGGGTCCACAGTGCCCTGAGAATTCAGGTCTTGAAGAAAATACAGTTTAGATGAAAGATATTCAGAGACTGTCAATAGCATATTTATTTTTTAGTGGCTTATTTTAAACCCACTATTGTGTGACCTCTTATTTTTAACTTTAGCTTCCACCTTCTAGTTAAAACTCTTTAGTTGTCAAAATCACAGACATGATTTTGCTTTCGTAGTTCTTAAGACATCTCTGGATTATTCCTTCCTGCCCTGAAACCATTCCAGTTTTCTGAATTCTAACTTCTGGGGTGAAAAACTCAGGGAAAAAAAGGCTTTATGAAATACAGTGTCAGATTTAACTTGCCTATGCTGCCTACATTTTCAAAAGGCCTTTATTAAATAACGTGTAAGGTGAAAATACTCTTACTTTCAAGGGAGCAATGCCTGCCATACAATTAACACCTAGCTGATGGCCTTGTTTATATCTGGCATTTAATAATTTTTGTTAAACTACTGAAGGAAAGAAAACTTGAACTGAGCAGTAACATAGATGCTCTGCTCCCTTAATTTGAGAAACCCAGACCAAACAATAGCAATCTAGTAGTAACTTCGAGGCCAGTAGGTCCAGAGAGTAAAAAAAAAATCTATAGGAATATTTTTAATATGGTGTTAATAAAAGATTAACTTGGTATTAAAAGATACTTCATATAATTTCCATATAATTTTAAACCTCTTTTTAACTCACAGTTTTATAAAATCCAGAGGCTCTCAAAATTGTCCTTACGGTAATATCTACCTTACGACATGTGTGTACCCTTTCAATTGCTACTGAAGGCTTACGATAGCTATTTAGCTATATACCAAAATACAAACATTTAAAAGGAAGTCAAAAACTCAGAACTATATACATGAGGTTCCTCTTCCCTACATACCAGAATGTAATTCCAGCTTTAATTCCATCTACTCTGTGTGTCACAAAAATGAAATCCAATCTGAAATCAGAGATTTTTTTTTCATTATTACTTATTTCTTGATATGCTCTCAAAACTTGTAAGCTTGCCAACCCTGTAATATCTCAAGTGTTTTATTTTCACCCCAAAATTTAGGAACAGTTTAATTTTTTAGTTGGTTTTCATAGAAAAAAAAGAAAAGGAGACTTCTAAGAAATGTTTTCTTTAGCATTAGCTACCTTGCTGTCTTGACATAGTTCTATGTAGAAATATGTTCTGTTCCTTTACAGTTAAATTTTTACTAAGAACCCTTTAACTCTGTTAAATATTTATATTTGTTTGGCAATATAGAGCCACTTGGGAAAAAATAATGAGACTGTCTTCTGATATAATCAGCTCACCAACACAAAGATGAATATACAACAGGCAGTCATTTTCCAGGATATGAAAACACCCTACTCTATAAGGCAAGGCTGAGCGCCTCAGAAAAGTCATGGTTTTCTTTGTCCTTTACAGATGGCCATCACAGCAGTGACCCTTGGAGCTCCTCCAGTGGGATGAATCAGCCTGGCTATGGAGGAATGTTGGGCAATTCTTCTCATATTCCACAGTCTAGCAGCTACTGCAGCCTGCATCCACATGAACGTTTGGTAAGGCGGACTCACTTGGTAATGGGGACAACACAGCTAGTTTATTAAACCTCACCCTGTCTTTGCATGCATGTACACATGGACTCTATCGATGAATGTAAAACTGGCACGTACCCGTTATTCTTAGAGTTGTATTGTTTCTGCAATCAAAGACATAAACTCAATCAGATCACCTTCCTAAGCCATATCCTCTTTTTCGCTGTCCTTCTGTTTATTGCGTTTTGTTCTGTGCTTTCTTTATCACAGTGTCATCTTCCCTTGGTACATAAATACATATTGTATTTGAGTTGCAGAATTTTAGCTGTGGCGGCTCCTTGGTTTTTTTTTTTTTTTTTTTGGTTTTTGGTTTGGGGTGGGGTTTTTTGCTATCTGTAGTACTGAAGGATATACTGCAGGGGGCAGAGTGATAGCCAGTGGACTTTGAAAGTAGGTGATAACACATCTCCCACGGGCATTTCCATTTCCCCTTGACCGGCTTCTGTAGCTGGTGACAGCTTTGAACTCTTGTACCACACCTGAAGGAAAGCGTTCATGTTTCCTGTGCACTCCCATCAGTAACAGCAACCATGGGGCTTCTGTTTAGATCAGATTCCCAATTTTCAGTATTTTAGCTATACTTCCATACCCTCCAATACTATACTCATCCATCCTAGTATGTGTCTTTATTCTGGAGGAAGTAACGCATCAGATGTTTTTCTAACCTCAAAAACTACCACGGCCCAGAACCCACTGATGAACTTAAGTCTATTACTAAATGGAGGAAAGAGTACTTCTAGATCATGAAGGTTTGGGATGCAGATAATATGGGACCAAGTATCTTGCGCAGTAAAATGGCTTTAAAAAAGGTATGAACCTCTAATCTTCAAAATGCAAAAGACTATGAAAAATCCAGTTAGTGGTACTTATATTACTACTCTCCATCTTGCGATGTGCTCCTTTTTCTTCTAATACCCAGATTTATGTTTCTTTCTCTGTTCTAATATAGGAGATAGTACTTTCTGGATTTCTGTGGTCTTTATTCTCTTTTGCTCGGCCACCAGAGATATTGAAAAGGTGACATATCCTATTCTGATGACTGAAAACATCCCAGAGGTTAAGATTTCCGATATCCTTTCAAGTATCAATTTAGTTAGTCCTAGTGACAGAGACACTGGGAGGTCAGTTAGCTTATCCTCAAATGAGAGATAAATGATGGAGATGGAATTGACCTTTTTTTAATCATCTCTCAAGTTTGAATGTGGAAATCACAAACTATCTTAAATTTCAGCACATTTTCAATAAATAGCAGATGATTTACTTTCAGATTTCTTCTTCTTCCACCTCCTACTTAGAGTCATTAGCATGAAAGCTTAAAGAAACAGCACTTATTATTATACTAGAATTTCTTCTTGGCTAACATTTTTATTTCGCCATCATCATTTTGCACTTCTCTAAAGAACCCATGATCAAAATTGTATGTGTCCTGTAGGCAAGGAAAGTTTTGATTACAAATAAGAGACTTCGGCACTGTACTATATGTTGGAATTTCATTTGACATTTACTTTTCTTCGCTCCTGTATTTCTTTCTTCCTTTATCATGTTCTAGAACTTTGACTTAGGTGGTTTGATTTTTATCCCAATCGAGTTCACTGCATGGGGGAAGCATGTTGAAAATGCGCTCAAATGCACAGAAAATGTAATTTTGAAAAGGAAACCAACTATACCCTTTTAGAAAAGTTTGCTGAACCAAAACAATATTATCAACCAGGAGGAAAGATCATTTTGAAGGAGTAACCCAATAGGTTGTATCAGGTGCTATATTTGTAATGTCATTTATCCATCTCAAAACAGTTTTCATTCTTAACATGATCATTTAGCAGATCTTAGAGATGAGGGGTTTTGTTTTTCAGAAGGGCAAATGAATTAGGTCTCTGGTAATGTATCCTGATGAATTTTCTCACTGATAGGGAAACTATTGAATGATTTTATCTAGTAATCATTGTGATTTCAGTAACTATTCAAAATTCTCTTGCTGAAGTGACTTCTAAAAATCTGAGAGTGATTGAGAATCATTTGAGTATACAGTAGGTGCTTAGTTACCTTTCATTTAAAAGTAATGGTAGTTCCTTAAAATTTTCATCTGGAGGGCTTCCCTGGCGGCTCAGTGGTTGAGAGTCCGCCTGCCGATGCAGGGGACATGGGTTCGTGCCCTGCTCCGGGAGGATCCCACGTGCCGCGGAGCGGCTGGGCCCGTGGGCCATGGCTGCTGGGCCTGCGCATCCAGAGCCTGTGTTCCGCAACGGGAGAGGCCACAGCAGTGAGAGGCCCGCGTACCGCAAAAAAAAAAAAAAAAAAAAAATTTCATCTGGAGCTTTTGCCCAATTCTATACTGGACAAAGGAATAGTTTGAGAAAAAGAAGAAAGCTTTCCTTGGATTACTTTGGGTGTAATTTGGCCAAATTAGTATGTCTCTGAAGGTAGCACATTTTAGAAACATTATTGCCTTTATCACTTTATACTGTGTTACAATAGAACATGTAATCACAAAGCTTAAAATCCACATATATCAGTAGCAACTGTCAAGTCACCCATTTTGATTCTTTAAATCCCCTGAACAGTTTCAGCCTCTACAACAATCCCACAGCTAATCACTACTATGTCACAGATACACATGCAAAATCACTCAGAAGAATGGAGTTTGTGGTTAAGCTTTGGGATGAGCTGTTGTAGAAGGCTTAAGTTTGGAATGACTTGGCAGAGTTCTTTTCAAAAATAGGATAGAGTCCCTGCAGTCTGGCATGGGTTAGGCATGGTCTTTGTACCACAGAGGGAAATAGTCCTGGGAGTCTGGAATTTTAATATAAAGGAAGTGCTGTTGTCTTTCATTGTTTGTAACATAAAGTCTTACTCCAGTGACTCTCACTGGGAGCGATTTTGCCCTACAGGGAATGTTTGGTGATCTCTGGAGACATTTGGGGATGTTACAACTCAGAGGGGCGTGGTGCATATAGGTGCTGCCGGAATCTAGGGTACAGAGGCCAGGGATTCGGGAAACATACTACAATGCGTGGGAGGAACCCCCCCTACACCCACACCCAACCCCTGCCAAGCAAAGAATGGTCAGGCACAAAAGATCAACAGTGCCAAGATTGTGCAACCCTGCTCTAGCCCAGAGTTTGACTACTTTATTCTTAGTATGTGCTAACAAGTATATTTTCTGCTTTGTGAATTATCGACCCATAGGTTGATAAAAACACCACTCATGGAAACATTTTCAACACTTACTCTGTCAGTACAAATACACTATAATTGGGTATCATAAGTAAAAATAAATAAACAAATAGTGGGCATGTAAAACCATAACACTTTGTCATACTTCCCCTTTCCTTTGCCTTTGTGGCAAGCAGGGTAGACAGTATTAATAGCTGAAGTAAGAAAGACTAAGGGGAGTGCTTATAGTTGATCCCTAAATACTCTTAAAGAGACATTATTCACATATCACTAATATTTTCTGTGGTGGTTTTATTACGTCTTTGAGTGACAGTAGTTGTCAAAATCCTTTTCTTCGTAAAATAGTCTAGTTATAAATCTCATTAACTTCTTTCAGCATCTAATTTTCTGCGAGTCTCTAAAAATTACTGATTTACATGGATTGCATTGGTTTCCCCATTAAAATCTGTGGGGAAGAACTTTTCTCTTTATTCTCTGAACTCAGTAGTAACCCTTTGTCAAATCCCGAATTACTGCCCATTTTACACCAAGTTGAAAGGGTCTAAAAGTTCTCACTGATGCAGTAATCTTTTTCCTGTCTCATCCTGTCATTATTGTAGGTATTTAACTATTTTTCAAAATGCTTTTTCCTCTGTTTTGATTTTTGCAAGCTTGGGACTGATTTATAAGGTTTCTCTATGCTTCAGAAACTCAGCATGGAATAGGACTGGGTAGAAATGAAATCAAACCATCTTTTTTACTTTTCTTTTTCTTTTTCCATAGTCTGTTTCTTTTTTCTACATTATTATAGTCTTTAGCTCTCAAGCAGAAATAGCTCTTCTAAGTTTGGTCTTCCGTGGCTTATCCAGTTTTTTAGGTCAGTCGTACTATGGAATGGGCCCACTCTATCGTTCTTTGGAGAAAATTTCGTGGACTACTTGGGGTATTCTGTAAGTGCCAAGTAGAAATGAGTTTAACAGGTGGCCTAAGGAATTTTTGGTCAAGCAAAGATGTCCATGAAATTTTAAAGTTTGAAAGGCATTCTTGGGAACTTGGAATGGTTTAAGGGCATCATCCCAACTTTCTCACTGAAGTTGTCCTTTCCGTTGGACTGTTTGGAGTGTGCAGAGGTAATATTTTCAAAGGCATCTGCCACGTCATTGGCAAACTGACTGACTCCAAAATGTAGATTCATTTTCTAAACTGTTTAGTTGTCTCTCAGATAAGTAGCATTTCAGTCCACTATTTATTAAACACGAGCTGGTAACCTGTTGTTCTTTGTTCTTTGTTCATAGGATGAGTGTGTTTAGCACTCAGCCACAAGTTGTGGGATGCGGAGCTATGAGCTCTATCCCTCCCCTTGAAGAGTTTACAGTTTCGGTGGCAATGCTCTTGAAAGAGAAAGCATGGAAAAGCAACATTTAATTAAGTGTTCAATGGCGCAGTGCAGAATGTAAATGCATTAGGGATTCAAAGAGACGAGATTATGAAAGAGTTGGAAGTAGTAAGGGACCCTCAAGGAAGAGATAGAACCCAAGATGGGCCTCACGAAATAACTAGGGGATCCCAAGACACAGTGTGTCCACGCTTTAATCACCCCTGGCTTTCAGCATCACATTCAATCTCTTAATTTCAGCAGAATCTCCAATAATGATATAATAAAGATGCATAGCCCATTAATATACTACATAGAAAGAAAAAGTATTGTATTTTAACTTAAATATTTTTCCTTCACGTGTCTGTAATCCATTCAGATGCCGGTGAGAATAATTTTTTAAGCTACTTTCTTGTCATGAGAAAGAAAGTAGCTCCATTTTTGTAAATAACCACGTTTCTGTTAGTGACCTGCTGATGGTACAGCACTTACAGGCACTGTGAGATGCCCCAAGAAAAGCAGCTTATTTGGACAACTAGTATGATGGTCGAACCCAAAGCTAAGCCTTAAAGTAAATGATTCTGTAAAAGACGATGTTCGTTTTTCATAGTCAACTCTATGGCGTACTGCTAAGGGAGAGGACCTATAAAGAAAGACGTAAAATAAGTCATTCTCCGTTCGTTTGTTCCACTGTAATTCAACACAGTCATTGATGTCAGGCTTTATGTGTTAATGCTTTACAGAGATATTTAATCATTACTGCTTTTTAAATTTTTCATTTACCATTTTGTTCTTGCTGGCGTTCCCAGTTTGTCAGGAAGATTTGAGACTGGTTATTCTTGGTCAGTTTGTATTCAGAAGGTCAGGATGAAGTGTAATGTAAACCCTGTGGGTCATGGTGGTGTTTTATTCATTATATTATGGAATCTTTCTTACTTGATCAATAAGCCATACAGAAAAATACTAGTGGTGGTGGTCTCTTATGTTGCTGAAGTCCTAGGCATGCCTTTAAGCAGTAATTTTTATATTTAGAGATCGTGATCATTTCTCAAGGTCCAGCATTGCCATTATATTCCCCTAGATTTGATGCAAACCCAAACCAACTATGTCTTTGTATTTTATTATTTGAAAAATGAAAGCTGTCAGAGCTAAGCAAGATGTATTCTTGGATATTTTGAAATTCCGAGGGCTGTCTCCATTGCAAAGCGAAGAGTTCTGAAAGAAGTGTTGGAAAACTAATCCACCAGATGTTTTGTGATTAAATATGGCCTCCTTTTTCTGCTTCTTGCCACAGAGCTATCCATCACACTCCTCAGCAGACATCAATTCCAGTCTTCCTCCGATGTCCACTTTCCACCGTAGTGGTACAAACCATTACAGCACCTCGTCTTGTACACCTCCTGCCAACGGAACAGACAGTATAATGGGTGAGTCTTGGAAACGCCAGTTCTGTTGCCGACAACCAGTGTCAGGGTTTAATAATCGAGGACCTCTCCCCACCCCATCACTGAACAGTAATCAAGCAATGGATTTTTATCACATAACCAAAATGAACAGACAGATGAACCAAACACAAATTGTCATTGGCTTGACTGTAATCACTTTTTTTGTCCCAAGAAAATGAAATTTGGCCACTTTCTCCGTTGTGAGTGATTAGATCGAATAAAGGTTTAAATAGACCAAAACTACCTTGCTTCTCACAGTCTCAAACAGCTAACAAAGTGAACGTTAGTAAGACGAACCATTGAAGATTAGTAAGATAGAAGGCATAATAGCTCTAAGTAGGAGTTATTTATCGCTTCTCTAGTTCCAGTCACTGTGCAAAGCTTTTAACCGTAACACAGCGCTGTCTTCTGAAAACTAGCTCGTGTGACATTTATAGATTGTTATTAATAACTAGATAGCTTCACCTTATGGAGACTGTGGCATCGTTGAGTCCTCCAGACGGGACGAAGTGTTTGCTGACTTATGGGAGAGGAGATGCCTGGGCATCAGTGGGCCAGGAGTTAGTTGCTGCTTTTTTGCTGCAAATTCACTGATAAGTTACGACCCAAGCAGAGTGCCTCTATCGAATGAGCTGAGCCATCATCTTCTCAATTTTCGTGATGCCCATTATGGTCCTCTCCCTAGGATGGACGGTTAGCCCACCAACACTCTTCTCTTGAGGGAAGAGCCAGGCAGGGCATGCAGCTGCCCCTGGAGGAAGAGTCCGGGTTAGCGGTGAGGCAGCCACCAGCTTCTGATTCTGCCTTTGACAACCCTGTCCTTCAGATGAGCGGCACAGTCTGACGCTTCAGGGTCTTATTAAAACCTCAGACTTCCATGGGTCGCCACCTCCTCTGGCTGTAGCTCAAACCCACCCCTAGCTCGGCCTTATGATCACTTCTAGTGGGTCCAGTTAGTGACAAGAACACTAACTGTACATTTTATAGAGAAGAATGTATGACAGAAGAATACTGCTGTTTAGTCTCCTCAGCTCTTCGCAGTTTTTTTTTGTTGTTTTTTTTTTTTCATTTTCTTTAGATAGTCTCTGGAACTTCGGGAAGTGGCATGAATCACTTATGAGGGGGAGAGTTTTTGATGAACGAGAAGAGATGTGTTTTGAAATGTTGCAAATAGAATTCTGCCTAAATAATACACTCCCTGCTTACTCAATAATATACTTCACACTTGAGATGAGCCAGCTAGCAGCCCTTCCCTTCGCCGCCATGTCGCACTAAGCGGCGAATTTAGGGAAGAGTTTCCATTTTTGTAACTTTCATAACAAAGCCTCTACCAATGCGTTGCATCAGTTTGACCTTGGAGAGCTACGGGCAGAGGTCGAGTGGGGAAGTTTTGTTAGCTATCAATGCAGTTTTGGCAGATCCGAAAAACAAGAAGAAAGAAAGAAGTGCAGAACTGAAAGAGTGAGAAAAGCATATTTCACTTCAGTGTGGTTTGACAAATGGAAAACCCCTTTCTGCAGTCATGAGGTCTAGTTATAAAGAAGGATGACCGGTCATTCATCCTCTTACAAGGCACATTTCCTGTCTACTTATGGTTTGAGTAATTTTCTTTTTTTAGGAAGGTACAAAGGTAGAGCAAAAGCTCGAGTTGAGGAAAGTAGACCTAGGCACCATTTGAAAAGAAGTTTATATTGACTGATTTGCCAAACAGTCTTTTTTTTTTTTGGCTGCATCGGGTCTTCGTTGCTGCACGCAGGCTTTCTCTAGTTGCGGTGAGCCAGGGCTACTCTTCGTTGTGGTGCGCGGGCTTCTCGTTGCAGTGGCTTCTCTTGTTGCAGAGCACGAGCTCCAGGCATGCAGACTTCAGTAGTTGTGGCACACGGGCTCAGTAGTTGTGGCTCGTGGACTCTAGAGCGCAGGCTTAGTAGTTGTGGCGCATGGACTTAGTTGCTCTGTGGCATGTGGGATCTTCCCGGACCAGGGCTCGAACCCATGTCCCCTGCATTAGCAGGTGGATTCTAAACCACTGCGCCACGAGGGAAGTCAGGACTTGGGGAGAAAGAGATATTATGAGATGGTGTGATTATCCTCCACGAGCTGTGGTCAGCAGAGCCACGACAAGTCTCAGTGGGAATGGAATTTGCTTTCTTTAAGCTGATTGGCTCATTACTGGCTTGTAGATGAACAGGAATATCTACTCTCCTTCATTTGGTCTGGGCGGTTAGGGCAGTAATAGGTGACTTCTACATACTAATGGGCTCAGCTACATCCTAAAGATGGACTTAACTTTTTATCCAGACCAAAGGGCCCTGTTTAAGTGGAGCGGCGTCTAGACAATAATAAAGGAGCTATAATTTTCAAAGGGAAAAGTGTGCGATTTGGGAACCCAGAAAATGCTTTTTAGGAACAACTTTATTGCATAAATTACTCCTTCATCATGGGTGTACTTGTCAAAATCACTAGCAGCATGTGAGAAAGCTTCAGAATCATTTCGGGACATAAGTAGACATGGTAATTCAGCTTTCTGGAGGAACAGATCTTTATTAATTTGCATACATACAATTATTACTTTAGGGTTACTTTAGGGGAGAACATTCTAGAGTGTTCATCCCTAAAATAATACATCCTCAAATTCCTTAAGTTAAAATACAGAGGAGAATTTAAGTATGATAGTAAACCTTAATATTGCACGGGGTCCGAGTCGCTCCTGGTTCTTTGCACTTTATTATTTTTTTCTTTGCACTTTAATTCTCCTAGGCTTTAGTTCGATTTTCACAGTGTGGTAGAAGCCAGGGATGGCAGTATGTCTGTGTAACAAGAAGAGAAGATTTCTCTTCTGATGTTAGTGATACTTCCCTAACAAACAGTATGGATTAATAGGATACATCTGTAGACTTTTGAAAATATTTGGCATATACTCACTCATTCTGAAATGCAGGAAATAAAGAAATATTACATTGCCTGTATCTCAAAGAACAAACAGAACTAATTAAATAATTGGTAAATAGGGAACACATAGCCTGACACATGTTTGAGATTACACACATGATTCTGTAGAAAATGACTGTAAGCAATACTAATGCCGTAAGAATGGGGTTCAAGCACTAACACATGGACATCACATTTTTCAAGTTTTCTTGGTGAAAAGTTGCAAGGCAATGCAGTCTTTTCATAAATGGCGTTGATGTCTTAGGAAGTGGCTTTTTCAGTTCAGAGGAAGATCATTGCTCCATCTCTCAGTTTCATGTTATACCGTGTCTTCCTGGCAGTCAATGATTGTCCTCACCCAGTGACAGGACAACAAAATGCATGTGGAGTGAGATGTAAACTCCAGAATCATCAGAGGGTAACCTCTCTGGAAACGCGCTCCTTTGCCTCCGGCTCTGTCCTCTGCATCTGAAAGATGGAAGATGCTCACTGAGGTTCAGGATGGCTGTGTTTGACTTGGAGGGATAGACGTTGTTTCTTGTTTCGTTTTCTTTTGCCCTTTAATGTCCAATATCATTGTTTGAGAAATGCTTGGAAGGACAAAGCTGACTCAGATTTTATTAACGACAGGATTTTTTTTTTTTCTTTTTGCGGTACGCGGGCCTCTCACCGCTGTGGCCTCTCCCGTTGCGGAGCACAGGCTCCGGACGCGCAGGCTCAGCGGCCATGGCTCAAGGGCCCAGCCGCTCCGCGGCACGTGGGATCTTCCCGGACCGGGGCAGGAACCCGTGTCCCCTGCATCGGCAGGCGGACGCTCAGCCACTGCGCCACCAGGGAAGCCCATCGACAGGATTTTTTTAAAATGACACATGCATCCATGGATTTTTGAAAGAATCGTACAGTAAAATACTTTACTTGTGGCATGTAGACCACTACTTTTCTGCAAAGCCTTGCCAGCAAACTCCGGAGGTTGCATTAGGCATGTCTGACTTAGAAGGGTCTGTTTAGCACCCTGAAATTACATGAATATAGTGCATGGAACACACCGTGGATTCTTAGTCGTTCACCCGATGTGGCAGCCAGTTAAGGATAGAAGCTAAGTCTGAGGGCTTCAAGAGTTACCGCCATCAGAGCCTTTCAACTTGATTCCTAAAACTCTTTCAATGTAATGCTGCTCAGTGTACTTTAGAATCACTACAGTCCAATAATGCCTCTGCATGTGAGCATGCATACAGAGGAGGAAATGTACTTAGTTATTAGATACCAACTCTAGAGGAGAGAGATGTCTAGAAGATGGTAGTCATATACATGGTACATGTAGGTACGTACTGTCTGCATATTTCCTTCCTACCTGCCTTATCCAATAGCCCTTCCTATTCAAAAGGGTTGAGAGACCCACCTCAATCCCCTGAGACTAACACAATCCCCTTAGACTACCCAAGGACAAGAGCGCTTCAGTTACCCACTGGGAGATACCACTTGTATACATTCAGAGGGTGTGAGTGCTTGTGGTTTGGGGCTACACACCCTCCCTTCTTCTCAGAGGGAATTGGGCATAGAGCTAGCATAATGGTTATAATAACTGTTATTGTTTTATTAGTCTTTAACCGGCCTGCTTTTCTAAAGCATGGTATTTGCCATGTTTTTAAACCTCAAACCAAACAGTGTTGAAGGAACAGACTTCCAAGATTGATTGAATGCAACATATGCTAAAGATTACCCTGGAATATCTATCTGGTTCATGGATTAATCTGGCTTCCAACTTTCACTTCTAATGACATGTTTGTATGACACGATGCGTTTTAGTATGTGGCTTTTCTAGTAGAAACATTATGTCCGTTTCCCCTTGAGGACTTGGTTTCACAGTAATTTTATTATGAGAGTAGTCACATAAGATTCACTTCGTCTTTTACAAGAATCTTGAGCCTTCAAATACAGTTGGGTGATGAACAGGCACAGAGCCTAAGAGTAATAGGAATTTTATCCAGCAGTGTCGTGGCATCTTAGTTACAAAGACCACCAACGGAGAACAATAAACCAGTTTGATTTAAGTCTTCTCATCCATTTCCTGCGCATGGTCAGGGGGCCCAGCTTCCCCCCTGAATTCCTGGGAATCCCTCCTGCTAAAAATGAGTACGTCGTAGCCTAGATGTAAGTTTTTATTCTAAAATTGTAGGTCGTAGGAAGGCTGGAAATGCTCCTTCTTTTGTTATCTTTGTAGAGAATCTCATGACATTGTTAGGCTGCTTCTACTAGTTTAATAACAGGACGGTCACTTGGACACAGTTCAGAAAAACTTAAGATTTTAAAACCATCATCTTCTTTCAGACAAAGGCACTATGAATTGCACCTCTTCATCCTTTTATATCTTCAGGATGTGCCCAGCCTGGGATTCTGGGTGTGCAGTAAAGGGGTAACACATCTTCCAAATTCTGGTTTACAGCAGTCAATCCCCAGACACCACTCATCCTGATGTTTGGATTTAGGGTATGTCTAATGGAAATTGTCATTTTCCCCAAAGTGGAGTTTGAGACCGAGGGTGGTCCCACCTGTAGCTGAAAAGACTAAACCCTTCTTTTTGCTCCATCTTCTAGCCAGCAATAGCACCTGTGTTCAAGCCATCTGAATAATGCTTGGGTGGCTGGCAGTGTCAAATCCTCCTACAAAATTACAGTTCCTCTTAATAACTTCTCATCTTCCATTCATATTTATGTTACAGCTCTACTTAGAGATTTTATTTTATTTTATTTTCTCTTGAGCTAGAGAAACTGATAAGAGCTAAAGTAACATGAGAAATCCATCCAGTCTTTACCAAGCAGGGCAGCAATAGTTTTTCTCTTTATTTCTGTTATCTGGGCATTTTGGTAATTTCTGATAATATCAGTTGACAGAAACTCAGGCCTGGAATAGTAATCAAATCCTGTTACGTTAAAGGTGGGAAAGTGGATTTGATGAGCACACATTTAATGAGGAGTGTAGTTTGCTAAACATGACCCGTTTCTTCAATATAGAAGAAATTTTGCTATTTGAGAATTAAATATATATTCACTTTCTGATTATTTATGCCCTTTCACATAACAGGCACACAACTACAAAGAAATCTTCAGGAGAAGGACCCATGTAGCTGAACATGTTTAGGGACTCTTGAAAATGTGTCTTCTCCAGTGTTTCCTGGAACAGAACAAAAGGCATTCCAAGTGAAAGGGCAAACTGGTCCCAATAAACTGCTTTGAAATTTAAGCCCTGGGGGTGGTTCTCCAGCTGTTGCAAGGTAGAATGGCTGGCTGTATGTTAAAAAATAGTCTGCTCTTATCAGTGGCTTCCATGAGCAGCCTTTGTAGTTTTCTGAAACATTTTCATGACAACATAATGTAAGGCGCTAAATCCTGTCTTTCTATTATACTTCCTGAGTTCTAACATCTCCCAGTATAAAACAGGCACTAATAGAAAGTTTAGTTAGAAAGGTGTAGTACGAAAAGGTCGTAAGGATTGTATCTTATCTCTTCTAAAGTATGATTTTTATGCCCTATATAATTTATTTTTGAATTAGGCATATATATATATATTTTTTACAGTAGGTCCTTGTTGCTTATCTATTTTAAATATAGCAGGGTGTACATGTCAATCCCATACTCCCAATCTAAAAAGAAAAAAGATGCAAAGGAACTTATTTACAAAACAGAAACAGACTCACAGATTTAGACAAGGAATTTATGGTTACCAGAGAGGGAAGGGTGGGAGGAAGGGATAAATTGAGAGTATACTTTATTTTTTAAATGTCTCTAAAATATTTTTGTTGGTTTTTAATTCTTTCTGTTTGGTTTCATGAAAGTATATTTTAAAACACTTATTATTCTCATTTTAAAGCTGTTCAAAGAATTAATCTTTTGAAAGCTACTACAGCAGCAAATTTTATCCATAAGTATAACAATATCTTATCCTATTTGAGTTTAGTTTCTGTGTTAGGTAATGTAATTTTTTTCTCTTGTGGCTCTGAATTTTCATTTCATGAAGATCTGTTTTCTAGTCAAGCAGATATCACAAATTATTTTGACTGATAAATCTAATTTTAAGTATGTATGATAATATTGCTTCTGGGGGGGGGAAGAAAAACAAATATATACGTATAATTGCCCCCAAATACCATGGTAATACATGCTAAAAAATGTTAGTGCTCTTTGTGTTTTCAAAATCTTTATTATTTTCTCTTTAGAATTGTCTTAAGTTTTAAAAGAACTCCTTGATGCAGAAATTTTTATTTTCACACCAGATATAATTTCAGTTATCTCTTATATTAAGTATTTTTAGAACTCTTGATCTCTGAGTTCCTTCCACTAGCTGAATTGTATGATGTCAGACCCTCATTTCAAAGAACTTTCTTATACATAAATTCCTTAGTACTAGCAACTAATATATTTTTATTATTATGAATTTGTGATAAGAATAAGAATAGGTTTGTTTTGTCAGAAGGTGATTGTGTTCTTTTTATCACATACCAGTTTTCTTTCAGTTTTAGTAATTAACAAATGAATGTGGGTGTGAGTTTTGTTAACCAAATAAAGCACACATCAAAAGATTATCGAACTATCATACCTAACATATAAATATGTAAAAATAACAAGCATAATTTAACTATGCTAAGCAGAGGTCAGGATAAGCTAGAGACGAAGATAATTTGACCACTTGCGATCTGATCCCGCGACTGTATTTTACAGATCTGGAAGCTGAAGATGTCACATTTGCCAGAAGGGTTGCTTTCTTGGGTTGAGGATGGGGCTGGGAATTTTTCTTAAGTTTTAAATGTGTAATGAAGTTTTGCTTGGGTTAATCAGTTGATTTAAGATTTCCTTTTCTTATTTCACAAAATAGTGAGAAACATCTTCTCCTGGAGCTTAATAGGTTTTATTTAAATATTATATCTATTTGCTTATGCTGAGGCCTTAATAAATATAAACGAAGGACACCACTGGCTATACCATTTTATAAGGCAAATTGCTTCCAAAAGACACTTGTTAGATAGAGCTGGCTTCGAATTATATACCGGAACCTATATCCCTTTATTAACAGTACAGTCATCCTTCAGTATCCTTCCAGCGGATTGGTTCCAGGACCGCCCGACAGATACCAAAATCTGAGGACGCTGAAGTCCCTTTATAAAAGGGCGCAGTGTATGCATATAACCCTTGCACATCCTCTCATATACTTTAAGTCATCTCTAGATTATTTATAATACCTGATACAATATAAATGCTATGTAAATAGTTGCCACTAACAACAAATTCAAGTTTTGCTTTTTGGAACTGTATGGAATTTTTTTTTTTTTTTTTCTGAAGATTTTTGATGCGAGGTTAGTTAAATCCTTGGATGCTGAATCTGTGGATACAGAAGGCTGACTGTACTCTTTGTTCGTCTATTTTGTAGGTAGAAACACCAGTGTTTAAGATAATAGAGATTGCTTCATCATCATGTGGACTTACTTTATCTCCAGAATTTGAGACAACATTGACTTTTAGTAGCTAAGGGTTCAAATTCTTTAAATGTGAACACAGACTTAAAATATGTGGAGAATATATGTTACTTAAAATATTAAAAATATTTTCCCTCCTAGGAAGGCAGGCCTGTTATAGATTTTTTTGTTTTATTTTGTTTATTGTGGAACTCTGAGAGGAGTATCTCATTTTGCTGTATAGCCAAAAAAAAAAAGGTTTTTTTAAATTTGAAAGCAGATGTAAATCATTCATGAAGATAATTTAGTTTACTATATAAAATATAAAGAAAAGGCAAATTCTGAGGATTTCAGGGACCTGAAAGTACTGCACACTTTTTAGCAATGACCATCATATGCCCACCTGCTACTGTTCACCACCAACCACTCATATACAACCAGGGGGAATGTAATAGCAACTAAAACACTTTATCTTTAAACCAGGGTGTCAGGTTTGTATTTTATCTGTAAAAAAATGTAACATGAATATATTTGACATCTACCTCAGCAAACAAATTAATGCTAATTAAAGATTAATGTGTCGTAATTAGCATTAAAAATGCAATTAAATTGTGAGTAAATGGACCAGGAATAGAAAATCATTTGGCGTCTCACTGCCTGGTTTTTCATATTCTGCCTTTTGTTTTTGCAGCAAATAGAGGAAGCGGAGCAGCAGGCAGCTCCCAGACTGGAGATGCTCTGGGGAAAGCACTTGCTTCGGTGAGGAAATATTGACTTTGGACTTCATATGTACCATGGCAGAAGGGTGAACTTTAATCAGAAGTGGACATTTAGAATTTTAGAAAATGGATGGCAAATAGCTTTAATTTTGGAAAGCTAGAGCTTCCTTGCATAATGATCATTGGAAAACTTGAGGCGAGAACTCTGAAGATTCCAGCGGATGGCTGGTCTTCCATCTTGCCTCCTCTGCTTCCCGGTACTCAATCGTGGATTGGTGGATATTCTCAGGGCCTTTAAGAGGATAGATTTTCTATCTTGATGTCTTACTTTCTTCTGAAGTCGTTTGGGTACTCACTGATTGACTGACTTTGCCAAGGGGTAATTCCAAAACACTTTGCAAAAGGCATTTCAGAAAAATGACCATAACTGAGACCCAGGAGAAATTGTCACATAATTGGCACTCAGCTTCTCCGCTTTGCCCGCCCACTGCCTAGAGGCTAGAATCCAGCATTCCTTGCATGTTCACTAGTGACAGATGGTACCCTTCCTTGTCTGAAGGAGTGTACCTGGTACGGTCTTCAAAAGCTGAATGTGATCATTTGTAAATGTAAGTGGAGACTTGCTCTAAGGTTTTGTCTCTTCAGTTGGTTTTTCCTTACCAATGGGGTCAGAGATGAGTTTGACTTATATTAGCATTGTGACCTAAGGAAAAGTTTTTCTTCAGTCTGAGCATTCTTATGCCTTGGAATCATATGCCTTAAACGTAATGCAGAAGGGGTTGGACAAAAATCTTAGAGATGATGCTGTCCAACCTCCTGTTGTGTGGAGGAGGGAAAGGGAGGTTTGGAGTATCTGTGTAGGTTGATGGCCACACAGCCATGGGAGGACATGGGAGGAAATGGACAAGAACTAAAGTCGGCTGACCCCAGTCTGGTTCTTTTACCACTATCTCATACCACCTCAGTAGCTCTTCTATTGAAAAATCAATTAAGTTTTTCATTTTAGAATATTGGTACTACAGTTGATCGCTGAATGTATTGTGTACCTTGGAATTTGTAAATGAATTGCATTGACACTTCGTAGTTTAAACTTGTTGAATATTTATTCCCAATGAATGAGGGTTTGTTTGTTTTTTTTTCTCCCCACTGTTTTAAGATCTATTCTCCAGATCACACTAACAACAGCTTTTCATCAAACCCTTCAACTCCTGTTGGCTCTCCCCCGTCTCTGTCAGGTACAGTACCATAAATCCACTGCATCCGAGTGTCAGTTTATGGAATGGTTTCCCCCTTACACTTCCTGTGCTACTAGGTGGAAACTCACTCCCTCCAAAAGCTCAAAACAGAGCATTTCTGGACAGACAAATAGGAAGAGGTGGGAGAGACAGACTGCCCTACGATGGTGAAGTCATTTACATCCAAAACTTTTCTTAAAAATTACATGTTTTTAGAAATACAGGCATGTGGGAAACTTCCTCCTTAAACTTTTCTTGGCTCTGTAGAAGATACTGCACAGAATAATATACTCCAAGAAAACATCTCAATGAGAAAACCCAGTTCACATCGTCTTGAATAGGAATATAGATTATGTAGTCATCAAATATGGACTGTTCAAAAGGATCATTTCCCAGAGAAATTTTAGACTTTTCAGATTCCCTCTTTAAAGTCCTTGTTACTGGAATGTTTGAAGAAAACTATAATTGTGTAAATAAATTGTGATGTAGCTGTGGAGTAAAAGGGGATGTTTTGCCATTTAATAGAACAAATTAACATGACCTGTGGCTTCAAATAATAACATTATAAGTTGTTAACTTGTGTTAGTAAAGCATTGCACTTTTCGGAGCTCCATTTTAAAGGCGCATTGCCTTTCCAGTATAAATGCTTCCAGAAAGGCCTTGTCTGGTACATGTCTCTTCTCTTGGGAAAGAGGACAGGTGGCTTCTTAAAAACAAACAAACAAACAAAAAAAAACGAAATCACATCTGTACCTGATTGAAACCTGACCTTACTGTAATTTAGACTGGAGTCACTTGCCTGAATGCTGCCACCTCCATCTCTGTATTATTCCCTGCATGCAGCACTCACATGGCCCCTCATAACGTGGGTTCCCTGGTAAAGAGTGGGAGGTTTCAGATGGCCACAAAGCTTTCAGAGTGGCTTAGGTGAGACTTCATATCAGCCTTTTCCAAGCCTCCATTGACACCAGGGGGGTCACAGAATAGAGAGGGAAATAGCTTGGACCTTTTAGTTCATATCTCCAGAGAGATAATGTTGAAACCGGGAAGAGCCAGAGATGACATAGAAGATAATGGAGCAGCAAGGAAATACTCCCCATGACAGAAAAGTCAAGTTCAGAATTGTTGTACACTTCTGGCTCAGTACCATATTGTTAGGCTCTGGAAAATGATCACAAGTGTCAATGTCCAGAGCCAGAGAAGGCTTGAGACAACACGGAGCCCAGTGAGGCCAGGGATGAGGGAGTCTGGACAGGGAGAACTCCCAAGTTCCCCATTTCAAACAAAGCAGCTCAGATTTCATCCATTTTATAATTTGGAAAAAAGAATATTCTAGAACCTAATAAAGTTTGAGAACAGCTGTTTGAGTTGAATGCTCTGATTTACAGATGGACATACGAAGGCCCAGAAAGAGTATGGGATGTGCTGAGGATCCATCAGTAGCAATATCAGAGCTCAGGCTGGAATCCAGGGCTCACCACTCTGTCACTCCACTTCCAGGTTAAGGAGGGGAGGGGAAAGTTACGGTGAACAAATCATTCCAGAAAACGCCACAAATCCCCCAAACCGAGGAGCATGCTTTATGTGGAAGACACTGAAACAAGGCCACTTTTGGGGTGCTGGTAATCCATCCTGGAAGAGCACATGTTAGGAAGAAAGAACTTTATGAAGATATAAATATGGGGGTAGACTGCTATTTTCACACCAATCGCTCTGTCCAGATTCTGTCACTAAAAGTAATTGAACGAAATACTCTATTTTTATTTAGCATAAAAATACACACACATGCACACCCAGAAATGGCAGGAAGAATGGAGTTTTAAAGTGCTAACAGTGTCAGAGCAGGAGATTTCTGTGAGATCATAGATTTTTTTCCCCTTTCTTGAATTTTTTTAAGTTTTCTACATGGAGTATGTATTATTTTCTACATGGAGTATGTATTATTTTAAATTTAAAAGTGGTTTTTATTTTGAAAGTGGTAGGTTAGACATGTTATATTTATTATAGCAGGAATCTTTCTTTAAGTATAGTGAATCATTAAAAACGTGTTTTCTTGGGAAGAAATTACTTAATGTTGTTATATTGAGTGTTTAAAGTTCTGGTTTAGTGGATCGCTGCCAGCTAATCTTATTTCCTTGAAAAGTTTCTGAAGGCTTATCCTTTCTTAAAGATCATTTAAAAAACAAGTAGCAGAGCTGCTTTTCATTGGTGAGAGAATTTTGGTTTAACAAACTGGCTTTGCATGAGGGTGTAATGAAAGCCCCTCTTTGCACTCTTAAAAGTACCTTGACTGTGTATGATAGTTTTCTATCAAAGGGACATTTCTCTAGCTGAAATTCAGAATCATTGAAGTGTTCCCTTTTAGGAGGAAGCCTGAGAGAATTCTGAGTCCATGTACAGTCTACATGTTTTACATTTAAAATGTTTTCCTCGCCCCCAAATTCTTGTATGGGAAGTTTACGTGTATTTCCCTGTTGTCCAAGTAGAAATCAATATTGCTAATTTTTACAAGAACTGTTTCAAATGTTGGTAAGATTATTTTAAGATTATACGGATCTCATTGTAATTCCCATTTTCATATCAGCAGGCACAGCTGTTTGGTCTAGAAATGGAGGACAGGCTTCATCATCTCCTAATTATGAAGGACCCTTACACTCTTTGGTAAGTTTCATCTGCACATCTTCACTCTGGCCTTTCTTTTTCATTTTAAGATTATTTTTGATGTGGACCATTTTTAAAGTCTTCATTGAATTTGTTACAGTATTGCTTCTGTTTTACGTTTTGGTTTTTTGGCCACAAGGCATGTGGGATCTTAGCTCCCCGGCCGGGGATTGAACCCACACCCCCTTCATTGGAAGGTGAAGTCTTAACCACTGGACCGCCAGGGAAGTCCCCACTCTGACCATTCTCAGGCCATGTGTCCCCTTTACCATTGAGTTCACTCTCCAAGGTTCTTATTTTCACGTCAGGTAAGCCCACGCGTGTGGTTAGAGCCAGAGTTATTAGACGGTGCTTTGCTCCTGCTTATAGATCGTAACCCAGATACTACTACAGCGGAAGCCTCAGGGCTCTAAATATCTAGAACCAGGTAAGAGATTAAGAATCTTGGAAGGATCATGGCCTCCTCCCCTTGAGAGGAAGATGTGCATCAATGATTAGATGCCTCTCCTGACATGAGAGTGCTGGAGTTCCAACTGTGCTGTGGAGCTGGAACACTTGGAGAGTCTACGTCTCTGTGCTTTGCTTTCCAGAATAACAGGTTTATAGGCGTGTTCTTCTTGACCTCTGACTAAGAAGCCTACTGCTTATTTCCTCATTCACTTTGATTCTCGCGGAAATCTAGTAATTTCATTAAATCTCTCTTGTAGGGAATAGCTGAAAATTTTCCCTTGGTGTAATTAATATTATAAATGATCACATGACGATTCAGTGTTTGACCCTCAGCTCTAGGTGGAAGGGGCTGGAAACATGCATGAAGCAACACTGCTCTGTGCACTGTCTGGTCTGTATATGAGTCAGATGGGGAGGGGTAGCAGCAAGGAGCTGTTTTTCAAGGTTGAGTTTCCCTTTGTCTCTGCATATTTTGAGATGGAACATGGAAGTAGGCATAGATCTATGTATCTATCTATCTATCTGTCTTTATGTTGTCTTGTCAGCCGTTCAGGGTTTCCTTTCTTCCTTTTGGCTAACAACTTAAGGAAAATCTAAAAATGCAGATACAAAGGTGGATTTCCCCTTCACTGTGCTTTTCCATGCTGTCGTGTGTAAATCAGCCACCTCCACATTTTAGCCGATAAGGTGACCACAGATAGAGACAGTGTAAGCACTGCCTACATAAGCCCCATGAATCTACAGGCCATCGTTCTTTTAAGTGTTTCCTTCCATTAGTCAGTCTCTGGGACCCATCGATCAAAACTGGTTTTTTTCCAACTCTAGGGCTGTAAAGACTAGGTTTGTAGTTGTGAACGGCAGCTTTAATTCTCCTTGAATTCTGAACACACAAGAGGGGATTCCCAAGCAGAAACTGCTCTCCACCCAAAAGCTGTGAGCCGGAAAGGATGATAGGCACGTGTATTATTTCTTTTCGTGCTCACGCTTACACTTGGAAGCGTATATCATCATTCCTGTTTTTATAAATTAAGAAGTATAGACTCAAAGAAGTTTAGTCACTCTTCCAAGGTCACATAAGCAGCAGAGCTAGGAGTTTAAAGGAGGCCCCTTAACACCAAAGCCCACCAAATCAGAAGGCTCTGTACCCTAGACTGACTGTATTAGACACACGTTCTTTCTGTTAGTAGGGAATAATTAGAAATTGTTTTTCTCATGCGGGAGAGCTGGTGTATCTGTTTGCACAGCCCGTTGGAAATCAAAGTGGATTGTAGCATGATCCGGTACAAAGAGGCACTAGATTTGAAGACTTAGATCGTAACCCTGACTTTACCATTTCCTGGCGGTGTGACATTGAATAATTAATTCACTTAATTTCTTTGAGCCTCATTTGCACGTCTATAAGGAAGGGATAATAATGTCTTCGCTGCTTGCTTACACATGTAGAGTGAGGATCCAGTGAGACGGTGTATTTTAAAGTGCACCCTGGAGATGTTTGTTTGATATCATTATGGATCACACTGAAAAAAATGAATACACATCTCCATGTCCAATTTCTTCACCAAAAACCATCCATATAGGCTGTATCCAGTTGTGGAAAACTAGGATCTTAATGGCTGGGATGAAAAAAAGATCAGCTGGTTTTTCATTTTATAAGGTAGTGAATTCTCTACTACAGTAAGGGCTTTGAAATCAATTAGAAGCCCCTGGTGAACAATTCATTCAAGTCTTTATGATTCTTCAGTCTTGAAATCTCCTACCACTTTGGTTGACAGAATTTTTGCGATGTTTTTCTTTAACCGTTTTGAGGCTCCAGTTCCCTTTACACACACACACACACACACACACACACACACACACACAAGCTGGTGATGGTAGCTAGAAAGCAAGAAACACAGTAAAAATTGTTAGTACTTGATAAGACATTACAGTCTGTACGCATTTACCTGTCCCTGACTTGATACATAACACTATATCATATGGCACAGAGGAAACCCAGGAGATATGCCCTTAAGAAGATAATTTAATTGGGAAACTATAAATAGGTCACCTTTCCATTGTTAACTTTTTGAAATCTTTAACAATTGCCTGCCAGAACGTTCCTTAAACTCAATAAATGTTTTTTCTTTTCTGAAGTAAATCTAAATTCTCTTTCAAAGTTATGCAATATAGTGTAGCATGTGTACTAACAATGTCCTGGAAGAATTACTGAATTCGTTCACAAAAAATTACACTATAATTATAGCATTAACAATATTCACCAGTTTTCTAGGAAGGTCACTATTTATTTTTATTATAATTTTAAGGAAATAAACTTTACTGGAAACATATATTCAGAGACCCAAAGTGTGACTCGTGTCAACTCAGGTTTTATTTATATAACCTACACACGAATTTCGAACTAAATCAAATTTCACATCATTTATTAACCAACAGCAAAGCCGAATTGAAGATCGTTTAGAAAGACTGGACGATGCTATTCATGTTCTCCGGAATCATGCCGTGGGCCCGTCCACAGCCATGCCTGGTGGTCATGGGGACATGCACGGAATCATTGGACCGGCTCATAATGGAGCAATGGGTGGTCTGGCCTCAGGGTATGGAACCGGTCTTCTTTCTGCCAACAGACATTCACTCATGGTAAGTGAGTAAATTTAGGGACTCTAGTTATCTTATAGAATTAGAATTTCTAGTACAAATACTACTGCTGCAGTTTTTTCTGTTGTAAACAGCTTTATTGAGATGTAATTTATTTAACCTACAGTTCACCCCTTTCACTTTTACACGGTACTGTGGTTCTACATATATTCTCAGGGTTATGCCATAAGCGCCAGAGTCTAATTTTAGAACATTTTTGACCCCTACAAGAAGAAAAGAAATCCACATGCCCGTTAGCAGTCACTCTCCATCCTTGCCTCCCCCTAGCCCCTGGCAACTACTAACCTACTTTCTGTCTCTATAGATTTGCCTAGTCTAGATATTTCCTATAAATGGAATCCCACAGTATGTGGTGGTCTTTTCTGACTGACTTATTTCACTTAGCATAATGTTTTCAGGGTTTATATATGTTTTATCATTTATCAGAGCATCATTCATTTTTATTCCCCAAAAGATTCCATTGTATAGCTATACGTTAAATATCCATTCATCAGGTGATGGATATTTGGGTTACTTCCAGTCTTTGGCTATTAGGAATAATGCTCCTGTGAGCATTCATGTACTAGTTTCTGTGTGGACATATGTTTTCATTTCACTTAAGTATAAGCCTAGGAGATCATTGCTGGGTCATTGCTGGTGTGTTCAAATCTTCAGTTTGGGGACTTCAGCTAAAGATCCCAATGTTCATGTTACGTTGCTGGCATTTCACATGTGAATAGGTTGGATTTTTTAAATTATTATTAAATAAGCCACATCAATGTCTTTTGCTTCCGAGTATGCTGTGGGAGGTAGAAATATATGGTGTGTCTGTCTAAATAGATGATGTGGCACCATGTAATTTCAGTATGTCGTAGTTTTACCACTACCTATTTATGAATGTGTTTATTTGAATACTAATTAAGCAGATTTGTCCATATTACAATTGAAATTTCAATTTTGCCGCTTACTTTTGGAAAGGACTTGGTAGTGCATTCTTTCTTGGATGATTACAAAGATTCAGCAAATCCCCCTAACAAAATGTTAAGTGATGACAATTAATGAAGTGACCGTATGGGTGGGGAATTTCATATTACTAGTGATTCTGTGTAATTCTGCTCTTTACCAACTCCTGACCAGAGAACACCTTAGTGTCCTGTTTCGTGCCTTACAGGCTCTCCGAAAGTTGCACGTATGAAGGTCTCTTTTCCATTATCACTAGAGCATCTCTTACTTACAGATGATTCCAAAAGGAGAATGCAAAAGAAGTGCAGATTATTGTGAGGCTCTTTAAGTTCTTTTCTCGTTCAGAAGTATTCTTCTGCCCTCCTTTGCATTTCTCTTAAGAAAAGATTCAGAGTCCCATCCTGAGCGGTATGTTATGGAAACCTGCAACCAATTTGAAACCAAAAATACTGGTTTATAAATAGAAGCAGTGAACTCACTTCTAAAACGTGGAAAGGTATTTTTGAATGCCAAAGCTAAATCTTTTTTTTTTCTTTTTCTTTTTTCGCTTTTCGTAGACTCTACCCTAAAAATTCCTCATTGAGTAAAAATTGTTTGTCTATTCATGGCAGTTGCTAAGAGTTTACAAAAGGAAAATCTAGATTTTAATTTAGCTTGGCCTCAGGTAATGTGCTAAATACGCTTGGGATGCATATAATATGAGATTTCAGTTTGTACAGCTTTTTTTTTAACTACAATGTTTAAACAATACTGCTTTTAATTAAGAAATCTGGCTTTATTAAAAGCCAGATCTGTGACTTACAAGCATTTCTGTATATCTGCTCTCAATCAAGAGAAAAATACTTTAATTTCTGTAGCTGTGTTCGTTTTGCATATGTTAAACGGATGCAACGTGCACCCAGGACGTTGCTTCAGAGACAGGTTTTTTTTTTTTCCATAAATATGTAAAGTTTGCTCTTAAATACCAGATGTAGGTTAAGTGGTTCTTTAAAATAATAAACTATACAGAGATGTTTTCTGGAACCTTTTAGTTGACCTTTGAATCGCCTCCTCTTTGAGTTTGATTCAGAGGTGGGATAGGAGGAAGAGACTAGACTCATCTTTGGAGATGGCAAGTGGGACTGACCCAGGTGGAGGGGGAGGGGAGAGAATGAACAGAGCAATAGAAAAGGGGAATCATCAGCCCGTATTACACAGCAACGTCTTTAATTATTTTGGAAGAAACGATGCCGAAGCAATAAAACCTCTAGTTTTGCTGATGAGGAAAAGTGCTCACTCCCTCTCCTGAAGACATTTCTAATGCAGTCAAGGGTGACGGCCAAGCCAACCAGATCACAGAGTAACTCCAAAGCCATGGCAGGACAACCTGCTGCCCTTTGAAGCCGACGGAGGCCTAGCAGTCTTTCTCCTTTTTTCTCAAAAACATTCAGGGCGCCCAGCGCATCTGAGCTCCTCAGCCCGAAACCCCAACGTGTGCACAAGAGATCGGATCCTCATTTCTTGCCTTGCACAAACTGGTATGACTTTTCAAACAAAAACATCAGAACAAAGGAAATAGTTTTTGAATTTAGTCAGTCTGAAGTTAGCCTTTGACCATTTGATACATTCCACAATAAAAAGGAAGCTGAAGGGGAAGGGAAAAACCCACCCCCCTTCCTCCCCCCAGCAACAACAAAAAAAATTCAAGGAGGATACTGGTAATGTTTTCCACATTTGAATTTTAATACATGAAACAGGCCATAAAACGTTGGCCAGCTGCAGTAAATAAAGTAGCAGTGGGAGGTACACACTGGAAACGTCGGACCAGTGCTGGTGGGAGTTTCATTCCCAGCTACACACCTTCAGTTGTTGTTCTGGAGTGTAAGCGAGTTGCAGTAACTTAACACCCATCCCAGGGCTGGTTTTGTTTTGAGCCAATCTCCTTTATAACTCTCCTTAATAATTCTTTCTGATTAAAGAACAGATAGCTTTGAATTCTCTTGACCTCCGTCTCTCCTCGTTTCCTCTCTCCCTGCCTTCCAAAATCAAAACGAAATGGCTTGATCACTTGGAAGATGATAGAAGCATTTCTTTCTGCAGCAGCTTGCAATCGTGGTGGGGAGAACCATGGTTCTGCCTGGGCCATTATGTTATCTCATTTAATTGCTAACATATTGTACTTAGCTTTTGATTCATAAAATGTTTTCCTTGGAGTTCTGAAGTAGGTCTTCAGTGAATGACTAAGTATTAGTATAATGAAAGGGATTTTTTTTTTTTTTCACAGCAGCATGGCTCATAGCACTCGAGCGAATGTTGATTCTTGTGGGCTTTCTAGGTGATACTATTTGTCCAGGCAGGCTCTTGCCTGCTCAGAAACCTTCACCGGCTTTCCATTATCTACATATTTCTTAGCCTAGCTTATTAAGCCCATCACTGTCTACCAAAAGCCTTGTGCTTAGCTCTTCCAATGCAGGAACTTTGCCAGCAAGACCAACCTCTGCATATTACCAGCATTTGCGCTGTGCATTCTCACTAGGTACGTCTTTCGCGTCTATCTGGCTTGTCCTGTTCTATCCACTGCTCTTAGCCCATCTCATTCCCACCCATTCTCAAAACTCTCACTCAAATTCTGTCTCTTCCAGGAAGCCTTTCCTTGCCACCTCCACCTGTGAGAGTCTTTCTTTTCTACTCTCACAGCGCTATGAATCATACCATTGGCTAGATATTTATTTTACCCACTTAGGCAAAGCTATATATCTTTGGTAGGTCTGACTTTTGTCTTACCAACTAGATTGTCAATTCCTCGAGTACTATGTGTTACATTTTGTTTCCCTCCCAGTAGATAAATTGTCAGTCAAAAGGGAAGAAAGGAAACTCAATATTTTCTGAGTGCCTGACGAGTGGCCAGCCCTTCAGCTAGGAGCTCCATATACCTTATCTCAGGCCATCTTCACAAGAGCCCAGTGAGGATGGTAATGCTTTCCATTTTAGATGTTGGTCAGATGAGCCTTAGAAGGTTTGAGTGGTCAATATCAAGTCCGGAAGCTAGATTTAAACTCAGGGGACTTTGACTGTGAATTCCATGCTCTGTCTTACCATCATGAGCACTCCTCAGACAGGATCTATAGTTATACCTTTTAAGAGCTAATTTCAGGTGGTTAGAACTCATGATTTTCAAATCTTAACAAATGTTGGTCGACAAGAGAGAAGTTTCTAGGTGTCTTATGGCCAGTTTCCCAAAGCAGCTCCCTACCCACATGGAAAGGTAAAGAACTTTCCTCCAGTACGGTAGTATGCTGGATTAAATCCCACCTTGTCTAAACACTTATTCTTAAATCAACATGTCTGTGCTAAGTGGCAAGAGGTGTGGTGAGTGCTCCTTGCTAGGTGGTTGGAGTAGTTAATTTTAAAACATTAAGTTGTTTTTCTTACCTTAGCCTCCCAGTTTTCTAATGGAATCCAAGCAGAAATTTCGGAATGTGGGAGATTAAAGAAATAGCTGGGGGCTTCCCTGGTGGCGCAGTGGTTGAGAGTCCGCCTGCCGATGCAGGGGATGCGGGTTTATGCCCCAGTCCGGGAAGATCCCACACTCCGTGGAGCGGCTGGGCCCGTGAGCCATGGCCGCTGAGCCTGCGCGTCCGGAGCCTGTGCTCCGCAACGGGAGAGGCCACAACAGTGAGAGGCCCACGTACCGCAAAAAAAAAGAAAGAAAGAAATAGCTGGGTTTATTACTCACCTGCCTAGAAACTCTTACCCAGATATCATTCCCCTCTGTGCCTCGGATATCAGTTCTTTTTTTTTTTTTTTTTTTTTTTTGGCTGCATTGGGTCTTTGTTGCTGCACATGGGCTTTTCTCTAGGCTACTCTTCATTGCAGTGCGCAGGCTTCTTATTGTGGTGGCTTCTCTTGTTGCGGAGCACAGACTCTAGGCGCGTGGGCTTCAGTAGCTGTGGCACGCGGGCTCAGTAGTTGTGGCTCGCGGGGCTCTAGAGCTCAGACTCTGTAGCTGTGGTGTGCGGGCTTAGTTGCTCTGCAGCATGTGGGATCTTCCCGGACCAGGGCTCGAACCCGTGTCCCCTGCATTGGCAGGCGATTCTTAACCACTGCGCCACCAGGGAAGCCCTCGGATATCAATTCTGATACTAAATCATTACATTTTTGATAAGTTACTGAAACAGCGGTTTTCCAAATATGCCTCTCCGTTATTCGTGCAGTATTCAGATGAGCCCTGAAAAAAAGTCTTTCAGATGACCTCACTCCTCTTTTAACAGAACAAGAATGAAACTCACATCAAAAATATTGGGTTGGTTTGGGCTTCCCTGGTGGCGCAGTGGTTGAGCGTCCGCCTGCCGATGCAGGGGACACGGGTTCGTGCCCCGGTCCGGGAAGATCCCACATGCCGCGGAGCGGCTGGGCCCGTGAGCCATGGCCGCTGAGCCTGCGCGTCTGGAGCCTGTGCGCTGCAACGGGAGAGGCCACAGCAGTGAGAGGCCCGCGTACTGCAAAAAAAAAAAAAAAAAGTAAAAATATTGGGTTGGCCAAAAACTTAATTCGGGTTTTCCATACTGTCTCATGGACAAACTGGAACAAACTTTTTGGCCAACCCTATACCTTCATGTGATTCTGTTCCTGCTTTTTTTTTTTTTTTTTTTTTTTTTGCGGTACGCGGGCCTCTCACTGTTGTGGCCTCTCCCGTTGCGGAGCACAGGCTCCAGACGCTCAGGCTCAGCGGCCATGGCTCACAGGCCCAGCCGCTCCGCGGCATGTGGGATCTTCCTGGAGCAGGGCACGAACCTGTGTCCCCTGCATCGGCAGGCGGACCCTCAACCACTGCGCCACCAGGGAAGCCCTGTTCCTGCTCTTGATTACTCGTCAGTAGAGTCAGCAATGGTGGGATCATTTTAGCTGAAAAGCTTCTATACTATTAATATATAATATTAGTGTGGTTCCCAGAGCCTTTTTGCTTAAAGCCCGTCTATTCATTTCAAAAACATTTACCAAGTCATTACCAAATGCTGAGCTCTATGCTAAGTTGTGGTTTCTGCTCTCAAGGGGTTCACAGTCTCATAGGATACGGTATATATTTTTTAAAAAATGGCTGCGGCAGTGTGGTAAGACTCATAGGAGAGCAGGGCCCAGCTCTGGTATCCGGGAGGGAAGGATCAGATTGTCACTTGGTAGGAGTAGTGGTCTCCTAACGATCTAGTTGCCCTAGATGACCTAGGGGTGGAGGAGCCCTGTGAAACACACCACCCACACCTGTTCTCCACAGCATCACCTGAGGCCTCTTACTAGACTCCTAGGTGACGATGTTTTAGAAACCACTGGTATAAGCCAGTCTTAGCCCACTTTCCCTCTTTTCAGCATCATTTTTAGTGTGACTTTGGATTACAAAGAATTCATTAGAAGGTCAGTCATTAGGTGAAGAAGCACCTTTTTATTTCAGTGACACTAAATATAGGAGAGCTTTGACCACTTAGGATTTCAGAGGATAAACAAATGAGTTCTGCTTTTATAGTTCTTAGGAATTAGGACCATTGAATTTTAGATGCTGAAAGCACCGCAGAAGTCATTTAGCCCCTTGCTTTTATTTTACTGCTGAGGACTGAGGCCCAGAAGGGGGAAGTGACCCAGGTATGGATACTCTCTGGTTAATGGCCGAGCTAGGATTAGAAACCAGACAAGCCAGCAACGAGACCAGCACTCTTTGTACTAAATATTACACTGCAGCAACAAATTTCCTCTCTCACCCGACGCCATAGCAATTTCAAAACTGTGGCTGGTATTACTTGTGTTCTGTTAACTGATGAAACCCAAGAGAACTCTTTAGTTGCCCCTTGGCTCTCTGCACCCTGTTGCTATTTAGTTCTGCCAATCTGATTTGGCCCCAGGAGAGAGTAGTGGGCCGTGATGTGATACTTTGAGTAGCATTTACTGGTATGTTGTAATGCAAGTAACAGAAGTCAGAAAACTCTGTTTCTACGTGGCCGTCTTCAACAAAGGTGTGAACCACAGGGGCTTAGTCATCCTCAGTCTTGTTCCTCTTGGGTTTTCAGGGATTCTGATTCCATAAATTTCTGTGTATAGTTGAGCACCTACTTCATTTCTAAGCAATTATTAGCATGTAATCTCAGAGACCCTTAGAAGGCATCTCCTTCCAAATCCCTCTACGAATTCGCTGCCAGGCAGTGAACAAGCCTCTATTAGCCTCCTTCCTCCAAGGCTACGTACTCTAAATGACCATAAATCCCATTTCCATCAGACTTTAGAAGATTCTTCCTTAGGTCCAGCCCAAATTTATTTCCCTGTGAAGTTTTCATTTTTCTGCCCATTGGAGTTACCCCTAAGTCAACTCAACAAATACTTGAGAAACTTGAAGACAGTCTACTCGTTTTTTTTTTTCCTCTAGGGTATACATCTGTATCTTCAAATATTTATCCTAAAAAAAAAAAAAGTTTTGACTTTATAACTTTCCAGTGCATTCTTCCAAGTTTAAAAAGAATACTCCCCCACTGCTCGCCCAGGACCATTTAGTGTGTAGAATCTCAAACTGAATACAGTGCTCAAGGAATCGTTAGCACAGACTAGGGGGGATCTGTCTCAAAACCCATTAAATACATTATGTCTTCATTAAAGGCCACCTAACAGCATCCTACTGGCAGTATTTGATGACATCATCATTCTGCTGACAAACACTGAACTTGAAATCAGCTGAAATCCATCGGCCACATGTCCGTCAACTGTCCTTGTGCACTATTTGTTGTATCAGTGAATTTCATACCGTTTCCGGTGTCAGGGTTTCCTTTAAATCCTCATTCAGTCACGTATTCTGCAGCTCTGTTGTTGGCAAATTTGTCACCAAACGCCAGGTGTGCAGCGTTCCCGTGAACGAGGTTTATACAGAAAGACTTGTTCTTGGTGGAACTAAACTGAGTTGAGAGGTCATCGCCTGTGTTTCAGAGCATTTCAGAACTGTCTTTTAAATAGCCTGTTACAGAATTTCACCCAGGATCTTAGTCATCAACATCATCTTTCTATAGCTTCTACATTGGGTTTTGTTTTTCTTTAATGAGGATATTTGCCTATCTCTAGTGTTCTACCATCTCTCCTACTCTCCACAATTATCAAAAATTTCTGAAAGCTGATTAGCAACCTCAATTGAAAGGTTTTATCTATATCCAGGTTGTACTTTATTTTAAGAAAACCTGGGCGGAAAAGGCAGAAAGGGAAAATAACTTGAAGAAACTCCCTTCATTTAAAAAACTTCTGCCGGCTTTTTTGAGATATTATTGACATCTAACATATGTCAGTGTAAGGTGTACAATGCAACGATTTGATACATGTATATTTTACAAAATGTTTACTCCAGTAAGGTTAGTTAACACCTCCATCCCCTCACATAATTGGGTTTTTTTCTTTCAAATATACAATACAGTGTTGTTAATTAATGTCACCATGCTGTACCTTAGATTCCCAGGGCTTATCTATCTTATAGGTGGAAGTTTCTCGCCTTTGACCAACATCCCCCCATTTCCCCCAGCCCCCAGCAACCACCATTCTACTCTCTCATTTCTTTGAGTTCATTTTTTTAGATTCTGCATATAACTGAGACATACAGTATTTGTCTTTCTCCGTCTGACTTAGAGAAGTTCTCTTGACCATGGGTTAGTTACGACAGTTTTAGAATCCTTGAGGTCAACATTGATATTTCAGCATCCGTTTAAACAAAAGTCAAGAGGTTTTGAATCCAGCCATAGCGGGGAGACCATTTACTCTCCATTAACAAGCTCTAAGACAAGTGGTTCGGCATGATGTGTGCCCAGATCCCACAGCTCTAGGTCTAAATTAGGTATATCCCCTTTTTCTCCCCCCAATACCCATTTTACTTGAATTCAGGCCCTGTGACCTAGAAATGAGACAGTCAGTCTGCACTGGACCGTCAAACCCAAAGGACTCCCTTTCTCCTTGCTTCTAGGACAAGCCAAGCCTAGTTCCTTAATCTTTCCCCTGTGGTTAGCACCCTGGTGTCATGAACCTTAAATACATAAAACCCAACGGTTGTCTCCTCTGCTTTTAAAATATAAAAACACACTTAAAACAGACTCTGTTACCTCAACACATTTTGACTTTGCTTTCTTCTTAAATAACAGAGGAAAAAGCAGGTAGACGCTTTCAGTAGCACAGTTATATTTTGTTGGGGACAAAGACACAGTGCTAAACAGTCCGTAATTTAGAAAAGACACGACCTGTACATTTTTAAAAGGTAATATTACCCTCATTTTCTCAGGAAAGCAGATTTTCTGAAGGGAAAATTCTGCATTGTAGAGGTTAGAAATTACACAGATGTTTCTTCACTCGTTCTCTATTGTCTGTGCTTCAGGTCCTTGGGGGATACATACATGTGTAAGAGAAAGTCTCTGAACCCACAGGCCTTTGGCTCTGGGGGGGATGATAACACAAGTATGTGCCTAACTAACTGTCACGCAGGGTGGAATGATTAAGTGACCCGAGAGGTGAGTCGGAGAAGGACGAACATTGGCCAGCCTTCGGGATGGCTAGGAAAGTTTCCCGGAGGAGAGGTCATTGAGCTCATATTAGAGTCTGCGTTGGATTTCAATAGAGACAAGGCTAGAAAAGGCATTACAGAGCCATAGAATAAACATGATCCAAAAAAATACGCAGAACATCAAGGATCTTAAGTGCCCAGGTGGAAGCAGGGAAATGACCCGATGATGCGGTGTGCCAGGCAGGGCTGCCTTGGGCCGGGAGCCCCTCCTCCGAGCACGGCAGCTCCGACAACTGGCTCGCATCCTTCACAGGAGAGTCGACAGGAAGGGTGAATTTTCATGTATATTTTTTACATCCAAATTAAATTAACTCATGGAATTTTCCACCCTTAGGAATTAAAGTAGCAGCTCATGAAGTAATTCAGTTATGTCATTCATACCAAAACAGAAAATACTGGAGCAACTTGGCACCGTTTAAAAGCCAAGACTAGACCTTGGCTATTTTATATTTTTTTCAAAACCTGTAGGTGTTGTGTTCTGTTAACTTTTACTGGGGCTGTAATTTTTTTTTTTAAATCAAAAGTATCTTCATTGCTTAGAAAACAGAAGTGCAAAATGGATTTGAAATAAGAAGAGGGTTTAGGCAAAGCACCTTTAGGAGTGCATACCTAAAAAAAAAAAAACACAGAGGTGTTAACGTCGCATTTCTGAAATGCAGGGAGTCTACCTAATTGGTTGACATCCACAGTTGTGCATAATTATAGCTTCCTCTAGGTCCATAAGTCAACTTAGAACTCTAAAATTGAGTTTAACCAAAAGATCTGTCCAATATTAGTTAAATGACATCTTTTGAGGAAGCATTGTCCTGATACAACAGCCACATTCATTTTCAAGCAGTTAATTGGACGTATTGTCAAAAACCACAGTGTTGAGTTTCCACATTTTAATTTCACATTTGTCTGCTCCCCAGCTTCTGCACAGGGACGGGTCTCGTTCGGAGCTGAAAGTGTGTGAAAGTTATTGGAGAATGGTAGTCTCTGGGTAATGTTTCTGTGAGCCTCCCAAAAATTTTCCCCCTGCAGTCTAGATGGGAAACAGCTGGTTTTTGTTTAAAAAGCTGTTTTGCGAAATGTCTGAATCTTGAGGTGTAGAACTGAGGTCACCAGTAAAAGCAGGTGCTTAGGGACAAGTGAGAAAGAGTCTGGGGCCCGGCTGGCCCTGTCGTCTTCTGCAGGGTACTTCCTATTACAGGAAAAAGTATTGAAGTTGGCTCCTTTATTTAGGACGCAAACAGATAAACTAATCGCATTAGTGATGCTATTAGAAATTGAGCATCTTTGAACATGGCCAGCCCTTGAGTGAATAATTTGCTCCCTCTGAAATGGCTGTCTCCCTCCCAAGGCTTCAAATACAAAGGTCCAAGGCTTTAACTTCCTTTAGGTATTATAAGTGCTTGAATTTCCTCCTTAAATACACCCACAGTAAAAGAACTATGATTTCAAATAAGTAGTCCCAGAACTGAGTACGTCCTCCAAGTTCATGGAGGCAATCTCGGGGAAAGGCAGAAAAGGAACCCAAATTGGCAGAACCAGGACAAGGCAGTTTTGAAAAAGGCCAAGTACAAAACATGTGGAATCACTAAAGTCCAGTGCATGTCAGATATCCACCAGCCTGAAGATGAAAGGAAACGACCTCCTCCCCTGGGAGCTGGGGGTTATTAGCAGCTGTTTATCCAGTCGGGAATAGAGATTAACATTGTAATTTTTTTTTTTAAAGAACTAGAAGAAAATTTGTTTGGGAAGTTGGCTCTTCATATCAAGTCACTGTGCATTGCCAAAAAAAACTTCCTTTCTCAGAACTCATGTACTAGGGTTGAGCAATGTTATGATTCTCTGAGAAACTCGGGATTACCAAAAAGCCCATCTCCATAAAATAGAACAGAAAAAGACAGAGAAGTGAATGGACGGCTGCCACTGACACGTTGCCTTGAACTGTGCACTGGAAAACTAGCTGTTTGGTCTGGTACCTGTCCTCTGGCCTGCCTCTACATGGGGGGTGTTCTCCCCGTCCCATACCCCAAGTTCATCTTTGCCGCTCTGAGGCCTATGCAAATGGATTCTGCACATGCCTACTGCTTGTAAATGCCTTTTCATGACATACTGGGGAAGCTGCTTAGTACTCTGTGGAGCTTTATTCTCAAAAAAAAAAAAAAAAAACCACAAAGAGTTGGATATTGGTATTTTCCCCTGATTTAATGCTACTCTTAATGTCATTTTCTTTTATTAAATCCTTTCTTTTGCTTTTGATCTTATTTATAGCAGAGCCACTGGTCATATGGAAACTATTATTGTATAGCTGGGAGATGAAAGACTTCATTGCAGTTAAATAAGAGTGAATCATTTGGGCCAATAATACACACATACAGTGAGGTACCATTTGTATCCAAAATGCCCTATGTTGTTCACTTTATAACAAAGCCACTGAGGTTTATAAAGGGCTTTACAAAAGTCTGCTTTTTGTCCAAAATGTGTTGTCTGACAGTATGAAAACGCGTTGATGTGCAGTCCTTAGCTGCTGCTTCATGTGTATATATATATATATATATATATATATATGTGTGTATATATATATGTATAATCTAAATATTGACACTTCTTGTAAAAATAGGAACTTTTATTTAAAGTTGAGATGTTAATTAATGTCAAATATCAGTTTTTAAAATATATATATATTTAGATAATCTATATCAAAATTCTACGCATCACTCAAACCCTATCTAAAATGCCACCTTCTTGAAGTAGTCTCTGGTTTCTCCATCTGATACGATTTCACCCATCCTTTAAAACCCTACATGACCTTATACTCCTTTATGACATTCATCTTATTTTGCCCTATATAGTAATTATATTAATTCGTCTTTAAGATGTAAGAGGTTGTAAAGGAATACACACATCTATCTTTTATTATTTTTTCCTGCAGTGGCTTGCATATAATAGGCATTCCTAAGGCATTCGTTGAATAAATGAAATGTTTATTTTTTGATAGAAACATGCTAAACCTATATTCGACAGTACCGAAAGCTTTTAGATTTCAGATAGTCTCACGAGATATATGCCAATGGTGTCATCATTTCCGGTTTAGGAAGTAACTAATTGCACCTTGTGATATTACAGCCCTGTACAAGGAGCCAGTGCTTGCCCTTGGGATAATTACATTTCCAGACAAGTATAGGCTTGGGACTTCCCTGGTGGTCCAGTGGTTAAGACTCCGCGCTTCCACTGCAGGGGGCACGGGTTTGATCCATGGTCAGGGAACTAAGATCCTGCATGCCACGTGGCACGGCCAAAAAAAAACCGAAAAACAAAAAGACAAGTATAGGCTTTGTGAATAGCAGCAAAACAAAATCATTGATGCGTATGCCCTGCCCCGTTAGACAGTGGCCTGGAGCGTGTTTTAAGGGTGGTGTCCATAATGAACCATCAGGGGAGAGCCTTGTCCAGATCCAGCAAGATGATGAGTGTTCTGGAGACCCAGACAGTCTAGGAGGAATGGAAGTATGGGGGTCTGTGGGACTAATGAAAGAGAAGTGTTCAGGGGTCATGGGGAGGAAACCAGCCCTGGGGGACAGAAGAGGAAGGGCTTAGCTCAAGCCTTAGGGATGTGGGAGTGAAGGCAGCAGATGAGGGGCCACAAGTAGGTAACTGAATATTGAGATGAAGGAATTTAAGAATAGGAGGGTACAAGCATGGTCCTCTGGTGTCCAGGTGAAGGACCCAGAAGCATAAGGTATTGATCTTAGACTTAATCCATAGAACAATGAAAAGCCATGCTGGAAACTTGATATCCAAGAGACCAAGTGATACGCAGAGGATATAGCATTTACAAGCTGAGTATTTTGGAAGTGATGGGAAAGAAATGTTTTATTAGTTCAGGCAAGCTTCTTCACACTTCCATTGCCTTTCCGAATATGTTAAAATCAGCGGATGTTAATTGGATAATAAAAAAAGCATTTAAAAAATAAAGGCCTGATTGTTTCCCCATTATAGGTCATTAGAGAGTATTGAGTAGCGTTCCCTGTGCTATACAGTAGGTTCTTATTAGTTATCTATTTTATATATAGTAGTGTGTGTATATCAACCCCAATCTCCCAATTTATCCACCCCCCCTTTCCCCCTTGGTAACCATGTTTGTTTTCCACATCTGTGACTCTGCAAAAGAGTGGATATATGTATATGTATAACTGATTCACTTTGCTGTACAGCAGAGAAACTAACACAACGTTGTAAATCAACTATACTCCAATAAAAATTAATTTAAAAAATTTAAAACTAAGGCCAGCTAGGTAAGGATGAATCCCTAGTGACGGACTTCCTGGGCTGGCTACAGAGCACTTTGTGTGCCAGTCGGCCTCACACCGGTGTGTTTACACCGGGGGGACCCGAAATTCCAAGTACACATCAAGTGTCCAGTTGTCTTTTCCTTCACACTAGACAAAAGAAGCTGCTTACAAGTAATTGCAAAAGTGCACCATAATCTCTGTGCTACATGGGCTTGGTTCACTAGGCATGGATTAACTTTAGTTCCCTCCAGCCTACTTACTAACTTGCTACCCCGGGGAAGGAAGGGATGGAATGGACTGCTAACCACCCACCCAGGTCCCCGCTTGGTGGGCTGCATCCAGTTCTGGTTTCCTGTGTAGGAAAATGATGTAGAGAATTGGGGGTGGAGGGTGGGTACGCAGAGGAGAGAAATGAAACAGTTTCACTAGATGGAACTTATGAGTTAAGAAAAAAAAATATAAAAAGATGAACTGAAATCAGGTAACGGCCGTTTGCATCTCTCAAACTAGATCGCAAAATCATTCATCTTTAACCATTTTCGTGGACATCAGGGGAGTTTCAGCCTAGCTGATCCCATGACACTGCCAAGGTCAGGGTCATTTAGATTGTGTTTAAATCCTCTCGAAAGTTATTTTATCATCTGGGGAATAAGCATTAAATACATTTCCAAGAATTGCCCAGTAAGGAATTACCTTACTTCAGGCAAAGCCTAAGTGAAGCTGTGAAATTTCTGGGGGGAGAAAAACAGGTGTTTTTAAGAAAATGAGGAGGCCTTCTCCCAATAAACCTTTTAAGAATCGAAATCCAAACTAAAGAATTCAATCCAGATCTGACTTTAGTGAAAAGTCCTTCTAATGGTTTAATCACATGAATTTTTTTAAATGGTCTGATAATTTTTTTAAAACTGAGGAGTATGGAAATTATATTCGTGGTTGAAGGGTGTCCCAGATGTCAGGGCTTTTTCGCACGAAAGCGTTGGTGATCAGAGCCTAGTCTCATTTTCTACAGAATTTGGTGCCTCCAATATTGTTCCTCACAGTGTCTACACTGCTATTTCATGAACTTCCGAGTCCCCATCTGTGAGCTATTAAAGAAAGTTTGCAGGACCACTTCCCACTTCTTTAAAAGATGCACCTTTTGGACTCAATGGTATTTTTTGCACATTTGAGAAAATGTTTGCTTTCCTCTCATATGACACAGACAGATCTGGCAAGATAATTGAAACTGAAATCTAGCACTCTATGACTGTCATGTATAATTGATATTTCATGGGGAGATTACAGTTCAGACACCAAAACTGTTTTCTCTGTCAATGGGTGTCCAATTACAATAAAAAGAACCAGCCCATCAGCTTTTTTTTTTTTTTTTTTTTTTTATGATTATGGCAAAACAAGAGAAAGAAGAGAGAAAAGTAAAAGTTACCAGGACTTTTTTCTTTGCCCCATTTTCTTGTTGTTATTTTTCTTCTTTCTAAAAAACACCTCTGTCAAAAGGAAGATTCTGAACCCCATGCCATTAATTACAAACTTTCGTTTTGAGCTAAATGTTTCTAACAGCATTTCTGGTTTTGTGTCATTTTCGCAGGTCTAGAAATTGATGACAAGTTTCCTAAAGTTTCCATCCTACACTCTTTTAGAAGGATTATGGTAGAGGAGAAAGAACTGAGGTCTGAAAGCCTGTTTTGAAGCAGTTATCTCTGGAGATAACGTTAACGAGGATTGAATAACTGCCAAATGAAATTTAATACATTTTCCCATCCATGAAATAGGCCTCTTAAATACAACAGAATAATTACTTTCACAATACTCCCTGGAAACAAAGAGAGCAGAAACATTGAATGCCTTTTTTGTTTGTGGTGTTTGTTTTTAGCTTGAGGACCAGGATAAGGACATTTACCAGGATGCTCTCTTCCTATCCGCACATAACAACAGCCTTGCCAGCAGCCACCTAATTTGAAACTGCATATCTTTTTTTTTGCGGTACAGGGGCCTCTCACCGTTGTGGCCTCTCCCGTTGCGGAGCACAGGCTCCGGACGCGCAGGCTCAGCGGCCATGGCTCACGGGCCCAGCCACTCCACGGCACGTGGGATCTTCCCGGACCGGGGCACGAACCCGTGTCCTCTGCATCGGCAGGTGGACTCTCAACCACTGCGCCACCAGGAAAGCCCTGCATATCTTTTAAATCTGTTTATGTTGGAGGAGTCGTGGCAAATATTGAATTTTGTAATTTAGTTAGACATCTTGGACTTGGCCTGAGTTGGTGGACCATGATGTTTTTCCCCCTATGATAAGGAAAACTAAAATGATTTTTATATCTGCATCTGTGTATGCGTACACACACACACACACACACACACACACACACACACACACAAACACACTGTTTTAAAATGAAAACTCCAGGAAGTAACCCCATTTGTCCCTAAACTCTGCTCCCCTCCCCTACGTGTGTGTGCTTGTGTGTGTATATATGTACATACATACATACATATATATATATATATATATAATATATGCCCAATCAAGTTGTTCAGTGTTGTTATAAGTTTTCTGAGTTCAAAATCTGTTTTAGTCCTCTAACCAGATGTTCTCTAAGTCACTTAACCATTTCAGCCTTTGCTTTCTTCTTTGTAAAATGAGAAGTTTGTCCTAACTGGTATCCAGGTCTCCCCAGACCCTTCCCTTAAAGTCTATATACTGTGATTGAAAAGTGTTCTTAATATATCAATTCTTTCCTCAGAAAGTAAGATTATTTAAAATGATATGGTGCTTATGTGATTCAAAAGAGGTAGTACACTTCTAAAAGTATTTAGTAATTCCCAGTGATAAAGTCACACTGGAGAATTTAAATAGCTGCGTCAGAATTTGAATATTCCTTGTCCTAAGATACAATGAAACTTAGATATCTGCACATAAGAGCCATGATTTATGGGTGCCCGAGGAAGGGGCAGCCATGTTTGGACCACATGATCTTGCCTCCCCCTCTTCTTTTATAGCTCATTGGACCAGGGGTGAGGACACCTGATCCCAGGCTAGCCCATTCAGTGGGTGGCCTGTGTCTGCTTCAAAATGATGAGCTGGACCATCTGGTGATCTTGGCATTCTGAACTCAGAAATTCTAAGACAGAGAGGGAGTTAGGAGCAGATTCAGAACCTGAAAGGATGTACTGGGAACTCCTGTGAAGTGTCCAGGCCATAGTTCTGAGTGGGCAGAAACCAGAGAGAGACAGAGGTACCAACAGAGGAAGGAGCGAGGCTGGAACAGCTCCTGACACACAAAGGGTGGCCTTAGGTCCCGAGAGTTCTCCAGGCCCAAAACGTAGATCACAGAAATCTTCCTGTTAAATCTCCTTTTACCTGAGCCAGCTGGAATGAGTCTCTGGTCCTTCCTATTAAAACCAGCACACTAAATTGATCGCTCCACGAGAATCCCACCAAGAATCGCTTATAAGCTCCATGAGGTCAGGGGCCACTTCTAAATTATTCAGCACCCTGTCCCCAATACCTGTCAGAGTGACAAGCATGGGCTAGATTAGGAAATATTTGTTGAATTAATAAGTGTACTCTTGGATCAGTCAACTGATAATTATTGAATAATTTTTAGATTTTAGTTCTACTTTTAGCATAGATATAGCTAAAACCATATTGTATGTGGCTATAAGATGACTGTATTCTTAAAGACTGCAAAAAAAGTTTACAATCAATATTGATAAAGCTAAGCTTTCATAGGCTGCCTTTTAACTTTATTGCTTATCTAGATGAAAAGGTTTATGAAAATAGGGCTTTAGTGAAGTTTGGATTTTCTGGGTGTCATCCTTAGAATTGATTTGTAGGTTAAAGGAATCTGCTTTTTTTCTGGTTACACTATTATTATATTTGTAAGTGGACAAATCCTGACCCTCATATATACAGAAGGCGGTATTGGTTTCTCCGTCTATTTCTGAGTTATTCTGTTGATGGGTTTGTGCTGGCCATTCACTGTGGTGTTTTTCCTTGTCTCTTATGTGACCAGAAATAATGTTTCTGAGGGAGAAGTGAATAGGGTTAGGAAATGCTGTCTGTGGTCAAGGAACCACGTAAAGCAAAGCTAATTCTTCAGATCGGAATACTCTTCCACAGCCACAGGCAGTGGAATTGATCCTGGAGAATCAAGCTAATTAGATGGGTCCATGGATGTGGACCTCTCATTAGTCATTCATTTGACCTGGAATATACATAGTTTACAAGGGAGGCCTTCGAATGTCAAGGATAACATTGTCTCCAACTTCCTTTATGGAAAATGATGTATTATTTGAGATGATCTATAGAAAATAAAGTTAGCTAACATGCGTGGCTAAAAGCCAAAAACCTAGTTGGAACAACTGTCAAACATGCTTATAGATCATTTAACATTTTGCTGTCATTCTGCAGGAGAAAGATTTAAAATCAAATGGATATAAACAAAATAGAGACAGAGTGCAAAGGGATTGTAAGTGAAAGTAACTTGAGTTCTAAGGTTTCTTGAACTATGTAGACTCTTATTTTTATGTAGTATGCAAGTATTTTCAGCTGGAACACCTAACAATATCAATAATTATTGTGTACCTTTGTGTACTAGCTGTCACGCATACTACTACTGCTTGCAATAAACCTGGAACTTACTCTCTGTAACTGCCAGTGTTATTTTCTCTGTTTTGGATTTGAGCAACTTACCCATGATTATACTTATACAGCAAACAAAGACCAGTTACAGTTATAATCTACATATTAATTCTCATTACTGTATAATTTTCACTCAGTTGCACTGTCTTTCACTTACAGTTGAGGGAAAGAAAATAGAAAGGTTATTGGTTGTAGGTTCTTCTATCCTCTTTTAAAAGCTAAACGTGTCTAGAAGGGGGAAAAAAAGAAATGTCAAGATTAATAACTGAATATATTTTAATTCAAAAGCAAAATATTAACCTTGAATTGCATCGTAACTGCCCACAAAGAAGGCTTGAGGGTTTTAATAGGATGACTCTAAAATAGGAGGAGAGTACGAGAATCTCTGCTGTGCTCAAATCCGTGGTTACCTTCAGTGATTCCAACTTAGAATCATCCTTTGTGGAAAGAAATGAAATCCATTGGGAATGCCAGTAACTAGATCAACACTTGGGTAATTATTTAGGTTAACATTGATGGACAGTCTTAAAGAGGTACCATTTGATCAGGGGCTGTAAAAGTCATGCTTGCAAGTGGACATCTCAGATTGAAAGGATAATCACTGACTGAATCAGTCTTCTAAATGCACAGATACAAAAATGGAAAACAGCTACTACTCTTTGGCCCGGAAGGAAAATAAAAACAATACACGAAGAGTGAGAAGTGGTTGAAGGGAATTGGGTGGGCATGCTCTACCTATAAAAGATTAGGCTTCAGTTACTGATGAAAAATGGGAGTGGCATGGCAATGGTGTTAAATATGTGAGAAGGGCTGACACTTATTCCATGGAACTCCAGAAGTTGAATCTAGGACCATTGGGTGGAATGTACAAGGAGGCCAACTTGTGGTGAAAATGGAGTGAGCTGCTTTGGGAGATAATCAGGGTCTTAATATATTTGAAGCATCCACATAGACGCTAAATGACCACCATTCAGATTGTTCTGGGAAGGCACACGGGCACCCGAGTAGCAGAAAACACTGGACTCCCCAGATCTCTCGGCTACAACATTCATTTATACGTCCTGCTGCTCCTGAGTCCTTAAATCCTTTGCTATTCTTGCTGTATTTTGTTTTAACTTTTTTAAAATTTATTTTATTGAAGTGTAGCTGATTTACAATGTTGTATCAATTTCTGCTGTACAGCAAAGTGATTCAGTTATACATTCTTTTTCATATTCTTTTCCATTATGGTTAATCACAGGATACTGAATGTAGTTCCCTGTGCTATACGGTGGGACCTTGTTTTTTATCCATTCTATATATAATGGTTTTATTTTTGCTGTATTTTGAATCTGGGCAGTTAGTAGGATTTGTATGATCCTCCTCTCTCTCCCTGAATTATTTTCTTCTGTATTGTTTTGGAGGATATAAAGGTGACACTTTATGCTAGGCTGCCTTTAGATAGCACATGCTTCATTTGGTTCTGTGAATTTTATTGTTGCTAGTTCAGATTCTTACTATTGTTGCACTTTGTGGAAATACTCTTTTAAAACACTGGGTAGCAAAAGAGTGATGATTCTGCTTCGTGGTTTCAGATTTTGGATTGGGAAAAAATTACACTTTTTGCTTCATAGCCGTATAAATTCATGGATAAGTATTTTTAGTGTTAGACCCACTGTCCTGTGTCAACGTTCACCTAACAATAGGCTAAGAAAATAACTACTTGGAAATGCCATTGAAAACGCTACTCATGTTCCTATTGGTCTGCAAATGCTTACTGGTCTTACTTGAAGGTGTACACGATAAAGTCAGTGATTGCTGTCTCAATGCCACAAGGTCAACATCTCTGGACCCCAGAGTAGGTAGTAGTAGTTAATAAAAAGCTCAGCAGTATTTTTTTCAGACCAAGTCATCATGCTGTACTCTATAATTTTATTCTTGGAAGCATAGAGAGTGTTTACAATATGGTGTCTTTCTAGGATCAGAATAGGGAAAAAAAAATATGGAAAAATGTCCAAACATCTTTGCATGGCAATGATGGCATTACTGGTGTGTTTAATAGAACCTTTATTGGTACATTTTCCGGTATGGTGGCATTGGCAGAAACGGTCCCCCTTTGGATTTGGAACTCAGCAGCTGATGAAATACAGTAAACATTAATTTGGAATGGGCTGCCAGTTTTGGAAAGCCAGGTGACATTTTATTATACTTGTACCGAGCAGGGGCTATGTCCCATACTGCTGTAGCTTCCGCTGTCAGTGGCTTAGCTGGCATTATGGAAAAAAAAAAATGGCAGGCCTGAGAATCTTATCCCCTGAAATGAAAGTTGAATGCCAAATTGAAATTCCTGTAGGATTTCCGATAGCAATGGGGGAATTGAGGAGACCACAATTAAGCATATGGGCATTAAGATAATTGTCAGATCTGTTGGCGGACATGATAGAAGACAGATGGGTACGAATCAGTGCACTCCACTGCAGCACCCTGGGAGACAATTTGACGTTTTACCTGCCTGAGCTACTCTGCCATATTTGTCACTGGATGTACAGCACAGCATCTTACTGAGTGTTAAAGTGTTTTTTGCTGGGTACTCTAGGTGCATGCGTGGTCCTTTAGCGCCCTCTAGTGAAATGCATTTGGGAGTATTGTTTTTCAAAGGTTAGTCTCCCTTCATTGGGTCCTTGCTGCCCTGGAAGTAGCCGTCACACCTCTGATTCCCACTAAACTCTACGGTTCCTCTTGCCCTTTCAGGTTGGGGCCCATCGTGAAGATGGCGTGGCCCTGAGGGGCAGCCATTCTCTTGTCCCAAACCAGGTGCCAGTTCCACAGCTTCCTGTCCAGTCTGCAACGTCCCCTGATTTGAACCCACCCCAGGACCCTTACAGAGGTAGGTCCGCCTCCGCGGGCGCTTCTGATCTCACTGAAACAATAGATCCCGTGTGGATCCCGTGCTTACTCATTCATCCCTCAGGAAGCACTGGCAGATCACCAAGAATCCATTTTGATACAAAGATGGTAAGTAAATGGGGAAGGATTTCAAACGTCGCTGGCTAATTGTGTTTCTTCAGTAACTGTTTTGCTCCAGCATCCTCGGAAATCCTGCTCCTATTTCAGCAGGGAATGAGACCACAGCCTGATGAGAGGAAATGTGATTTTAGCTATTTCCACATTGTGCTCATTCAGATCCTTTAATGTGGTTAGTTGTAGCCTGACAGTGATGTTTCCAAATGAAGAGGAAGGAAGGAAATGGTTTTTGTTGCTTACGGTGGAAGGAAATGTAGGTACATTTCAAAAATGGAACTGGGATGATTTTCGCTCTTGAGTCATCAAGCCCCGTCCTTATTGCCTCGTACCACTGACTCCTTTCGGCTTCCCAGGACCCCAGGTAGCTGTGCCGCAGGGGCAAGACCTGGGTCCCAGGGTCCTTGTGCGACTGGCTGGCCAGGTGACCCGAAAATGCTTACATAACATCTCCTCATTCCCCTCACGTTGAGAATAAAAATGATAACAGTGGCACAAGAATGAATAATATGTATAAGCATTTGCCCACCTGTTAAGCATTGTAAGAATCTTGGGCGTGAATTATACATGTGGGTATGCCGCCATTTTTAATTGAATAGTAATACTTTGATGGCCCTTTCTTTTTTCTTTTTCTTTTTCTTTTTGTTTTTTTGTGGTACACGGGCCTCTCACTGCTGTGGCCTCTCCCGTTGCGCAGCGCAGGCTCCGGACGCGCAGGCTCAGCGGCCATGGCTCACGGGCCCAGCCGCTCCGCGGCATATGAGATCCTCCCGGACCGGGGCACGAACCCGCGTCCCCTGCGTCGGCAGGCGGACTCTCAACCACTGCGCCACCAGGGAAGCCCCTGGGGTCCTGCATTTCTAATGGGCTCCCAGGGGATGAGGATGCTCCCGGTCCACTGAAAAGAGTTTGAGTGATAAAGTTCTAGACTCTACAAATAGAAGGAAACACTAAATAGACGCACTTCTAGCTTAGAAATAAATGGTTACATTAGGGTCACGTTTTAAAATATATTGTGGTCTTGGAAAGTTGAGCAGTAGTAGAGCTAGAAATGTCTTCATTGAGCAGTAACTGCTTTCCATAGGTACCATTTTTAAATGCTGATTACTCCTTGAGGATAAGAGAAGCCTAATTTCAGAATATCATTAGGGTATCTATTGAAGTCTTGACTGTACATATTTAGCATATACTCCCTGGGAATTATATTTTAAGGACATTTTTCGGTTAAATCATTGCATATGGAAGAAACTCAATATAATAGCTGATATTTACTTGGGTTCTTAATCAGAACATTGAGGTGTGTGATTTTCATGATTATGATTTTCATTGCAATTAAGTTGATGTTTTGTAGACAGTGAAATTACCGTCTACTCCGAAAGATTGCAAAATAGAATTTAACCTCAGAGCCAATGCAGGGAAAACTTGTTTCTGCAGGTGCATTTTTGAAACTTCACCAAAGACCATGAAAAAAGGGACAGATCACACAGCTCGGCGGTCTGAACTGTATAGCTGGCAGCTCTCCAGTCTGGGGTGCGCATGTCTGTGCCTCGAGGCTTTGGTGGCCGTGTCACCTGGTCTCTTTTTTTTCTGCAGGCATGCCACCAGGATTGCAGGGCCAGAGTGTCTCCTCCGGCAGCTCTGAGATCAAATCCGACGACGAGGGCGATGAAAACCTGCAAGACACGAAATCTTCCGAGGACAAGAAATTAGATGACGACAAGAAGGATATCAAATCCATTACTAGGTCAAGATCTAGGTAACAGTATATAATACTGTCGCTTCATTTAATTCCTTTATTGGACTTTGATGAAGTGAACAGAACAGGAAGAAACTATTCAGTTTTTTCCTGGCAGGTAAATCTGCAGCTGAAAAGAAAGTGAAAGGCTTTGCTCTAGAGGTACGAAAGTATCGTTTGAGATACCTGTACTCTAGGAAAGCCAAAAATATCTTTGCATTTATGAATTTGGACCCAGTGCTAATAATGACACGCGGCAAAAACAATTTGTAACTGATTCAAATGCAAGCAGTCGATTTGTAAAACTATACTTATTCTACAAATTTGGTCGTAAATGTTCTTTGGAAAATATTTCTAAAAAGAGAGCTTAGCTCTATTGAAAGCTCAATCGATGTATGCGCAACGGTAACTTTTTTCTTACCTCAAAAGTGAGAAAGTACTGATTTCCCAGCTTTATTCTAAACATGTTGGTATGTATAAGAGCAATACCTAAATTGCTCATTTTTTTTTTCTCTCGGCAGAAAAATTGCAACTGCAGGGAAATAGCTTCTGGTTGGTTTTCTTAAGTCCCCGATATCTTTGAACTAGAATCTATCTCCTTGAACTTTAATCTGATAATCAGATGGGTTTTTTGTTTTTTTTGAGTATCGTGACACCCATGTTCTTTACCTCAGTTCCCTTGGATGGCTTTTATTTGCAAACTAAATGAATTGTACTAAGACGATACCTCCCTTTTCAAGGCTATGGTTCTCAAGGTTATACCTGGCATCCTTTAGGAATTAAGGACATGCCGCCTTTTCATATTGCCTTTATAGTTATTGAGATAAATCTTATTACAAGTTCTACCACAGTTTCAGAAATTCTGGAAGCTCCTACCTTACCCCTTTTCACCGTTGCTACAGAGTTTCCTGACTTGGCCACATTGGTAAGACATCCCAAGAAGGGCCTTTCACATCCTTACCAGCTTCTCTGTTAGATCAGTCAGCTCTTGGTAATTTAACTAGCGGTCATAACGCATGCATATCAGTGGATTCTTTGACGGTTCAGTACAACATTTTAACTCGCTGTTAAGAACCGTCTTTTAAAAGGTCACTGTTTTGACATTTACTTAGGCCCCCAAAACCGTGTTGTAAGGCGAGACTTTCCAAATCTAGGCAGTTTTCTTCGCATAACCAATTTATTTATAAGAGGTTAACCAATTCTCATTCATTATTGGCCTGAATACCCTTGGAAAACAAATTCCCATTTTCAGGCCCACTTTGGAAAAGGTGTCGCATATGTTTGATGCGTAAAAACATTACCCAGATTTTTAACTTCAGGATGGGATGAGCAGAAACTCAACTCTGGTCTCTTTTCACTTATTACGTCCTATTTGTGTGTCAGAATGTGGATGTGAGTTAATAGTAATCTTGATTTCCTTGGCATCAGCAGAGGTCACGGGTGGGAGAGAGCGGGACCAGCAAGGAAATGAGGAGGAGAATCAGATGGCGGAGAAAGAGAGCACTTTCCGACGGGTTCAGTTTAGTTGCGCGTTCACCAGCACGCATTCGAGGCAGACAGTCCCATCTGGAAGGGAGTTTAACCTACAGGAAAGACGAGCCAAGTCTTACAGCATCTTTCTTTGGTGTCTGCCTCCTTTATAAGTGTTCTTGGCTTACTTACGTCATCTTTATGAGCAGCATGTGCTGCAACCCAAGAATCCGCTCCATTTCTGATTGATTGGGGCTTCTCCATCGTAGTGGATCCTTAGTGCGGTTTGGAAGTTACCCAGACATTCTCCACAGTGGAAGACTCGGGGCTGTCCATTTTAAGCCAATACTCGCTCAGTGTGCGTTGAATTGAGTAGATAACTTCCCACGTGTTCCTCCAGCTCTGGAAGGTTGTGATTAACATCTTTATTCTGTGAGCCTTTCAGATTCATGGAACTTTAGAGTAGAGGCTCACCTTGATGGTCTTTGGGGTCAGTGCTCAGATCTCTAGGTTAACATCCTTATGGATGGCCACCTCGATATTGTTTCTTGCAGTGAAGACTCTCTGGCTTTTGAGTGAAGTTTACTTCATTTTTTATATCTCTCATACTCAAAAAAGGTTCTTGCTCATGTTAATTCATTGTTAATTCAGCAATTAATTTAGTTCCGCTCAGGGTTCTTTGCTCTGTTCTGTTCTGCCTTCCTGAGACATTTTCCACACCTCTCTCTTTTATGTGATTGCCCAGGAATTATTTGAAGCCTTGACGCCATGAGATCTTCCTGACATGACGTGCTCTCCAGGTGTCTCATCATCCTATTTGCCCCCCATTCAAAAGTTTCTAATTTGTCCGCATGACACCCAGAAACAGAAGTTATCTTCCCTTTCCAGACTCCTGGCTCCAACCATGCCTTTGATATGAATCATGGGATATCTCTGTTCTCATAATCAGGGATGAGCTTTTGGGCTTCATTTTTGACTCACAATGAGATCATGGGTATTGATAACCAGTAAGTGTTTGGGTTGGGTTGGGTTGGGTTGGGTTTGCCTAGAACTCATGTCAACTCAGGTTTCCCCAACTTGTCTGGGGAATCATAAACATCCATAAAGTTAAAGGCCATGGAGATGACGTTTCTCTAACCTTTCTATTTAATACATGGAAAAAGCGAGACTCAGATACATTAAGTGGACTGACCAAGCCTTCCAAGCTGGTTAATAGACAGCAGGCCCCCATGTTTACTCCCATTGCTCTGTTGTTTTGAGTGTAGGACCTTCTTAATCCTGTTTGAGCTGCATCGTCTTAATTTTGACCTATCCACATCATTTTTCAATCCCTGGTTCTCCTTGGGTTTCGGATGTCACAGTATGAAAGTTTTTTTTAAGAAAGAACAGCTTCAGTCTAAAACACTTTCTGAATCGTGGTCCTGAAGTGTAGCTCGAGCTGAAGTTGACAGCGCTCTGCCGTGCGTAACCTTAGGGATGGAAGCTATGTTTTCCTTTTTGCTCCTCTCCATCCATATGGTGCACTCGGGGCCCCAACTTGAACCTCTCCTGTTGGGTTTGGGTTTCATGTCCAGGAGACATCAAACGTCTGGCGTAGCGACTGTCACAGCCACCTAAAGCAACGCCAAGCCCAGGTGGATGGAAAATTCTGCCAAGGACAAGATCCTGAGATGCAAGAGTTCCCTGAAAACTCAGAAAGAAAACAAAAGGAATTTAGAAACTGTCTTTTTCCCCACCCCATTGGAAAATGTCACGTTTTCCCTTTTGTCCCGCAGCAATAACGATGACGAAGACCTGACGCCGGAGCAAAAGGCGGAGCGGGAGAAGGAGAGGAGGATGGCTAACAACGCCCGGGAGCGCCTGCGGGTCCGTGACATCAACGAGGCGTTCAAGGAGCTGGGCCGCATGGTGCAGCTGCACCTCAAGAGTGACAAGCCCCAGACCAAGCTTCTGATCCTCCACCAGGCCGTGGCCGTCATCCTCAGCCTGGAGCAGCAAGTCCGAGGTCAGTGCCGGCCGGCTGGCCTCCACGCAGAGGTCACGGCCGCACGCCGCTGGAGAGAGCAGAGATGCTCTGGCGGCCTTGAGCAGGGCAGAGAGTAGACTCTTAGGCATCCTTCAGAATCATTGCTTCAATCTCATCTAAATCTATGAGGCAGCTCCCCTTTCTCCTGTAACTGAATCCTGGGATTGTTCTTGTAACTGATGCTGCCTTAGGATGTTTCCATAGGTCCTCTCAGTAACCGGAGCTGGGGACGTTTGCTTTACCAACTTTCTCAGACTGTAAAGTGGCTGCAGAGTTTCACCAGGGAGTTCGACCTTTACTAGCCACTGAGCGAATGAATGACAGCCGTGTGCATTTTCCTAGCTGGTCCTCTTGTTCTGGAAGGTAGAAACTGACAGGAAGGATCAACAGCCCCACAGAAACGTTGCATGACTGCCCTGGACCAGAAGCCGTGGGTGTGACCTAAATGCTCTGTGCTTTCCTCTTCCACAGAAAGGAATCTGAATCCGAAAGCTGCATGTCTGAAAAGAAGGGAAGAGGAGAAGGTGTCCTCGGAGCCGCCCCCGCTCTCCTTGGCAGGCCCTCACCCCGGCATGGGAGATGCGTCCAATCACATGGGACAGATGTAAAAGGGCAAGTTTGTTTTCAGCCATTTCTGAAAGCTCCCCTTTGTTACTCTTACCAAGGCATCAGCCGTGAAAGCCATATTTGACCCAAATGCACAGATTTTTTTTCCCCCTTGGGAAGAAAAAAAACAAGTTTAAAAATAAAAGCTTTCCTTTTTTCTGTTATAAACGTATTAATTCATCTTTCTCTCTTCTTTCTCAGGTCCAAGTTGCCACATTGCTTCATTAATACAAGAGACCACTTCCTTAACAGCTGTATTATCTTAAACCCACATAAACACTTGTCCTTAACCCCTTTTTTTGTAATATAAGACAAGTCTGAGTAGTTATGAATCGCAGACGCAAGAGGTTTCAGCATTCCCAATGATCAAAAAACCGAAAAACAAAACAAAAAAAAAAAAAGAAAGAAAACAAGTGCAACTTGGGGGATGACTCTCTTTAACATATCATTCAGAATGTTCAAAGCAGTATGTGCAGGCTGAGACGCAGCCCAGAGACTGAATGGCAATCTTTCCACACTGTGGAACAATGCATTTGTGCCTAAACTTCTTTTGGAAAAAAAAAATATATAATTAATTTGTAAGTCTGAAAAAAAAATATTTAATTTAAAAAAAATTGTAAACTTGCAATAATGAAAAAGTGTACTTCTGAAGAAAACTACATGACCATTTTTGTTGGTATTCAAGTCAGCTAGTGTTTATAATTACCGGATATCGAATAAGGGAAGCTCGGCTGCCCTCGTAACAAAACCAGCAAACATCCTGATGACAGCGAAGTGATGACATTAGCCATTCCTTAGGGTAGGAGGAACAGATGGATCTTATAGACCTATGACAAATATATATATAAATATATATATAAATATATATTAAAAATTTAGTGACTATGGTAAGCTTTTGTTCATTTGTTTCAGACTTTTTTCTCCTGTAAAAAAATAGTACTGATTAACTTTTTTAAAAGAAAGATTTTACTGTAAATATGGATTTTTTTTTTTTTTTTTTTTTTTTTTTTTTTTTGGTCTTATTTCTGTCCCTTTCCCCGGTTTGTTCTCATAACCTGTAGTGCCAACTCTGCTTCCGGAGGGGTAGTGCAGGATGAAATGCTGACCCTGATGTTGCTTTTCATTCATAAATAAGTAGAAAGTTGTTTCTTCAGTCTTTTGGGAACACAGGACTTAAAAGTCACATCATGTGTAGATATTAACAAGCAGCATTACCAAGACATGGCAAAAAGAGTTTGTCTGAATTGTAATGTTGCGTTTGTGACCCTCTTCTGGGATTTTCAGAGGTACAAGGTTAGAATGCTACAATGTTACCACTGTGCCTTCCAATGTTTATATCATCGGAAACATAACATAATCAAAGTGGCTGTGATTTAACAAAATGATTAAAGCGTTACCTACATGTGTAGCCAGAAGTAGTGTGCAGTGAGGTGTTTCTGAATACATGGTCAGATTTTTGGAAAAAAACAAAAACAAAAAAAACAAGTGAAGTTCAACGACCATCCAATGAGAAAATTGCAAGTAGTGTGACAGAGCTGATTGATTTTGTTGCTTTCTTGATTTTTTTTTCAAAATGGGTTTACTAAGATGCAGATGACTTAACTGTCTCCTCCTTCGTCTGAAAAAAAAAAAATGCCAATATTCAATCATCATGCAGCGTTATAACAAGCCTTATAAGTCCTAAAGCATTAAGTTGCACTTTCTTGAGGAGGGGTAGTGCAGTATTTCTCTGGCCAGTATGAATGAAGTTTATACTTAACGTATTTGATAGAAACATAGATCAAGCTATGGCACAGCAACTCATCAGATAGCTAGCTTTGACGTCTGGGCACAATTGAACCAACTTCCATCGTGAATCTTTCTAATGATTGACTTTGGTGTATAGTGCAGTAAAGAAATAGTGCTCCTAGTTAAGTATTTGTCAGCATCCTTTTGTCTCTAACTCATTTCTGTTTTTACAGCCACACAATCTTGGCATGTATTAAGAAAAAAAAAATCCCTTGTTCAAGTAGTTTTTCCACCTATCAGCACTGAGTAAATGCCATAAACCCATCGAAATGGTCTAAATGTTCCATCTGTTCTCCTGTTTTGCCAGTTACATAGTAATGAAATACATTTGTAAATTTTATGCAACAAATGGCAAACGTATCATTATTTTGAAATTGTGTATGTAAAAGTTATATTTTTACATGTAGACTCTTGTTATTATGTGTTTTAATACATTGTATCGGTTTTTGTTCCTTTTTTTTTTTTAAACGGTGTGGTTTAAAAACCGTCTCATTGAAATGAAATAGTGAGCTACAAGAATCTGAATTTTATGTTCATTTCTGAAAATGTAAGAACAAATAAGATAGTTACCACGTGGTCATCTTTTACAAACCCATAAACATTTTGATTAGCTGTGTGTGTGTTGAAAACTGTAAATATGTTCAGTAGTGATAAAACTAAAATACTTTGTTTGATTTGTTGATAAGTTCCTAAAATGTGGAGGTGGATTAAAACCTTAGAATAGCAGAAATCAGACTTCATTGAAAAGTTATTTTGAGGCTACCCCGTGAAAATGAATGAACAAAGGGGCTCAAAGAAGGGCATGGAAGACAATATTGTATACTCTCCCCTCCTCCTGAATAATGGAAACTGTGTGTACTTGTACCCTCAGTATGTTGAAGATTCCCTTTTAGTGGTACATTCTGCACTCATTTTGTATACTCTATCAAGGCGGGTATCCCTAGGAACAATATTATATAAGAAGCAGGTATCCTCTGATCACATTCAGGATAAGTGTATAGAAGAAAATATGGTGTTTACTCTTTAGGGAACTGGAAACACTCCCTGCATTGATGTACATTTTAAGATTGGCACTTTTGATACACGTTATCATCAAGGTGCTTTCATAGAGCTGATTTAAAGTTTTTCAAATCTGTAAACAAAGCAAAAAACAATTAAATCGTAGTTCTTGGATTATTTTTTAAATTGGTGCTTTATATTTTGTTCTCAGTCAAACAGAGTAAAAGCTGCAATTTATTGTTCACCAGCTTTGATGCATTCATTAATCAGTCATGTAATACCTCTATTGTGGAATTCCCTTTGGAAATAAGCGAAAAACTTTCTAACGGCCACCAAAAGCTGCTCACTACTTTTTGCTTGGTGGAGAAACATCTGCACCTATCCATGTGCATTGGGTTGTATCCCCATTAAAAAGGAAAGAAAAAAAAAAAAGATGAAAGGGAATGTGGCCTTTGTAGTGTGTTTTTTTTTTTCTTGTTCTTTTGTAATTATCAAACCCAGGTAAGATATTGGTATCCTGCGCTGTATTTTCTAATGCAATTTAGCAGAAGACAGTTAGGATTAAAGTACTCTACAGAAATTTCCTAAGGGTCCATACTACACTATGTATATGATGATACTTAGGCTGGGGATCTGTTTAAGAGACTTGGACTTTAAAAGCAGCTTGGAACAGTTGATCCACCTCCACATTCAAGTAATTTATGAATATGCAGACTAGGGATCTGTTCATCTAGACATTTTTCCCATTTGTCTTCTGTGTAGCTGCAAGGAACACTAATGTTTATACAACTGTCAGTCCACCCAGTAACGCAACTGGTTCTGATTCAGTCTTCCGATTCCTTTTTGTTTTTCGCTTTTTCCTATTTCTTGATTTTTTTTTTTTTATTTGTGATCTTTATTTTGATGAGGGAATGGGGCGGGGGGGTGGAGGGAGGGTGTTGAACCAAGACTTGGGGGTTAAGAGGATTTTCGTCTTGGATCCAACAGGCAGAATATGATCTGTGTCCAAAAGTGAACTTGAGTCAGGAATGAAACGATTTCAGCATAAACAAGCACAAAAATTTAGTCTGCTGGCTGACTGGAAACAAAAAAAAAAAAAGTCAAGATGGAATATGAGGAATTCCAACACAATGGGGCACCAAGGCCTTCAGGCCTCTCTTTTTATTTTGCTTTGGTTCTGTTTGTTTTCCTTTAGAGACATGCTCTCTCTCATGGGACTTGAAGTGGACTCATCTTTGTGCAGTGCTGGTTTTGCCATACTCATTTCAAGTATTATAGACATATGTAATGGTGAAAATATATGAACTGTGGCCTTTTTCATTCTTGTTACTTGTGATGCAATTAAGTGAAGATAAGAAAAAAAAAAGCAGAGATTTACCATGTATCAGTGCCTGGCTTTTTGTTATAAAGCTTTGTTTGTCTAGTGCTCTTTTTGCTATAAAATAGACTGTAGTACACCCTAGTAGGAAAAAAACTAAATTTAAAAATAAAAAATATATTTGGCTTATTTTTCGCAGGAGCAATCCTTTTATACCATGAATATTACAAAAAAAATTGTCAGATTCTGAATATTTCTTCTTTGTAGATTTTTGGAATCATTATGAGTAAAAGTTTGTTACTTTATTTTACTATTTAAAAGATGTTATTTTGCCATGTGTTACTGAGATGAAACTGTATGGTAGCTTTTTTGTTTGTTTTGTTTTTTTTTTGTTTTGTTTCTGTTTGTTTTTTTTTAGTTGTAGGTCGCAGCGGGGAAATTTTTTGCGACTGTACACATAGCTGCAGCATTAAAAACTAAAAAAAAAATTGTTAAAAAAAGAAAAAAAGGGAAAACATTGAAAAAAAAGAAAAAAAAGATAAACAGTTACACCTTGTTTTCAATGTGTGGCTGAGTGCCTCGATTTTTTCATGTTTTTGGTGTATTTCTGATTTGTAGAAGTGTCTAAACAGGTTGTGTGCTGGAGTTCCTTCAAGACAAAAATAAACCCAGCTTGGTCTAGGCCATTACCTGTTTCCCATCTGTAGTTATTCGATGAAGTCATGTACATGACCGTTCTGTAGCAATAAATGTGCCATTTTTATAAACTGTTTCTGACACTTGTTTCATTTCATTTTGCATTGTCCATATAGCTCTGCTTCTCTGCTGTAAGTAAAACCGCCTCTAGATTTCATTTTGCAAGTGTTGGAGATATTGACAGCTTAACAAACAAAACATACCAAAACAAAAAACCCCACAAAAACAAATTGAAAAAGCAAAGCACATGACTGACCAAGGAAGAGATGCCCTTAATGAAAATGGAACGAGATGCATGCAAAACAAAAAGAAAACTGTCTAGAGGATTAATTAATTGAAGGAATCTAATTAATGTAACACGGAAGCTATGCGTTTGAAGAGCTTTGAACTGCGCCATTGTTGCCAGTGTTTTCGGTTGGGCTGCAGCTTGCTTAAGTCAAGTCAGCCTTAAACTTCTGGATCAGTTGGTCGATTGGCAGAACCTCCTCAGCTAGATCTTTTCAGTCAAAAATCTGTTGTATCGCCTTGTGAAGAGCTGCCTATTGTTAACCACAATTAATATTCCACTGTATTGATCGTTTCTCAAACTCTACCCAGCCCACTACTTCTGGTTGACTCTGTTGACTATTAATCCAGGTGTAAACAACCAGATGGGCTTTTCTCGAACTTGTACCACTGATGCGTGTCACCTATGATGGGAGGGGAAAAATGTACAGATTAAAATTATTCAGTGTTATGTACTGTAAGTTAATACTTTTGTAGAGTGGACATCAATCTCCTTTGCAAAACTTGGAGGCTGTTTCAACATTGCATTTTAGAAATGTAAAGTAATGTATGCAATGGAAAGAAAGCCCGTGGTTAGATAAGCGCTTCATCACAGAATGTTCTAAATCCAGTACGTGGTATTTGGGGATGTCTTCATATCGCTCTTGTACTCTTTCTAATGGGGTTTAGTGACAAGTTTACCTGAAGGAAAATGTGATAACGCCATTTGGGTCACATGTGAAATGCCCTCCATTAGCCAAATGTTGGGTTTTTTGTTTTTTTTTTTCTTTTTGGTTGGATTGTTTGCAGACATTTAAATTTTATGAAATTTCCAAAGATTTTGGTTGATAAGCCCTTTTTCTTTCTAAATGATTTGAGATGTTCTTCTGTTCTTACTGTGTGTTTTAAATATAGATAAAATAGCCCCAAGCATTTAGTCTTTTCGTATTATATTTGATCATCTCACTATGACTAAGAAGGGGGAAAATGAGCCTGGCCACCACTTCAGTGTCTCTTATCTAGTCTATTAACATTATGTTTTATTTAAAAGGACCGCATTAAACATGAAACTCTAACTTTGGTGCATTTTTCAAAGGGAAGTTAAATCGCTGGAGAAACTAGAGTAGTATCCAAAAGTTATGAAGATCCCAATAATGTTAGAAACGAAAGATCATCCAAAGGAGCTGAAACAGGCAATCGTTTTTAGTCTTATAATTGAATCCATTCATATAAGACCCAGTGAAGTTTTTATACTAGGCTTTAATTATAAACCACCTTTCTCTTGACTAACAGCCTAAAACATTCATTTGTAAGCCAGTTGAAAGGAAAGCATGCAAACAAGAAAAAGAACTAGTCTGTTTCTCATATTCACATCACCCCAGGATCATACATTTAAATTGCACTTGGGACCGTTAATGCTTTGCCAGCCAGAAGATCTCGTAGTCAACAAGCCATGCTCCTCCTTCAAACTAATTACAAGGCTACATGCTCACTGGTCATGGCTTGGTTATAAAGAAGCTAGTCAGTTTGGAAAGGACTAGAAGGGCAAGAAGAACCAAAGTCACCTTGGTATTCCTGAAGGATTCTGTACATTGAGAAGGTTTGTTGAACAAATGTGGCCTTAAGCAAAAATCCTCAAGTCTTCAGGAAAGGAAGGCTCAATGCCACAGCTGGGAGAAAACACTAGTTACAAGCATGTGTGCCTCAGGTTGCAGCCATGGAAGTGCAGTGGCTTCTATGGGTTCCAAACAGTCAAATCAGGCAGCCAGCCGTTACTGTACCTAAATACAGCAAGTGTCGTACTTTAGGGGGTTTGCTATGGAAGATGTATCTCTAAAGCAGGGCTTCTTAGCATTTTTGGGTTGTGGACCCTTTGAAGAGAAACGAACCCACTCCACACACAAAAAAAAGGACATATCACATACAACTTTAAGGAGCTGATAAACCTCGAGTCTAGGCGTAGACACTTGAGATGCTTGTTCGTGGATCCTGGGTTAAGAATATCCAGTATACCGTAACTAAAGCTACAGGGCTTGAAAAACTAGAGCAAGCCCATTTACCTTGACCGAGATGGCTGTGCCTCACCAGAACTGGACTGGTGTCTGGCCTTTCTGGGTAAAAGAAAGACCCTTTGTGTAACACCAAAAATAATGCAATCCTCATTCACATCTGTTACGCTATGTTTAGAAGTCAAATGGCTTTGGCGTTGGCCTGAACAAACAGCCTTGCAAGAGGAAGCAGAAACTTGCCAAGTGCAAAGTGAAAATGCTCATGCGGAATCAGACCTACCGGCTTGAGGTTTCTGATGGTGACCAGCCCACGGGTGAGGAACTCTTGTTCTTGAGCCAAAATGACCAAATTTTGAAGAATAGGACAACTTGATTTTTGTGAGGAATTCTTTTACTTTACATAATCTTAACCTGTGAGTTGGGTGAGGCCATTTTCAAGGAGAGGAAGTGAAGGCCAAGTGACGTGCTCCAGCCCTCAGAGCTAAAACAGCCAGTATCCTGACTGCCCAGTACTCCCTGTACTGGCCACCTCCCCCAAGTGACAGGTCTGACTCCACATTTTAACATGATCCTGCCCCCGCCTCCCCAGCTTCATCCAGTTCTATTTTTTGTTTGTTTTGCTTTTATCTTTGCTACTGCCTTTTCATGGATTTTTTTTTTTTTTTTTTTTTTTACAGGAGCATTTCTGAACTTCTCTGCAGTTCTAATTTTCAACCTCATTCTACGAATTGTTCAGCTATAACTAGTTGTGAGAATATCCATGCAGTCAGAGACTGCTAGCCAAACTAAAATGTGCACTCTGGTCCACTTTTTCTAAAATAAACTTCCTATTCTGGAATAATTTTAGATTTACAGAACAGTTGCAAAGATAATATACAGCCTTCCCATATACCCTTCACCAAGTTTCCCCTAAGGGTAAAATATTGCATAACCATGGTACATTTGTCAAAACTAAGAAATTAACATTGGTGCAGTCATCCCTGGATATCCGCTGGGGATTAGTTCCAGGAGGCCCTGTGGATACCCAAATCCGTGGGTGCTCAAGTTCTTTGTATGAAACGCAGAGTACAGTTGGCCCTCTGTATCCACGGGTTCAGCGTCCACGGGTACAGAGGGCTGACTGTACTTTAATTGAATTTCACCAGTTTTCCACTCGTATCCTTCTTCTGTTCTGGAATCCAATCCAGGACCCTCTTTTTGCTGTAGTCTAGCTCACTTTGAGTGCTGGCACGGGCAGCACTGTTGGAGTCTGTACAGCATCATATGGTCTGAGAATCTTATCGAAGTGAATCCCTGCCCAACTGAACTACAATAAAAAATCAACTGACCCGCCTTTTACAATTCTCCCCATTTATTGCCTTCCCTCAAAAATTCCTCCCTCTGTGAGGACAGGCATTGAACAGGAAAGAGAAGATGGGAAGGAACTGAAAGCGAATGAGGGGAGATCTACAGCTACAAACTGAATGGTCTAAATAGCGAATCATACATGGTTCACTTATCACTGAATTTATTGCTGGGTGCCGATTAGGTCAAAAGCACCGAGGGAGTTCGAAGGGAACCATCCCTACATTTAAGAAGTCCAGTTATAACAGGGGCATCTGTCTGACCAACAGCCGTTGCCATGAGGCAGGAACAAAGCAAGACAGGAAGTGGTGGAGAGAGGCGCTGGGGTGGGTGCCGGGGCAGACAGGACATTTGTAAAAGTGACCTTGAGGCAGGAGGTGCATTTTGACCATCAGAACAGATAATGTATTTAAGACAATGGCAAATCTTTCTGCACAGTAAAGAACTAGACGGTTAGGAGCAGTTTTGGTAGCTTCAACCATGAAAATACGTCTTTCAAACTGTCATCACCTTTCCATCTCCCAAAAAATACCTGGAAACCCGTGGCTGACTTTTTGGTCTACAGAATTATTCCGGGTCCCCCTGTGCAGAGCCCTGTGGGTGAGGAGGAATGAAAGTAACCACAGCCTTCCGTTTGACTACTCCAAGGACCTGAAAATGAATCTAGACTAACCTGCAGATATTACAGAGGAGAGTGAGGCCCTGAGCTCAGCTGTATTCTCACAGTTCACACAGCTCTAGTGTCCTGACTCCTACCCAAAGGATGCTTTGCAATATGTCATTCTATCAACGCATGGACACTTTTGTCTTCCAGAAGCTCACAACCCAATGGCATGTGTAAGGGACTGAAACAGAACAAACATAATTAGTAGGGGAAGTGTAGGCCTAAAGTGAAGACTGCTGGGGTATCATTGATGATTGGAAGGATGCTGGAGGATGGTACCCAGAGGGAGGGAGGGAAAGGATTCAGTATGGGAAGTCTTCATGAAGGAGGTGAAAAGCCGTAGAGGATGAAAAAGATGCAATTTGGTGTCTATACCATTCTAGCTGGTGAGAGGTACAGACTTCTGAGTCAAGAAAGTGTTAAGAATGGATACACAAAGTGTGGTAAATCAAGGATGTCTGGATGCCTGTGGACTGAGGCAACGCTGTCTTTCCTGTTTTATTCATTTCTACCAAGCCTTGTTCTGAAAGGCTCACCCTGACAATCATTAACAGCGATAAGGGGAGAAGAGCTTGCCTTTCCTTCCCATTGCCACAAGCATAAGCTAACTGGTCAGAACCTTTACCTCCTAATACTACTTATAAGGTATGTGCTATTGAACTAGCCACTTAATCTAACCCTAACCTGTGAAACAGGTCTAATAGTACCTACATCTTGGAGTAAATACTACAATGTACGTGGTGTGCTTCACCCAGTGTTGGCACATAGAAAATGTCAATGCACTACGCAGAGACTGTATGGCATGTAAATATTTATACATCCATGCTCCATTCATAGTCTGCATTGGCCTCTATTTGCAACTTCCTGCCCCCTCCCCCCAATTCTTCCCTCACAGGCAGGAAGAATCATCTGGTCATGCTGTGCATCTTTCCAGAATCTACTGTGACTTCCCATTTTCCCTTGCAATTAATGGAACTCCTACCTAGGTAGTCTTAGAACAATCTGCAAACAGAAGCAGCTATACTGTAAAGAATGTGTTCAAGCAGAGGCTCAACCCAGTGACAGCTCTGGTTCCAAAATGACAGCAATTCCACAGACATTAATTTAGCCTCATGGCAACCTAAGAACTCAGTGTTATCATCCATGTCTTAGAAAGAGAACAAGTGAGGCTCCAGGGGCTGTGGTCAGTGCAAGTAACCCAGGGCAATGTCATCAGAGGCAAATCCAGGTCTATTTGATGTCGACGCCCATGGATTTTTCACCCTCCCACAGCTGTCTGGAGTTAGGAGGGATTCATTGGCTGTATTACAGGATGTCTGATGTCCTTTCTAATTCAAGATATGGGTCCGCTTGTGGGATGGCAGGCCAGCCACGCCCTCCCTAATGATGTTCGTCTGCTGTACTCAGCTTGTGTAGACGTTCCCCCAACCATACAACCTGGCATCCCAAGAGCTCGCCAACCCCTGAGCCTTCGCTCATCCCAGGGACACACATCATTTCCATTGTCTAGATTCTGCTTAAGATCATTCCATCAACTTAAAAACAAGCAAACAAAAAACAACAGTTTAATAACATCTGGGGATCATAGATCAAAGCCACTGTGTTGGGCACTGGGAAGAAAGCAAACTTGTTACCGCAAGAACCTTAAAATCTCTTGTGGATATAAAGCATACAGACAAGCAGAAATGAAAAGGGAAACAACGGGCATTTTTGAGCACTTCTTTTAGACCATAACACACATCCAAAAGCATATATCTCAATAAACTAATGCATAAAAAATAATGAAAGGTAATATTTCTCTCCTCTAAAACCAGTTGGTGCTTTATTTTATTTAATCCACAGAATTGTATTCGTTGTTATTATTATTACCATATCACAGAGGGAAGAATTGAGGCTGAAAGGAGCTGTTGGGTAAATGGCAGAGGGGTGATATTGGAAGGTAGACCATCTGACTTCCGATCCTGAAATCTGTCAAAATTTGCTATGTGATGTAGATGCTAGAATTAATAAGCAACTTGTTTTCACAATAATTCAATGAGATTTCTTGAGAAACACAAGGCCCAGAGGCATTAGATTGACTTACTAAGATCATGCTTCCAGTAATTGACCAAAATAAGATTTAAATGCAGAAATATGTGACACAAAATTCTGCATTTAGTGCCCTAAACCAAAGGAAAAAAATGGAAAGAATGAAGCAAATGTAAATGGGGAGGGGGAAGGGTAAGCTGTGACAAAGCGAGAGAGAGAGGCATGGACATATAGACACTACCAAACGTAAGGTAGATAGCTAGTGGGAAGCGTCCGCATAGCACAGGGAGATAAGCTCGGTGCTTTGTGACCGCCTGGAGGGGCGGGATAGGGAGGGTGGGAGGAAGACGCAAGAGGGAGGGGATATGGGGATATATGTATATGTATAACTGATTCACTTTGTTATGAAGCAGAAACTAACACACCATTGTAAAGCAATTATACACCAATAAAGATGTAAAAAAAAAAAAAAAAGTAAATACAGGAGAGCAGAGATCACAGGCTCTGGCCAAAGAAGGGTATCATCTTTGTGAAAGATGTTAACATGAAGAGTTAATCCTCAGAAGCACCCAGTGCGAGAAGCATTTAATAAAGATGCGGTCATTTATCCCTTCTGCCAGCACTTAGAGCAATTTCCAAGTTCCTCTTTCTGAATTGCCTGAGGGCAGACAGCTAATGGCCCAGCCTGGAGGAAAACAAGTCTCCTCACAATTTACCCAGGGAACTTTCCAAGAGAAATATTTAATTTGGTGCCCCGTTATCATGCGATTTTAATAGGTCACTGCAGCCTGTAACTAGACAGATCCAATGTTTATATTTCTCAAACCTCTGATGAGTACCTGCTGAGTGCGTGCTGGGTGTACAACAGTGATCAAGGTATAGCCTCCCCTAAGAAGGTGACAGCCTTGGGAGCAGAGATGCTGGGTGGGAGGGGAGAGCCACAACTGGGGAAAGACTGCTGGGCTGGGAGGGTCACGATCTTGGGTGGGAAGAAGTGAAATGTATAATAGTGCAGATGTGGTTTAAAAGCCCGGAAGAGGTGTTGCAGGAAAGGGGACCCCTTCCAGGGCCCGAGAGTGGGCTTCTATCTAATATTAGGAAATGACTTTTCCAAGGAGACACACGTGCTGAAGAAAAAAGAGACTATTGGGAAGGGGTGCCGGGGCGGAGAGCAGCAGGGTGAGGGAACCCAGGAGAACGGCTCTGCCACGTGGTTCGCAGTCCCAGGTTTTAGGGTAATTGGCCTAGTTTCCACGTTGTCTCTGTCCAATCGTTCTGACTCAGGGTTCTCCCTGGTGGCACACGCATTGCTCAGCCAAGATGGATTCCAGCGAGAAGGATCCTGGGAGGTTGGTAGGACATGTGGACTGGTGTCTCCTCTCTCCTTTTGACCTTTCCTGATTCTTCCGGTTGGTGGTAGCTTGTTAGTTCCGAGTTCTTTACCAGGACCTCCTGTTGCAAGATCACTCATGCAAGTGGTTACTATCTTGCCTGGCCAGGGTGGGCAGTTTTGGTCAGTGGTTTCCCCTAGCAGAGGGACTGGGGACCAAGGAAGCAGAAGAACGTTGCTAGAAACAACTTCGCAATGAAAATAACAATTGAAATTAATACTGGATACCAAGAAAGAAATTTCCATACAGGAAAAGTAAGGAAGAAAATTGAAGGTACGGTGTGATACTGCAAATCCCGTTCTGGGAACACCAAGCAGTTCCGAACAACTTAACAGTAGGAACAGGGTGTAAATGGTGGGACCACAGCAGGAGGTGGGTGAGGGTCTTGATACCAATAAAGAATTTGGACTGTCCTGTGGGCAATGGGGAGCCACTGAGGAATTTAAGTAGAGAAATGATTGGGTCAGGTTTGCATTCTAGAAGCCCCGCAGCCCCATAGTTTTGGTGTTGCGTGAGGAAGGCGTCTAATGGCAGAATATTCACACCATTGAAGTTAGAGACGAGAGCTGCCATGGGTTCAGCCCACCTGCATCTCCAGCTCATGATGCAGATTCTAGCTGTTCTCGCTCTTCCCCTGGAAGATACCCGACATGTGGGCTGAAAGCATCATGGCTGTGAAGGCAATCTGGCTGTGACATCTGTCCTCCCACTGGTGGCCAGGATTGGACTAAAAGCATCAGATTGAAGAGCAGTGGGCTTCCAGAGAACGGCTTAATCAGCTCCCCCCGAGAGTGGTCCAGAAAAACAAAATATTAATGATGAGTTCTATGAATTGGTTCTGCACTTGATGGAATGGGCTCTCTGATCTGGTTAGATTCGAAGGCTTTAATGACCCTGTTTCCAGCAAGAAGGGGCACTGGTAGTCCATAGCACACAATGGCAAAGCGGTTACTCAAATTATCACTTGTAGATACCCGTAGCCAAGTATCAGTAGAAGGCAAGGCTCTAAACAGCCAGGTAGTTGCCGGCATAGGACACTTTAGTCAAAATAAGGAATACACTGGGTTTGGTTGGTTGTTTCTAGATGCACTACAGGACTTGGGAAAAAGAAGATGATGAAATAAAGGCTTTAAATTCCCAATTCAACGTGTACATAAGTGTTCTGAAAGCTTCTGCTGCTGCTCTGAAAGAAATTTTTCTCCTGTAGCTGAACAGTTTCATTTGAAAATAAACAGAAGTCTATTCTTGCAGGTGATGGAATTGCAAAGCAAACTGAATTCCAACCTATAGTCAGGTGTCTCCTATGTTAAGGTTAGGGCATTGATGGGGAAGGGATGGGATCATGGAAACTGGGATGAGGACTTATGGGAATGGAGACATTCTGATGAAGCTAGGGGTTTTGAACTCCTAGATTCTGCCAAGCCTTCCAGGGCAGTAGAAGCTGTCCTTCCACCCCTGCCTCAGGAGGTTAGTCATCTCTTGCCTGAAGAACTTAAAGTGGCCTCTCTTGAGGAAGTTGCCTTAAAGACACTGCTCATCCTCAGTATCTAACTGTACCACTTCTTCTTTTCTTTTCTTTTCTTTTGTTTTTTTAATTTGTGGTACACGGGCCTCTCACTGCTGTGGCCTCTCCCGTTGCAGAGCACAGGCTCCGGACGCGCAGGCTCAGCGGCTGCGGTTCACGGGCCCAGCCGCTCCGCGGCATGTGGGATCTTCCCGGACCAGGGCACGAACCCGTGTCCCCTGCATCGGCAGGTGGACTCTCAACCACTGCGCCACCAGGGAAGCCCTGTACCACTTCTTTTGCTTCTAGACCAGACTCAAATTCCAGGTGTCCTCAAAGGTACGAAGTGTGGCCCATTAGGAAGTATAATACACACCAAAAGAATCTGATGATTTTGTCAAACTATACCAGTGGAAACCTGGAGAATACATGTGGGAATGCGTCTTAAGGGTGTGGGATCAAAGAGGAAGGAATATATACTCAGGCAAAATGTATTGCTAGAGCCTCACTAAGAGAATCCAAATTCAGTGTTTAAGCTCAGGAGGCTAGGAATAACTCCAACAGTTTGCTTGGTTGGTTGACTGAAACATGGACCCCAAGTTGACCTACTCTAAATGAAGTCAAATGGCAGAACTTCTTAGTATCCTACAGAGGAAGGTATCTAAAAGCTTAGGGAGGTTGGAACGATAGAGTGGATTTATCATGTAAAATCTGTTTACCCACTCTGCCAGGGTCCAGCATTGAGAGATAAATGACTGGGACAAGCCCCCCACCCCCCAGCATCCCTATCAGAATGAACATGGTGGGAGACAGGGTGTCAGGAACCAGGTGTGGGCACTTAATTGCCACAGGCAAGATGGGTGTGGTCACCACCGTAGACAACAGAGTCAAAGCAGTGATCATAACAGTCTGACTCAGAGAGAGCTGTGTTGTTGGCTATTGATTAGATAGTCTTTCTGCTAAATTTTTACTTGATCTGTGTTAAGTGGAAGTCTGAGTTAAATCACCAAAAGTCACAGCCACTCAATTCCCAGACTGGAGCCAGTTCACAGACCCAGAGCCCTAGGAATGAAGGAGCGGCCAGAGGAAGGACCTGCCACACTGCCGAAATGTATACCATCGGTCTTCCTCCAAGCCCTCCCCAAAAGGACCCGTGGCCATTTAACAGAGTGACCATGCATTGAGGAAGGAGAAATAATCAGACTTTTGGGGGTTACAGGACACTGGCTCTGAACTGATGCTAATTCCTGAAGACCCAAAATAACATTGCAAAATAACACTGTGACATTTTGGAAAATTTGTATCTATTGCTGTGAGCTTGACAACTGCCCAATTCTTAAAGGTTTTTCTGAGGAATTCAGTGGTAATATTAACAAATGTGAATTTGGGGCTATGGTATAATGAAACGTGTCAATACTTGGAAGATCTGCATAGTTTAGAGAATCAGTACCTCAAATGATCAATGCATGATGTTACATATTCATGCATGGGTGAAAGATCTGTTCAGAGTTTAAGACAGAACTGTGGAGTTTAATGTAACAGAGTATGAAAGTTCATTAATATGGTTTCAGAATCTACAGAGCACCTAACCCCTAAGATACTACTACTTGTCAAGTTTTGGTGTAGTATCAGAAAAGAATGTAATTTGAAAAGGCTATTAAATACTCTTCCCTTTTTCAATTACATATCTATGTGAGGCTAGATTTTCTTCAAATTTTCAACCAAAGCAACATATGGCAACAAATTGAAATCAGAAGCAGACATGAGAATCCAGCTGTCTTCTATTAAGTCAGATATTAAAGAGATTTGAAAAAATGTAAAATAATACCACTCTTCTTATTACTTTTCTTGTTTTGGATAATGTTATTTTTTCATTTAAAAAATTGGCTCAGTTTTAAGGATGTAATGGGTTTACTGTTTTTTTTTTTAATGAATAAAGACTTTTTATATGTCTCAGTTTTAATCTCTAATATGGTAAGTCTTAAAGGCTATAATACACATGATGGAAAGCATTTTGGGGTCCTCGATAATCTTTGAAGCATATGAAAGGATTCTGCAGAAAACATGAGGACTTTTGCTCTAGTTCTTGATCAGCTGCACTAAGTATATAAAATAAACAAAGAAGACAAAGCGTAGGCTGGGGTAACATCTGAATTTAGGGTGTCTCCTTTCTGATTCCAAGTATGTCCCTGTAGTAGTTTGATTGTGCTGCTGTGATATTGTGATTCATAATAAGAAATATATATTTGGTCTTTGTTCCAGTTTCCGGCACAGAGTTCCTAAAACTATTGGAATTTCCTAGGTGGTGGCAGCAAGAAAGATGTCTTTTGTTTTGTTAATGAGGTGGCTTTTGGAAAGCACCTGGCTCACCTAAGGATGGGGGCTGCTTGCCAGGAGAACTAACCATGTGATTGGAGGTTTGGAACTTTCAGACCCGCCCTTGACCTCCAGGGAGTGGAGAGGGACTGGAGAATGAACTAATAGCCAATGGCCAATGATTTAATTAATCACGGCTACGTAATGAAGCCTCCATAAAACCCTAAAAGGACAGGTTTGGGAGAGATTCCTGGTTGGTGAACACGTGGAGATTTGGGGAGAATGGTGCTCAGAGGAAGGCACGGAAGTTCCGTGTCCCTTCCCGCTTATCTTGCCCTATGCATTTCTTCCATCTGGCTGTTCCTGATTTGTAACCTTTCATAATAAACCAGCAATCTAGTAAGTAAAAGATTTCTCTGAGCTCTATGAGCTGCTCTAGCAAATTAATTGAACCCAAGGAAGGAGTCGTTGGAACTTCCAATCTACAGCCCTATGGTCAAAAGCACAGGTGACAACTTGGGCTTGTAACTGGCACCTGAAGTGTGTGTGTGTGTGTGTGTGTGTGTGTAGGGGGGCGGTGCAGTCTTGTGAGACGGAGCCCCTAACCTGTGGGATCTGATCCCATCTCCAGGGAGAGCATGTCAGAATTGAGTTGAATTGTAGGTTACCCAGCTGGTGTCGGAGAACTGCTTGGTGATATGGGGGGAAAAGAACCCCACACTGTTGGAATTGGTGACCAGAACCCTTAGCTGCCCTGACAAAATACCAGACTGGTGGTGGAGGTGCTGCTAACCATTTAAGAAAGGCTTTCCTTGAAGACAGTGAGTGGTTCTGAAGCTGGGCTGCCTGTTAGAAACTCCTGAGAAGATTTTTTTAAAAACCAATATCCCAACCCCCTTCTTCCCTCCTCCTTCCTGATTTAATTTGTCTGGGATGGTACTGGGCAGTGGTTTGTGTTCAGAGCTCCCCGTTGATTCTAATCTGCAGCCAGGGTTGAGAACTCCTGCTCTAAAACGTGAGTGGCCAAAAGGCCTTCTCTGTGTCTATCACCACCCGACCAGGTGGCAGGGAACCAGGTTGGTGTTGGTGCCAGGCTAAACAGGGAGTCAGGTGGGTGAGCATAGCGGGTAGTTAATAACCACATTCCCAATCTGACATGGGTTGGAGGGAGGGGGATGGATGAAGGGCAACTCCTGCCTAAACAGCCCCAAAGGACTCATCCAAAGAGACTTGTTCCCGTCAAAGGGAGGAGGGAGCTCTATGGTAGCTAGTGGTTGGTTAGAGAAGATGGGTCTAACCGGAGTTCACTTGCCTACAAGTATCAGAGTCACAAAATAACAGTGGCTTAGGAAAAACTAAAGTGTATTACTCCATCAAATTCACAGAGTCCAGAGTTGGGCCATCCAGGGCTGGTAGGATAAGGCCACCATGTTGAGGACCCCGACTCTTCTGCTTTCATGCTCCACTGTGTCTGCTGTCCATTCCACAGGTCATCAAGGGGCTGCTGGAACTCAGCCCAGCAAGTCCACCTTCCAACCAGCAAGAAGGAGGAAGGGAGGAAGAATGAGAAGCAAAGGGCTGGCATCATCTCCCTGAAGGTTCCTTGAAGCAGCTGCATGAACTTCTGTTTACATAGCATTGCCCAGAACTCAGCCACAAGGCCACCCATGACATCCAGGGAGGCTGGGAGATTTAGTCTTCATTTCTAAAGTCGTGTGCCCCCCATACCTGTGGATTCTATGGAAATGGGGTAAAGAGCTATTGAGGGATAACTAACAGTGTTTGCCAAAGGGAGCTTTTGTGAAACCACGCTTGGCTCTCTGAATTTAAGCTTAAGTTCCCTTTGGGGAAGAAATAGGAAGTTTTTTCCCCCATCACCGTCACAAAGCTTTCCTCCGTCCCTCCTCTTTTTCTATATTGGTAACTGTCTGCTGGCCCTGACAATTGTTTCCTCCAAAGAGCTGGTAGGGGCTGCTTTCATAGCTATTTGATTCCTTTAATCAGAACCTAAAGTCAATAGGATTCAGAGTCGTTTACAATTCTGGAATTTTGCATCATAATTTAAAATAGTTCGACAGCATAGAATTTCCGGTATACTGGAAATATAGACATTCGAAATAGAACAGCTTCATCATTCTTTTAAATGTATCTAAAGGAATTCAAATGCTATAGCAATTTAATACCCACCACCATCCCCTTAGAAAATATTCAACAAGCCCTCATTTAACAGAAGGTAATTTTACATTTTTCTCCTTAAAAGTTTCTTCTTAAACTCATATTTCCCTTCAAACTTCTGCTACTTAACTTTTTCCAAATGTAATATATTTTTATACTTAAAAGTCTTTATCACTCTGTCAAACACATCTGCATCAAAAATGTGTATAAAATTGAAGTTTAATTTCCTGTCATCAGAATGCTCTAATAGTTTAGTAAAATTATTCTGGATGGAGTTAGTATTACAGTTATTATTAGTGTACAACTAAGCAAAAACAATGTAAATACAACACAAATATTGATAAATAATTATTAGACATAAAAAGTGCAAGATAAAATCCATGGGAAAATCATCTCTAGTGAAACAGCTGGAAGTTTCTTTTCTCCTCCCAAATTTCTAGTGTCCACAAATGAATAATGCTTATTAATTTAATAGGTGAGTATCCAGCAATGGTTCAATTCCTGCTTTTTGTTTTACAGTAGAATGCACTGAGAAATCTTAGTCACATAAATACTAGGTGGGAATGGAAGTTTTGTTAAAGCAGCACCCCCCAATTCTCTGAAATCCTTTGAAGTTATGTGGGGGTCTATCTTCAAAAATTATGTCTAATGATCTCTCAGCTGACAATTCGATTAGGTCTCCTTCAGTGGTGATGAAAGCAGAGAATTAGAAACCACCTGATGTGTAAAAGGGTTTCTTACCCAGTCATTAGAGTCATTCACTTTTCTAGTTTCTGGGAAATACACCAAAAAGGCTTTACCAAGTCTTATGGAACAACTCTCCGTAATTATACCTGTTTCTCTGCCACTTAGGTACCTTGTTTATTCTCCCAACAAGTTGAGAAAATGGAAATATTATGAATTTCAATACACCTTTGCCAATATAATCTTGTTGATTTAAAAAATACTTTTATCTTTAAAAAAGCTTTAAGTATCTTTTCACCAAGACCCTGGCGCTCAAAAGTAAATAAATAAATAAATAATTCACCAATCAAGTTAATAAACTCTACCTTTATTGTAAAATTCCATCATCCAGACCAAACCAACTTTCAGAAAAAAAAAAAATCTGATTTTATTTCTCAATTCAAGTGTCCCCATAACAACCATCTCTCCTTGAATTTTTAATTCTAAAAAGAAAGACAAGGTGCAAAGTGTCACTATGAGCCTTTAATATTTATTTCTGACACTCCCTTTGCTTTTTCTCATACAACTCTCTCTCTCAGGAGCACTGCATTCTCCATCTTCCTCTTCTTTGTTTCCTGCTCTGCAGGTTTTCACACTCTGGGGCTCTACACCAAGGTAAGATCTGATGTGGATGAAGGGTTCAACTTCCTTTTGTGAACTGTCAGAAGTGGAGGTGGGAAATGATTGCCAGCAGACCGGCTCAGGCTCGGGCAAGATGGGTACATAAGAAAGTTGAGGATTTGGAAAATATTCATGCACCTTAGTAAACTTATAGAGTGAATCCAACACTCCTTGGTTCAAATATGGAAAGGTAGACAAGTTTCCTTGTTTTCACTTTTCCTGGGGTCATACAAGGACACGAAGGAGAGGCCTCAAAAATCAGGGAAGACTGCCTGGAAGAGGCAACTGCTGAGCTGAATCCAGGAACGTAAGTTTTTAAAAAGCTCACAGATGATTCTTATCTGAATTTTGAGATCTACTTCTATTGGAATTTGAAAACCACTGAAATTTGAGACCTACTGCTACTGTATACAAGACCTTAAAATCAAGAGAGAACTCAGTTCTGCTGATCATTAAAGAAACATCCATATTTCAGGTGGCCCTGAATGGGGTACATGCAAGTGACTTCCAGTCTGACTTAAAGGCAGAGGTCAGTACGATTCAAGTTTAATGTTTCTTTCCCTCTGATACAAGCAAAGAAGACACCCACCTTGACAGTGGGGTCCACCCATCACACAATCCCTGGGTGCCGTGAGTGACAGCAGCATTTATAATCCTCACACCTGGCCACCTGCTACTTATAGTGATGAGTGGGTTGATCACCTGGAATTCTTGTCTGTCTTCCAAAAACCTGGGATTTCTGAAAACTTGAATGCAAAATCCCAGCCCCCAGAGAAGGGTATGAAAATGCCAAACTATTTACTTGCTATTCTTCCCCCATGGTTCCCTGTTCCTGCCCACCTGGCTGCTTTTTCAATATGTCCTAAGCAGACGCCTTGGAAATGGGGCCTTGGCTTCTCCCGGAAGATAGCCTCAAAGCCTCAGACCTCGACATCACACGTTTCCCCAATTAAAAGCTGTCCTCAAGAGCACCTCGCCAGAACCCCTAAGATAAGAGCCCTTGCTTCATTACAGCTCACACCCTCTCCTACAGGAGGAGATAAGGAGATGTGTTACTTGAGCCATATTTTTGGAAATTGCTAGTTAGTTGCAAAATCTTTCCTGAGGTAGAAAAAAAAAAACACCAAGGACTGGAATTATTGGATTATTTTACTTTTGAGGCCAAGAAGCAGATGCTCCACTTTCAAGACTTGGACAAATCTTGTCGCAAGATAATTCCTCTGCTTGCTACCCAAACGTCCCGGTTCACTGGCTTCCCTGAAGAGGCCTGCTAGGAGATCAGTTGAACCACTGCCGAGGATATGGTTTGCAAGGCTCTTAAAAAAGCTGCCCCGTACTGTAATCTGGTGCTAATCAGATTTCAGTGTGATGTGGCCAGGAAAAATCGATATGTATAATGCTAGACTAGAAAGGTTTAGGACCAAATTCCAAAGACGAAGTTCTTTCTCCAAATTATATGTCTTAAAAAAACAAATAAATGAACAAAAAAACCCAAAAAACTTAGTTTGGGTAAAATAGAGAAATTATTCCATGTCTCTGTTTTTCTGCTCTGCCATGTTTTATCCCAGAACTGGAAAATGACTTTCCTGAACTAGAAGCTGGACCTTGTGTTGCAGGAGATGTAGGTAGTAGTGTGTTAAAATGTCCAGCATAGCTGGAAGTGATTAATTAAAAATAATTCATTGAATACATTTCCTTCCTTCTTTTAAAATACATGTCGTTGAGTGCCCAATATGGGCTTGTCTCCAGGAATTAACTTGAAAAGGACCCATTTTGTTGCTGTCTGCTTGGAATTGGATATCTATGGGGGTGGCCTAATGTTAAACAGTTCACGAAATATGGTGTCTTAGACCGTTTGTGTTGCTCTAAGAAATATATCAGAGACTGGATGGCTTAAACAACAAATATTTATTTCTTATAGTGCTGGAAGTTAGGAAGTCCAAGATCAAGGTGTTCGCAGATCCAGTGTCTGGTACGACTCACTTCCTGGTTTGCAGATGGCCACTTCCTTGTATCCTTACATGGCGGAGAGCAGAGAAAGAGGAAGCTGTAAGACCACTATTTCCATCCATGAGGGTCCACTCTCATTACCTAATTACCTCTCAAAGATCCCACCTCCAGATATTGGGGACTAGGTTTCATATTATGAATTTGGGGGACGGGGGACATAAACATTCAGTCCACAGTGTGTGTTGTATGCTGCCGAGGTGGGGGGGTGTAGGTGAACGTGACAGTCTGGGTGTGGGTAGCTCTCAGGGAAGACTTCCTGGAAGGTGCGATGCTTCATCTGAAACCTGGAACTTTAGCAAGCGTTAGCCAGGCAGGTGGGCCAGCATCAAAGGCAAAGGGAGGAGGTGGGGGCATTTCATGATGGAGAATGCCCCGGGAGGGAGGACCACACCATAGAGTGTGCAAGGTCCAAAGGTGACAGAATGCATGTTTGGGGAACTGTAATAAAAATGGAAATAGTCATCATTCATTCATTCATTTAAAGATGTATTCTAGTACCTATTATGTGCCAGACCTGGTGCTAAACCAGAGAATAAACTCATGAACAAGGCAGAATTGTTCTAATTATTATTAATAATAACCCATTATTTTTACGACTACATTTCTTGAACACTTCCTGGGTGCCAGGCACTTGATGTACTTCACCATCATTATCTCAATTCATTCTACAACAGTCATATAAAATGGGTACATTTTTTAGCATCACTGTATAGATGAGTAAACTGAGGCACAGGTGACCTCAGTGACTTGCCCAAGGTCACCCTGCTGGTCAGTTGAGTAGCCTGAACTCAGGCTGTCAGAATCTACAACTTCCTCTTGGTTCATAATCCTGGCTGGATTCTGTGCAAAGGGATTCACTGTGAGAATGACCAACTGTCCTGGTTTGCCTGGGACCTGGGGGTTTTCTGAGATGCGGGACTTTAAGTGTTAAAACTGGTAGGCTTGTATGGCTGGTTATCACAGCGGAGCATCGAGTAGGGTCACAACTTGTAGAACCTAATAAAACATGCTAAAGAATTGGGATTTTATACCAAAGGCAATGGAGATCCTCATGCAAGAAGAATATACTCTGATAGTTCCAAACCTCAGTTGCACAAAATTAGCCTTAGCTCCCCACCAAGTGACCCCCAGTCATTCTTTGGAATTACAAAGCTGTGGGTACCATAAATTTACTAGCTGCAGCAATGGTATCTATTCTATATCGGTCATCTGCTCTTTCCAGTGTAGAAAGCTGACTCCTTATTTATCACCAATACAACTTATTGATAAGACAAAGCTGAGTTTATTGCTTACAATAAAGCAATAAAGGAGTAGGAAGAATACTACCTCAAGAAGCTTTGCTAGCATCTCAGAGGGAGAAGACAAGTCAGAATTGTATTGAGAATTGGAAGTTTGGTTTAAGGTGGGTCTTTCAACCAGGGGGCTCAATTAGCAAAGGGTAATGATCACAAAGCAATGGTCCAGGATTTGGTGGGAACAGTAAGGTGAAAATTTTTAAGCGTGGGAGTCAAAGAATCTTAGGGTGTGAACTGTTGGTTGATACTTTCCACTGAAGGGTTGAAGGGTCTTTCAGGGAAGTTTCTATAATGAACAAGCAAACCATTTGCCCAGACAGGAGACTTCTGGGAAGTTAAAGCCCTAGTAATGAAGACAGAGAGATAGAAAGTCATGTGAACATAGACAGTGAGGGGTGGTTTCTGTCCTGAGTCTAGACAGAGAATCTTCACCATGGACAGTTCCCTTAAGAGGACCCCAAGACTGTTCTATGTGCTGGATGAAGGTGCTCCAAAAGGCTTCGAACGCTCAGAGCCAGCACAGGTGATATAGGCAGGGCGTCCCACTCAAACCTCACCACACTCTGTCACCAGAGCCTGCAAAGCAGCTCTACCTCAAAAGCTCCCTCGAGGGCTCAAAACCAGCCCAAGGAACCGAGTGGGATACAAACGTCATCATGCCCTCAAGCTTCTCTTCTCTCCTTCTCAGATCCTTCCTGCTGCAAAACTGTTCTCACTTCCCCCAGGTACAACAAAAGTAAGACTGCTCTGCATGTGACTGGACATCTGCTGACCCACTGATATTGGTGTGTTTGTGTTGTGCATTGCTGTGTAGGTGGGAGGTTGACTATCATCTACACTAGCAAGTACCCACCCAATGGACCCCGTGGTAATTATGATATTCACTGCTCTTGGAAAACCTCCCACTTCTCTCTAATTCTATCAACTTTTTCAATCCTTACCACTCTCCTCTTTCATGAGATCATCAATATTCAGTCTCTATTAATATCCAGTCTCTATTAATCTTGCCCCAGCTGCATATCTATTTTCTATCTTTATTCCTTTTTATAATCCCTTTTGGCATTTCCTTATATTCAATTTGATTTCCAGTCATCTTCTGTCTTAAATCGTTCTCCCACCATGTTATTATACAATTTTTCAAACCTATAGAAAGGTAAAAAGCATTACACAGGGAACACCCATATACCCATCGCCTAGAAACAGAGGTCAGCAAACTTTTTCAGTAAAGGATTGGGTAGTAAATACCGTAGGCTTTGCAGGACGTGTGGTCTCTGACAACTACTCAGCTCTGCTGATGTGGTGCAAAGGCTGCCGCAGGTAACGTGTAAATGAAAATGAGTGAGCATGTCCGTGTTCCAATAAAACTTTATTTACAAAACAGGCATGTCCTGATCCCTGACCTTGACTCTACTATAAATATTTTCCTATACTTGCTTTATCGCATGTGTAGCTGTCCCTCTATCCATCTCGTTTCTGACACCTTTCAAATTAAGTTTCCCGCATCATTACACATCACCCCAAAACACGTCTATCATTTTCATATGTAATGTGTCACACATATCTCTTTCTCCAAAAGACTGTAATTTCTTTCTTTTAAAAAAATTTTATGTAATTTATTTATTTATTTTGGCTGCGTTGGGTCTTCGTTATGGTGCGTGGGCTTCTCTAGTTGCGGCACAGGCTCAGTTGTGGTATGTGGGATCTTAGTTCCCCAACCAGGGATCGAACCCGGGGTCCCCTGCATTGGGAGTGGAGAGTCTTAACCACTGGACCACCAGGGAAGTCCCAAGACTGTAGTTTAGTTAATGACAAAAAATCACGAATTCAACTAACATTTACCTATCTACTGTTTTCCAAGCACAGCTCTAAATAGGATTCAAAAAGAATCCTATTGTCTAAAAGAAAACTGTTGTGCAAATGAACAAATACAAGGCAGCTGATAATAGAAATGGGAGCAAAGAATTGTTCACTTAAGGAGAAAGGACATGAACTCCACCCTGGGGGAACTGGGAGAGGCTTCTCAAGAAGTTCAAGGTGGGATTAAAAAGGGATCTGGGCTTCCCGTAACACTGTTCATATTGCCCTTGTGCTTGCTCCATCCAAAATTTGGGACTTGTTCTGCTTTAAGAACTGACCCCCCACCCCCAGAGGTCACTGTTGGGGATAATACTTATCTCCCATTCCTTATTAACCCACCCTGATGTGTCTCCACCAGAATATTCTGGCCTATGGCTCTACTTCTTACTCAAAGCCAGTGGTTCCCAAATTTGAGCACACAAGGGAATCACCCAGAGGGTTGTTAAAATACCAGTTACTAAGCCCAAACCCAGATATTTTGAATCAGTAGGTCTGCAGTGGAGCCCTGGAATTTGCATTTCTAACAAGTTCTCAGATGATGCAGATCCAGGGACCACACTTTGAGAACCACGGCACTAAGTAATATATTAGAGTTCCTCCTAGAATTATTCTTATCATTATTACATTTATAGCATCTTTTATGAGATGTTTTCCAGAAAATTTGTACCAGCCTATATCCCTATTATGAATAAACCAATATTTTGATACTTACTTATCACTGAATATTAACATAAAATATTTTCTAATTCTATAGTTGGAAATGATACCCTGGTCTTTTAATTGATAGCTCTTTCAATTACTCATGAAATCAAAGATTTCCCTGTACCTTCCTCTTAATTTTCTCTCTAAAAAATAACAAAGTATTTTAGAAAAGGAAAAAAAAATTGTCGTTGACTTCCTTGAATGCCTTCCATTCAAGGCAGCACAGGAAGTGATGATTTGATGTACCCTGTCCACTCAAAACATATAATAATTATAAATAAAATATTAAATGTAAAGTCAAAACCAGCTCCCAGGGTTCAGAACAAGATAAATTCTCCATGTATCGAAAAAAGAACAAAAATGTTAAGTGATGAGCAGGGCTCTGCTCTGGGTTCTAGAAGCAGAGAGTAGTAACAGGAAGTTCGACTTCTGAGGGTTAGTGGGGATGTAAGGGGCTCCAAATGAGGTGTGGGTTGAGATAATCTTGTTGCTTGAAGCAAGGTAGGACCAAATCATGCCAAGAAATATCATCACGTCTAAGCTGGACTCTGAGCCTGGGGTCTGGGTGACAGCAATGTAGAAGCAGAGAGAGAGCACAAGAGAGAAACATAAATACACCTCTCACTCGAAATGATTCTGCAAACCCAAATTATAAAGCACTAAAGAACTAAAATCAATTTGATTCAGAATTCACTCCAGATGAAATGAATTTAAGAAGAATCTGCCAAAGACACTAAAATTATTATATTTAGAATGCTTTAAAAATGTAAAAGGTGTAGCTCCCATTAAAATAGGAAAAGAAATTATGAAACCAAAACAAGTCCAATGAAACAAGAACAGGTGGATATGAAGAAGAGGGCTGTCACCAAGAACCAAATCTTCCAGCAACGTGATCTTGAATTTCCCAGCCTCTATAACTGTGAGAAATAAACATTCATTCTGTAAATCACCCAGTCAATGATAATTTGATATGGCAGGTAGAGCAGACTAAGACAAGAATGCTCATTGCATCACTGTTTGTAGTAACAAAATGCAAACAAATTAACAACCAGGAAAGAGAGATAAACAAATTGTATTATAGTCATATAATAGAATATTATATAACAGCTAAAATGAAAGCACTAGTTACACTTCAAAATTATAATACTGAATGAATAACTCAAATTGCCCAATGATATACATTAGGACTCCATTTACATCAAATTTGGAAATATTCAAAACAATGTTACATACTTTTGATTAATATGGGTATATGTAGTAGTTTTATAAACATGCACAAAGTGAGCAGTCTGAAACTCTAAGGATGGTGGGTCCATTGGGACAGGAGAAAGGAAGATGGAATAAAAGAAGAAAACAGAGTTTCATCTGTATCTGTAGCTAGCATCTTAATTCTTTTTGAAGAATCTGAAGCAAACATAACAAAATATGAAGCTTTGAAAAAGCTAATTAGAGGTGTTTCTCAAATCATTTTCTATACTTTCCTCATGCTTAAAATATTCCGTAAACATTTTACAGAGGAGTCTGCTATGTTTATTTCTACCTGTGTTTGCTTGTTGCCCTTTACCTGTTACCCCAGTGCAATCTGGTTCTGTCTCCTAACAGTTTCTGGAAACTTCTTTCTCCTTAGGTCATCTGTATTTCCGTGCTGCCGAAGCCCACAGGTGCATTTCCATTCTTGTCTTATTTGACTTATCTTTGGTATTTGACAATTTTCCTCTTCATATTTACTCCTCCTCCTTCCCTCAGTTTTGGGGTTTCTTCCTAACTCTACCTACTTCTTCTCAATGCCCTTTGCAAGTGTCTTTTCTTCTCCTTGTCACTTAAATGCTGGTGTCCACCATGGTCCTGATCTCAGTCCTCCTTGATCCATGTATAACCTCATGCAATCAGAAAGCTCCTACTACACTTCTATGCTGATGACTCAGGAATTTCCACTCCCAGTGGAGAACTCCATTCGGAAGCTCAGCCTGATATCCAACCACAGACCAGGCATTTTCACTTGGATGCCCTTGGAGCACATCAAAACCTCAATATGTTCAAACTGAAATCATCTCCTCTGCCTTACACCCTCCCCTTCTAAACCCTATTGTGGTAGGCAGAATAGTGACCTTCCAAACATGTCCACATCCTAATCTCTAGAACCTGTGGATAGGTTACCTTACACAGCAAAAGGAACTTTGCAGATGAGGTTAAAAATCTTGAGATGGGACAATTATCTTGGATTCTCCATGTGGGTCCAATGTCATCCCAAGTCTTCTGTAATGTGATCTCAAGGGAAAAAGGGAGAGAGGCGAGTCAGAGTCAGTGAAGGAGATGTGAGAATGGAAACAAATAGGAGTGATGTGGGCCACGAACCAAGAAATTAGAGGAGCTTATAGAAGCTATAGGCAAAGAAATGAATTCTCTTCTAGAGCTTCCAAAAAGAACACATCCCTCTAGATGCATTTTGGACTTTGAAACTCCAGAACTGTAAGGTAATAAGTTTATGTTGTTTTGAGCCACTAGGTTTATTATAATTTGTCACGGCAGAAAGAGGGAAAGAGTGCATCCACATCAGTGGTTTCTTCTCCATTGTATTGTTACTGAGGACTTTCTAGATCCCGCTCTCACCACTTATATCCAAGTAGGTGACAAGTCCCGTCACTGCCACTTCTTTCTGGCTCTCATCACTACCTCCTACCTAGCCTACTGAAATAAACTCTTGGACCCCTGGACCCCTGCTTATGGCCAGCACCTTCTTTGCTTCCTTCCCCTTTAATCCTCAGACCTGCACCCATTCTTCCCCAGGCTGCCAAAGCACTCTTTTAAAAATGTGTACCTAGGGCTTCCCTGGTGGCGTATGGGTTGAGAGTCTGCCTGCCGTTGCAGGGGACACGGGTTCGTGTCCCGGTCCGGGAGGATCCCACATGCCGCGGAGCGGCTGGGCCCGTGAGCCATGGCCGCTGAGCCTGCGCGTCCGGAGCCTGTGCTCCGCAACGGGAGAGGCCACAGCAGTGAGAGGCCCGCGTACTGAAAAAAAAAAAAATGTGTACCTAAGCATACGATTTTTAAATTAGAAACCTTTTATGCTTCTCCACTGCTTTCAGGATCAGGTCACCTTCCTTAGGGAGCACACAAAGCAATTGCTCAGGCCTTTCAACTCTCCTATCAGGCTCCTTCTGCAGCCACTTTTTTTGCTCCAACCAAAGTTGCAACTTGCTAAAACAGAAGTTCTTAGCAGGGCTTTGCATTAGAATCACCTATCAAGCATGTGAAGAACTGGATAAGTATTGCCCCTGCTTTAGCAGATTCTTGCTCAGTAGTTTTGGGGACATTGAGGACAAACCGTCCATCTTCAACAAAACTCACAGCCTGTTCAGTATACAACGGAATACTACTCAGCCTTTAAAAGGAATGAAATAATGCCATCTGCAGCAACACGGATGGACCTAGAGACTATCATTCTAAGTGAAGTAAGTCAGACAGAGACAAAGATCATATGATATCACTTATAGGTGGAATCTTAAAAAAGTTATACAAATGAACTTATTCACAAGAGAGAAATAGACTCACAGACATAGAAAACAAACTTACGGTTACCAAAGGGGAAAGGGGCAGGGGAGGGATAAATTAGGAGTTTGGGATTAAGAGATATACACTACTGTATATAAAATAAACAACAAGGACCTACTGTATAGCACAGGGAACTATATTCAATATCTTGTAATAACCTATAATGGAAAATAATCTGAAAAAGAATTATATGTATATATATATTCTTTGCTGAACATGTGAAACTAACGCAACATTGTAAATCAGCTATATTTCAATTTTTAAAAATGTTAAAAAAGAATCACTCTTGCCTGATGCATCTAGCTCTTTCATAGCCTCCTGTTTCCCCTCTCGCTGTGCCATCTGTCTGGCATCTCCCCTTTGGTCTTGGTACTTATCCTTTAAGTACATCTCTTCTTCCATAGAGCTTTCCAACCTGAACAGGTGCCCTTTTAAGTGCTTCCTTGGAAATCTGCACATTCTTTCTGATTCCCCTATTGCTCAAACTATTGCTCTCCACTCCTCCTTTCCAACTTCCTACGAGCAGGACTCAGGCAACCCCTAGTGCCTACAACAGTGCCTGGCACACGGTGAAAGGTCCAACAAATGCATCCATTACTCCCTTCTCTCCCACCCTCTGCCTGAAGCACTTCCACATGGGCACACGTTGGGATTCTCATTTCTGGTCCCTTCTATCCTGTTCAGACCCATTGCCTACTCTTCTGGGGTGGCTTCTGACCTTCTCATCACACAGTACGTAACCTCAAGCCTGAGGTTCAGAGAAGGCCAAAAATGGATTTAGTCAGATGAAATAGGTCAGAATGACTTGGCATTTGTTATTTTCTTTTAGCCAGACAGGCTGCCATTGCCAGTAAGCTGGGTTGACCTTTTGGGAATAGGGCACTGGAGTAAGAATTTTCTGACTAGCCTAGTGGCTGGTCCCCCCCGCCCCCCTGCTTTCTGAGAGATGGCCAGTGAATTTGCCAGTGGGTAAGAACAAGCGCTTTGCTATCTAGAGCAGGATAGATAGGGGGAAGGCTTAAGAGAAGGGCTGATCTCTAGACATTTAAGCCAATATGTTTTTTCTTTTCTCAAGTCGTCTCTGCACGAAGCTGCAAGCCGTTGATCCTGTATAATATGCTCCCACTCCCCCGTCCACAGATATTTTGCTCAGGCTGCAAAATTAAAACACACATAAATTATTCAGCACAGTTTTATGATATTGGGTTAATTAGATAAAGCTTTCTCATGAAAACATTCGGCAAATAACACAGAATTCTTTCTGTTATTATTTATTGAATGTGCAAAACACAAGCCTTCATTCAGCCTCGTAAGTCTGGACAGAGAAAGAGCACGCCAGGGCCATTCGATTTAGAAATCCAGACCCTGGGGTCATTTTGACCATGCATATAAGCAATCCTACAATAATAAAAACAGTCAGGCATTTAAGGGGAGAAAGCACATTGCAATGTGGAATAGTTTCCATTGCAAGTTGCCAGTTTGAAATAATCTTTCTCTGACACGATTTAATTTGAAAACTACTGAGGTCATTTCCTTTTAACTCAGTTCTACATAAGCGAAACTGCATTTACCAGTTAATTTAATTAAACAAATGGTTGAATTGATTTTTTTTTTAAAGAATGGAATTGACCAATTATTTTCAATTAACTGGTCTATTTTCTTCAAAGTGGCATGTAGGTAGAGCCCAATGCTCCTTGTGGATGGATACAGAGGGCGCTCAACAGAGTATCTAGCAAATTCTTTCTGTATCCTCCTCAGGGCCCTGGACACTATGCAAGATAGAGAGATACAGGATATGTACTGTTGTGCTAGGACTGAGCTCGTGGTCACCTTGGGAAGAAAAGCCACCAAATGATAAATAATGTGCAAGACAGGAAAGGGAGAAGGACACGCGATTTATAATTTAGAATGTTCTAGGAGAAGGCTAGTCTCTGGGAAGACTTTATGGAGAAATTAAGACTGAAGATAAAGTTTGGCTGGGCAGTGGAAGGTGTGGACAGAAGAGAAATGTAAGGGCATTCCCAGGGGTAGGGGCTACAGGGTGGGCCAGTATTGGGCCAAATGATGGAGAAATAGGATAAATGAAAAGACATTTAAGCAAAATGAAGGTGAAGCCAATCAATGATACCCGATCCCAGGATTTGAATTGGCATCACTGAGAAAGCGAGTCTCATTTTCCTCTGAAAATATGGACCGTAAGGATAAGTTAGAGCTGCTATGGGCCTCAATATACGACATTATTCTGAGAATAAAGGTAATAAATGCAGAGAGAGAGAGAGAGAGAAAGAGAGAGAGAGAGAGATTTGTGATACTGTTGGAGGTCCTTATAAATTACAGCAACCCCCTGGACTTTATATGAACCAATAAATTTTCTCTTTGCCTGAACCAGTTAGAGATGCTTCCCTTACTTCCCTGGCAATTTAAAGAATACTGACCGTTCGGGGCTTCCCTGGTGGCACGGTGGTTGAGAGTCCGCCTGCCGATGCAGGGGACACGGGTTCGTGTCCCGTTCCGGGAAGATCCCACATGCCGCGGAGCGGCTGGGCCTGTGAGCCATGGCCGCTGAGCCTGCGCGTCCGGAGCCTGTGCTCCGCAACGGGAGAGGCCACAACAGTGAGAGGCCCGTGTACCGCAAAAAAAAAAAAAAAAAAAAGAATACTGACCGCTGGAGAAAGACATTATGACCTCATTTGTAGAGAAAGAAACTGAAGGCTTGAGAGAGTAGACTTATTCCAAGCCAGATGTCTGGTTGCTGGAACCATTCAGTAGTGACGAGACCAACCACCTCAAAGTCTTCATATACAACATGGGCTCCTAAGTCAGCCCTTTCCCTCAGGGTGTGACTGGCCATCCTCAGGCCTTTCATCCCTGCTGCTACAACATCTCCAGCTGCAGACAAGACAAGACAATGCCCTAAATCTTCACTTTCCCATGCTTCCCATTTTCAGCTGTCCAGGAAACACTCTCAGTGTGCCTCACATGCTCATAACTCTTTAATCAACTTCAGAAGTCCAAGCCTCCTATACTATGCATCGTCGTAGATGAGTATCTCAGAATACTGATTTTTGATAACCCTGTGAATCTGACTCTACCTCCCAAATACACCCTCCAGAACCCTAGATACTGTTCTGTGATGCACATTTCGTCAGGTGGTCTAGGTGGTCTCAGCTCATCCTGTGACTCCACATTTAGATCTCCAGTCTGGCCTTCTCCCCTGAGCTTCAGCTGCCTAGTCAACATCTTAGCTTAGATGTCCACCTCTTCCAAATACAGACATAATTGTCTCCTTTTCATTAGATAAATCTCAACACAGTGCCATTTCTTCAGTTAGACCTTCCAGGCAACGCTGACCAAATTATCCTTTTCCAGTCCCCCATCACTCACTCTCCATTACTCCATTTTATTTATACTGTTTTTTATTGTATCCTCATATTTATCTTATTCTGGAATGTATATGATTTATTAATTTGTCTACACGTTTATTGTATGTTTCCTTCTTGTGTCAGTTAGATATACTGTGTAACAAATCACTCTAGTACTCAGTGGTTTACAACAGTACATGTTTATTATTATGTATTTCTTGTTGCTCAAAAATCTATATTTCAGTAGGTTAATTCTTCTGGTCTCAGCCGGGCTCACTCATATATCAGCCCCTAGGGGTTGGCTTGCTCTCTGCTGGGGCACTTTGCTTCTCCTCTGTGTCTTCTCTCATCCTCCAGCAGGCTAGCCTGAGCTTATTCACACGGCAGTGGCAGAGTTCTGAGAGAGAGCGTCGAAGTGTGCAAGGCCTCTTGTGTCACTTCTGCCACAGCCTATTAGCTAAAACACATGACAAGGCCAAACCCAGAGTTAGTGTGAGAAGGTACTACCCAAAGGCATGGAGGTAAGTATTGTGAACAATTGAGGCCACAACTAATCTACCTCACACTTTATTAGAATCTAAGCTCTTTGAGAGCAAGTACCTTGTCTCCTTAGCTGTATCCTCAGCGCTTAAAATAGTGCTTGGCACAAAGTATATATGTGTGTGTGTATAAAATAGTTCCTGACTGACTGATTAGAAACTTGCTTGGAGTCCAATGCTCTCTCCCCACTCTGCATTGTCTATGAATGCACTCAGTGTGATTACTGTATATTTTTACAATAGACATATGATACACTCAATGCATATAGTCTTATTTTTTTCCCCACATCCCATGGCATGTGGGATCTTAGTTCCCTGACCAGGGATCAAACCCATGTCCCCTGCAGTGGAAGCGTGGAGCCTTAACCACTGGACCACCAGGGAAGTCCCTGTATAGTGTTTTTTTTTTTTTTTTCCTTTAAACAGCTATTCCTCTAAAACGAAATTGATAGAGGTTTACCAGATCCCCACTGAGAAGGACTGGTACCTAATTAGAGAGAAGCATATGAGGGAGGATCATTTGGGGATGGAGGGTGGAGGGTGTGGAGAAGGTGGGGACCGTACAGCACTGCTAGAATGCAGGTGTCATACGGACAAGGATGGTGTCTCCATGATTCATGGCTATGCCCATTGCCAAGCCCACTGCCTTGCACATTGCGTGGCCAATCAACTCATATTACTTGAAGGAGTAAATGAGGAAATTGTCTGTTCATGTCTAGGAAGCCAAGGAAAGTTACTGGGGTTAATACATGTACCTCTGGGAAGTTACCCTGGGGAGGAAAGGTGTAATGTTGAAATACAGGAGTTCTGAACTTAGCCAAGGTGTGTGGAGTAGGAGATCTCATTTCCTGGAGATGTCTTGGAGGAAAAAGTGGAATTTCAGAAGTCTAAGAGAAAGGGCAGGAAGACAGGGTGACATCTGAGGCTTAGGGTGAGACCTAACAGAGGGCTGGGGGTTGACAACCCGAGGAAGAGAGAGGCTTGAGCTGGTGTCTCAAGGAGAGCAGGGAGAGACGGAGTCAGCGAAAGTTTGCTCAGATCCACATCGTACCGACAAGAATCATATCAGTATGAGCTTTTCTTGTCCTCTCCCCTCAACCCTTCCAAAGATCTTATTGTCCATAGACCGTACTGAAACACTCTGAAATGAATTATTTGATGTGCTCTAATTTAAGATCTCTGCATGCAAATGCTAGTTCCAGGCTGGGCTAGGGCCACCCAAAGTTTGGGGATATTTTGAAAATCTTTGCCCTTCAAGTTTACCATATGTACTTAATTAGGTTGGGCTATGGCCTCGATGCCATCCCCCACATGCCCTGAGCGGGGCTGAAGCTCCTATTGGTGCTTTTAAGCCCCAAGAGGCCTGTGGGTAGCACATGGGGGCCCATGAAGGTAAAACCAAGCTGGCTCTGGAATGGAGGATGATTATTCCCAGCCTCTGCCTCTTACGTATTAAGCAATTAATATCTGTGCCATCTTGCGAGGACACAGGAAAGCACGCACATCCCCACACATGGGTACCAGATGACTTGGATACAGAGCTGTCTCGGCTGGTCTTAGCTTCCCTTTAAAACACCAATGAAAGCAAGCATATGATGTAGTCCAAACATTTGCCACGTTCTATATGGGTTTAATAGAGAAGACCCTCACTTTTCTTTACCACAGCGCTAGACTTCCTTTCCTAAGTGGAGATCCAAAGATTGGAAGGAAATAGAAAGAACACAGTATTAAACTTCTTTAGACTAAGTTTCTATATCTGTAAAAACACGGATGGTTAAACCCATTCTACAGATACGTTGTGAGGATTAGAAATCATGTATGCAATGGTTTCCAATCACATGATAGGTGCTCAATAACTAGTGAGTGTTCTTCCAACTTCTGCTGCTGCTGTTATCATAATAATCGTCATGTTCATCATCATTGTGGTCATCATCACCATCATATACACAGAGAAATTTGACTCCAAGAAGCTGGATGACTTGTTAATCAAGATGGAGCAAAAGAATCTTGCAGTAGACCACTGATGGAGTCCCTTTGGTTTGCTGCCCTACTCAGAAGCCTGCTGAAGCCTATCATTTGTAATAACAATATATCATACTTTTGTATCATTTCTCCGTTTCCAAGAGTATTTCCAATCTTTGTTGCATCCGTCAGAATAGGCTATATCATGCTGCAATAACGAGCAATTTCAAAAATCTCTGTGACTTAAATGAACAAAGGTTTACTTCTCATTCACGTTATATGTCTTTCACGGGGTGGCTGGACTCCTTGATCATCAGATTTACTCAGGAATCTAGGATGATGGACCCAGACTATGTCGGTTGTTGATCGCTGTAGAACTCTGGAAGGTCTAGAACTGGCAAGTAAATGCCCTGGCTTGGAAGTGACATGTGTTACTTATGCTCACAGCTCAAATATCTAATCACATGGCCTCACTCAACCACAGGGGGACAGAAGGACAATCTTACCATGTGCCTGGAAGGTGGAAAGAGCTAACAAATCTTGGTGAACAGCATCGGTGACAGCCATGTTTTGCTGTCACAACCCTCTTTGCGACGGGAAGAACCAATATTATCATTCAGGTATTACAGAAAAGGACAGTTAGACTCAAAGAGAAGACAGTCAATTACATGGATGAAAGGGAAACAGGGATATTTTTTGCCAACCAGAAGTAAGGCTCCATATCCTTAGAAAGTGACATAAGAACCTTGATTTTTGGCACCCTCTTATCTCCCACAGATACATCCTATTGTTTCTGCCACAAACTACCGTTCTATTCAAACTAACTTGTTACCCTCTACTTGCTTACTTTTTTTTTTTATAAATTCATTTTATTTATTTATTTTTGGCTGTTTTGGGTCTTCGTTGCTGCACGCGGGCTTTCTCTAGTTGCGACGAGCGGGGGCTACTCTTCGTTGCGGTGCACGGGCTTCTCATTGCAGTGGCTTCTCTTGTTGCGGAGCACGGGCTCTAGGGCTTCAGTAGTTGTGGCACGTGGGCTTCAGTAGTTGTGGCTCACGGGCTCTAGAGCGCAGGCTCAGTAGTTGTGGCGCACGGGCTTAGTGGTTCCGCGGTATGTCGGATCTTCCTGGACCAGGGCTCGAACCCGTGTCCCCTGCATTGGCAGGCGGATTCTTAACCACTGTGCTGCCAGGGAAGCCCCTACTTGCTTACTTCTTTAACCAAGCTTTTGCAAACTTTTATCTTGTGGAATTTTGTAAAAGCAGAAAAATATAAAGTTATCAGAGACACTAGAAACCAGGGGAGTATCTATTACTTTGGAGTACACTACTTCAAAGGTTAGTGGTTAAAAACAATTTTTTTTGTTTTACTCACAGGTGCCAGTCAGAAATTCATAATAGATTTGGAGATTCATCTATAACCCACCTGACATCAGTTGTGGAGGAGCCACTTCAAAAATGGCCTCTTCCCTCAAGTATCTAGAGCCTTGGTGTTCCTTGGCTTTTTTCTTTCTCCCTATGTTATTTTGTATCCTCCAGGACCTCTCAATGGAACTTGGCTTCGTACAGCATGGTGGCCTCTGAGTAGTTCTGCTTGTAACATGACAGCTCAGGGCTCCAAGGATGAGTGTTCCAATGACCTAACTTCAGGAGTTTCACCAAGTCATTTCCACTGCATGCACTTGGTCAAGTATGTCACTAAGGGGGCCCAGATTCAAAGGTAGGGGATTAGACACCTTATCCTGTTGGAAAATATCCCAGTGGCCATGTTACCAAAGGTTTAGAAATGCTGAATGGCTTGCCAAATTTGAACAGGTCACTGGATTCCCACCCAGTTTCCTGCCATTGACCAAATTTCCTCTTTCTTTCTTACAAACTACAACCTTTCTCTGGGCCTGAGATTCTTTACTCATAAACATATGAACCTGGAGAGATGATCTCTAAGGTTGTTTTCTCTGTAATGTATATTTAGCAAGTCCTATAATTTGCATCTCTCCTTCAAATTTTGCTCAAAATCCAGCCCCCGCCCCCACCATGAAAGCTCTTTCGGTGAATAAAATCTGGCTTTCATCACACACTCCCCATTAATGAATTTCCTCAGCACACATGTGGGTAGCTTTTGCACTAAGATCAAGTTCTGTACTTGTTTTAATGTGTCACAAGCCCCAATTCCCAGCGACTTCATCTGACATTGATCTCTTCCTTCCAAAAATTCCTATTACATTTTTAGTTCAAACCACAGAGTTTGGCATTTGAGAACATGGTGTCTTGCATTGCTTTTAAATCGTTTCATGTGTACAAGTTATGTCTTGCCAACTAGACTTTAAACTTCATGGGCATTATTCATAGTTCATACTTTTAAGAAGTTATCATAGTAAGGGGTGCAAGGAGTGTGTAGTAAATTCCTAATGATGATGATTGAGTTTCTTCTTACGTTCTTATACTTACACGTTACCATTTGGCTTGTTGGCTCACTGTTTGGTTAGTTTATCAAGAGCAGAAGCTTTCTTTTATTTCATTGGTAACCCTCCAAAGAATTAGATACTCTATGGTGTATCATTCATGACACACAATAAATTTTCCTAAGTAGCTTCTTTCTTCTGATTTGCTAATCCAAGTGTTGTACCTATACCAAGGAACTTTTTCTAAAACTTTCCCCTGATTCTTTACCTGTAGATGCTTCAATATTTTTTTACAAAACAACAATATCATTATCAAACCAAGAAATTGAACATTATTGTAATAATGTTATTTAATATGAAGCCCATAATCCAACTTATCTATATTTTTCAATAATTTTTTCTTTACGCGAGGTTTTGTTTTTTACCCAATCTATTATCATATATCGCGTTTAGTTGTCATGTCTCTTTAAACTCCTGAAGTCTTCATGAAATCGATATATTTGAAGATTCCGGGCCAAGTACTTTGTAGAATACCTCCAAACCTGGATGATTGAATACAGGTCAAACATTTTGGACAGGAGAACCGTATGGGAGATGTTGTATAATTCCCAATGCCTCTTTAAGAAGGCACGTAATTCTGTTTGTTCGATTATCAGTGATGCTAAATTTGAGTACTTTTCACAGTGGTATTACCAGACTTCTCCATTGTAAGGGTACATCTTTCCCTTTATAATTAAGTGAACTCTGAGGTGATATTTCGAGATTATCTGTACAACCTATTCTCTCAAAACTTTCTAGCGGATGCTTTCAGCACCCACTGATGATCCTTGGCAGGGTAAATTACTACATTGATGATTTATATTTTTAGCTAGCATGTCAATCCCCTGTTTTCAGTTATCAGTATAAACCTGTGAACTTTTCTCTATTCAGAGGATTATAACTCTTTACCACAATTGGTTTTTTTTTTTTTTTTTGATGCTCAGATTGTTTTACATTCAGCCAGTGAGAGCTTCTTCAACCTGAGTTCCGGGCCTTCTGGGCAGGTCTCATCAGTCTTTGAGATATTCTTTGATTTCTAACATAAGATTTCTAAGCTTACCTTGTACTTTTCCTGCCACAGACCTATGTTCAGCCGTATTTCCACTGAGCCATTATTAGCTTTAGGAGAAAATGACGATGAGAAACCAAAATCCGCCTTTTAGGTGTTCTCACTGCTACTGAGGTGCAGCTAATTTTAATTGAGTTTTAGAAAAGATACATGTACTAAAGTGAAAATTGCTTTTTGAGGAAGGCTCATGTGTTATTGAATTTTTGAAAGCTTTGCTGGTTCCTTTTCATTTGAATGAATACAAGCCGGTTTGGTATTCTTAGGTCAGTCTTGCCCCAAGAACTTTATGTCATTGTTTTCTGGTATTAGCTGCACAAGTTTTAGCTCAGCCTGATAATTTCCCGTGGCTTTTCCTATCTGAATGACTGAAGAAATCATTCTTTACCCTTGATTTTTAGTAACATAAGTAGGATATGTCAGTGATGAATGTTGCTTATTAGATTTTCTGGTAACACGATGTGCCCTTTCTGCTTTCTGTCAAGTTAATTTTCTTACATTGTATCTATGAATATATCTTCTTTTTCATTTGTTGGCTTTTATGCTTTAGGGATACTAATTATTTCTATATAAGTACATCATTAATTTTGCAATCCAATTTGTCTTTTCATTTTTTTCTCAGCCTGAGTTCACTGTAGTGATCTGCTCCTTTTATATGTTGTTGATAGATTTTTCAGATTTTGTTTCCTATTTCTTATATCTGTTATGGTCTTTTTGATCCTCAATTTGTTTCCTTATCTCTGTAGTCTCTCTTTTCATCTCATTTGGCTGTTTAACCTCTTAACTTTGAGATACTATTTTGCTGAATTTGTTTAAATGTTCTTAGTTGCTGTGAAGACACTGTGAATATATTCCTGACTTTTCTTGACCTCCTCTTCTTCTGGGTTGTCTTACGCATATTTTGCATCCTGTGTCCTTTTTTGTAACTTTTATGCTGGATGTAGTGACATCATTGCCATGCTGTTTCTCTCTCTTCTGTTCGTGCTTGTGTAACTCCCCCTTCAAACTTCCATTTACTCTGATCCTGTATGAGTGACTTCTTAACACTGTTTCTTCTCTCTCTCATTGCTTCTTCTTCCTTCTAAAGTAGAGGCTGAGGGCTGGGTATTTCTTACTTTTCCCACTTTTGTGTAATTTGAGCAAATGGCAGGGTCAGGTCCGGCAAAATAATTTTTTTAGGATACCTGGATTTGCTTTCTACTCTGAGATCACTTAAAAGTCTCATACAAATTGCATTCACCTAAACTTGGCATTCATCCCACTCACACGGGGAATAGTCTCAGGTCTTAAGTCCAGTTTGACAAGAGTCCCAGGAGATTTCACTTCCTACAGTGAGAGATAGATCCTTTTCTCTAGTTACTTTCTTTCCTTTTCTCTAATTTTTAGTTTCTTTATTTCTTTTCACCAGTCAGAAATGAAGAAAGATTATGCTATATTTCAATCTCCCTCTCTATTATTATTTTTTAATCAGGGAGGATATTAGCAAGAATTTTCAAGGTTTTTCAACCTCATATAATATAACTTTGGGGAGGGGGGTGACATTAGGAACAAAGCTTCCTTCACCTCTTCTCTCGAATATACTGTCTCTTTCACTTTCTTCTTCTTTTTTTATTGACATGTACTTGATTTACAAAATTATATTAACTTCAGGTGCACTACACTGTTTCTTTCTGAGGCCATCGCTTTCAAAGTTTAAGATATTAGGTTAGTTCTTTCCTTGCTTGGTGGTAGTTGATAGATTTTTCTGGGTTTTTTTTTTTTTTTGGATATTTTTGTTCATTTGATTAGATATTAAGGGAGTGAAATAATGTGTGATGCGGTTTCAGTCATCATAACACGGAATTCTCCTTTCATTCCCCCAATCCCCACCCCTGGTTATAAAATCAACTCATGCCCATTGTAGAAAATTTAGAAAACACACGGAAAAGAAAGAAGAAGGAAGGAAAGAAGGAAGGAAGGAAAAGATCACTCATAATTCCAGATAATATGTGTCATAATTTTGACATGTTGTAGCTTTTTCTGCATATTCATGTTTAAAATCGAAACTTGGATTATAGTGTGTTTAAAATTTTGAGAATTGTTTTTTTAAAAAGTTTGATTTATTTTGCCAAGTCATTACTCTTCTCCAAAAATACAACTTAAAGGTCACAAAATATTCCATATATGGATTTCCCAGTTTTGTCAATTATTACTTTTGTTATTGTTTTAAGTTATCGCTATTTTTCAATATTCTAAATGATGCTGTAGTGAGTATTTTTATTCCTAAACATTTGTCTTCAATTACTTTATTTCTGTAGGATACATTGCTAAATTTGAAGTTATTGTATCTAAAAGTTGGAACTTTTAGAGTCTCTTAATGCACTTGCCAATTCCTTTTTTTTTTCAGAAATGTTTACCTCAACAATATTATTACTGTTACTTCGTATTATTGTTACTTCATAATATTGTTGATTATTCAACAATATGAAGTAAAAATGTCTACCTTGCCTTGCCCTCCTCACTTCACCTTTATCTTGCTATTAAAGTGTTTATTCTGTTTACCCTTCCAGCCTAGAACAGGGATTTGCACACAGTAGGTGCTCAGTGACTGCTTTCATGACTGATGGGTTATTCACACTCCTCTTAGCATTATAATTTATTGACTTAACCTAATAGCCATCTTAGCAGACGGTTGAAGACAACTACCTAGGAGATGACGTGGGGAGCTGGAGAGGGGCTCTCCCTGCTCTGCTCCGTTATTAGCTTCACTTAGAGCATGTCTGGTCATCTTTGGTCGTTTACCATCCAGGGACAGTGGAGGAGTAAGGCAGGAAGCTGAGAGCCTAGGGCCACTGCAAAATGGATTCCTCCTCACTCTGGTTGCTGCGAGGACACTAGGAAACCAGGATGCAGTCTTAGTCTAGGGGCGAAAGTTTATGGCGATAGACCCGTCTCTTGGCTTGGTCCTGATGGACAGGTATTTTGCAGCAAGTCCTTCTGGTTCCCTTACTCCTTAGTCTATGCCATTGATGCTGACTGCACAAAGCATCCCAAGAAACACCAGCACTGTGATGGTCATTGCCCTTCTCAGCAGCCTGGTCTTAGGCTACCTGCAAAGCATCTTGCCGTTAAGCTGCTGCATCTCCAGTCTGGTTACATGTTGATGATGCCCTTTCATTCAACGCATTAAACAAAACTGCATCGTGGTTGTGTGTGCAGTTACATGCAACCTCATGTGTGGGAAGCAATCTGCCAGCTTCTGAAGTCACAGTGAGGAAAAAAGCACAGTCTCTCCCCTTAATGGGCAGGAAATTCCACTTTCCTCAAAGGTATGATAGAAAAATGAGTAGGACCCTGTGACGGCTTATGGTAAGCAAGGCAAGAAGTGACATAGGTGCATGGGTGAGGGACCAATAGCCAGACATCCCCGGCAGCACAGGGCAGGGGCTACCCCAGGAGAGCCATGAACTCCGTGTTCTTACCCCTCTCTCCTGCCAACCAAAGACTCTTACAGATAGATTGTGATGAAACCTTGCAGGAGAAAGTTGTCATGGAGGGGAGGGTGGAGAGGTGTGCTGTTGAGGAGGGGGGAACGTGATGGGCTGATTTCAGCTTCTGCTGTGTTCAGAGCTTAGCATGACTTGGCAGAGCGAACCTCCTCTTTCTTAGACACCCGCCTTCCAGAAACACTGGCTGGGGAGGCAGTTCATTTCTGAAACTTCCTTTTCATTTATTTGCTTTTCCCTGCCTCTCCTTCTAAATTGTTCCTGAGCCCTGTCGGCATTTCTTTTTTTCATTTCTCAGAGTTGCTTAGCCATCTACCCTCTGAGGTTTTCTAAATATAATTTATGTTTTTCTTTTGTCACTTCTATTATTTTCTTAGTGTTTTTTAGCTTGTATTGAAATATTAGGTTGTGGTTTTTCTCTGTTTCATGGCCGTATGTTTTTGGCACGTCTCCACTTTCTGTAGATTTGTAAATTTGAGTTATCCTATTTTTTTCTTCTGTGGTTGGCAGAATAAAGACCCCTCAGAATTGTCGACATCCTAATCCCTAGAATCTGTGTATACATTAATTTACATGGAAAAGGGGAATTACATTTGCAGATAGAGGGACTTCCCTGGTGGTGCAGTGGTTAAGAATCCGCCTGCCAATTCAGGGGACACGGGTTCAAGCCCTGGTCCGGGAAGATACCACATGCCACGGAGCAACTAAGCCCGTGCGCCACAAGTACTGAGCCTGCGCTCTAGAGCCCGCAAGCCACAACTACAGAGCCCGCATGCCACAACTACTGAAGCCTGTGTGCCTAGAGCCCGTGCTCCACGACAAGAGAAGCCACTGCAATGAGAAGCACTGCAACGAAGACTAGACCCTGCTCACTGCAACTAGAAAGCACCCGTGCGCAGCAATGAAGACCCAATGCAGACAAAAATAAATAAATAAGTAAATTTATTAAAAAAAAAAGTTTGGAGGCTTCCCTGGTGGTGCAGTGGTTGAGAGTCCGCCTGCCAATGCAGGGGACATGGGCTCGTGCCCCGGTCCTGGAAGATCCCACATGCCGCGGAGCGGCTGGGCCCGTGAGCCATGGCCGCAGAGCCTGTGAGTCCGGAGCCTGTGCTCTGCAATGGGAGAGGCCACAACAGTGAGAGGCCTGCCTACCAAAAAAAAAAAAAAAAAAAAAAAAGTTTGCTGATAGAATTAAGTTTGCTTTTCAGCTGGCCTCAAGATTATTCTCTATTATCTGGTGGGTCCAATGTAATCACTAGGGTCCTTTAAAGAAAATGAAGGAGGCAGAACAGGAGCCAGGATTAGAGAGAGATTTGAAGATGCTATATTGCTGGCTTTGAAGACAGAGGAAGGGGCCACGAGCCAAGGAATGCAGGTGGCCTCTAGAAATTGGAAAAGGCCAAGAAACATTCTTCCCTAGAGACGCCAGAAGGAATGCAGCCCTGCTGACATCTTGATTTTAATCCATTGAGCCCCATTTTGTACTTCTGATTTCTATAATCGAAAGATAATAAATTTGTACTGTTTTAAGCCACGATGTTTGTAGCAATTTGTTAAAACAGCCATGGGAAACTAATATGCTCTCTTACTATCTTTGCATGAGGTTCAAATGCAGTTATTTTCTGATACCTGTTTGAAGTGAGCTCTACCTTCCTGCTTCAGTGAGGAGAAGCTGCAAGGTTTGCTCTGGTGTTCCCAATCCCTGGAAAGCTACACCCCGGAGGGGACAAGCCTTTCCCTGTGGATGGAGTTCCGATACACTCTTCTGAAATGGAGTCAAAAAAGCAGAATTCTATTATTATTTTTTGTTGTTGTTGTTGTGGTATGCGGGCCTCTCACTGTTGTGGCCTCTCCCGTTGCGGAGCACAGGCTCTGGACGCGCAGGCTCAGCGGCCATGGCTCACGGGCCCAGCCGCTCCGCGGCATGTGGGATCCTTCCGGACCGGGGCATGAACCCGCGTCCCGTGCCTCGGCAGGCGGACCCTCAACCACTGCGCCACCAGGGATGCCCCAGAATTCTATTATTTTTATGTTTAACTTTCCAGAAAGTATTTTACCCTGCCCAGACTTTGACCTGGGGACAAAATGGAAATTGGAGAATTTCCTGTTTCTTTCTCAGTTCTTTCTGATCCTTTTCCATCTTTGTCAACTGGGCTAGCCCCTTCTGATTTGGGGGGAGTGGGGTGGGGAAGAAGAGGGAAAAAAGAAGGCGAAAGAAGCTTGGTGAGTGGGAGAAAGGCAAGACAAAGGAAATCATGAGAAGAGTGGTACTATGTACATCAGCTTAGGCGTGGAATGAAGGTCAAGTTCTGTACAACTCTGACTGAATGCCTCCCCCGCACTCTCTTGACTTTCACTTTCTTAGTCCGTGTGTGGCCACAAAGTTCTGGAAATCATTCAGATTCCTGCATTTTGACAGAATTTTCAAACAAGCAGTTCTTATGTTGAAAGACTCAAATCAGAGCATTGATACCATATGTGCCACCTGCCATACACACACACACACACACACACACACACACAAACACACACACGCACACATCTATGAGTTACACGGACAAGCTGAAGTTAAAACTGTTATCGACTGATGAGTCTGGTGGAATATATAAAGAGTGTTTCATTATTCACCTCCTATGCTGGAGAAATGCAAATGAATTCAAGTAAAAAGACACGTTCCAAGGAGCCGCAGCAAGGCGTCGGGATGAGGCTTTTGCTCATTACATTCAGTTGCCTGTTGTTCGTGCCATCCCCGATTTGCACCTGCAATTACCTCTTCACACCTGGGAGTGCACAGGTTTTGTTGATTCCATTTCAGGAATGCTCAACCTACGTGTTTCCCAGAATAAAGAGCCTTCTAGAGCTCTGGATTCTGATACCAAGGTGACAGTTACTTGTGTTCTTGAATGTTTAAAAAAGAAAGTAGGAAAAGGGGGGAAAGCCAAAGAAACAAAAGAATAAGTGGGAAAAGTCTCATACCCACCATCAAAGGAGCTGAATTCACAAGTCTGGGAACTTTCAGCCTTTGTTGCTTTTAAGTGTCAGTGAAATCAACCCCCACTAACAAGATACAGTCATTCCAGGACCCGCTCAACAGCTAGCAGGACAGACTGTGTCATTTTCTACAAAGGCGGCTGGAAATCATTTACACTGCAAGATGCTCTGTGGTGATAACAAGGTATTCAAAACGAGAAGGAGTCTGAGATAATCTTCAAAAGGTTCCCAAGTGCAACCTGCCCCCACTCTCTAGAAGATTCCTCTGGAAGAAAGCAGATGCAAACATCACTTAAAGTTGTTGAGACTGATAGGATTTTCTGCACCTGCGCTTGAAGTTGGCTGTCTTTTTCTGGATGAGGTGAATTACATGAGATGAGACTGAAATTCACCAGACATTGGAGGTCAAATAGTCAGATCATTTGCCAGCCAAGAGCGAAGGAACCATACCTTTCAATATGGCAGCGAATATTTCTTCATTTCAATAAGGCAGCTAATATTTCTTCATTCTGGCTTTCTTTACACATAGTTGGGTGTATTTTAGACCTGGGAAGACTAACAGAAGCTCCAAATTGCAAAGATAAATGAGAAACATAGAAAGTACTTTCCTGTGGCCTCTGATTATATTGCCAATCTAAGAAGCAGCAGTGCGGGGCTTCCCTGGTGGTGCAGTGGTTGAGAGTCCTCCTGCCAATGCAGGGGACATGGGTTCGTGCCCCGGTCCGGGAAGATCCCACATGCCACGGAGTAGCTAGGCCCATGAGCCATGGCCACTGAGCCTGCACGTGCGGAGCCTGTGCTCCGCAACGGGAGAGGCCACAACAGTGAGAGGCCCGCGTACCGCAGAAAAAAAAAAAAAAAAAAAAAAAAAGAAGCAGCAGTGCGGTTCCAAGGTACAGAGTACTAGATTAAGACAATCAATGAGGGTGAGCCTTTACGAATAATAAAAACCATTACAGATACTTTAAATGCATTTTTATTCATAAGAACAACGGTGCAGAGGTACAGACTTAATCATACTGAATATGTGCTACGCCCTCAACATGCAATTGCCCAGTGCAATGTTCTCCAAAATTCTATGAGGTGGTGACTATCAATATCAATATTTCACAGATTAGGACACTGAGGCCTGAAGCACCCAAGTTCCTTTTCCAAGGACTCACTAGTATTAATGTTTAGAAAAAGTATCTGAATTCAGTGGGGTTGACTCCAGAAAACAAGCTCTTAGACCTACCGACAATCTATAAATATTATTCATGGAGAGAAGGGTAGTCTTAATAAGCTTTTCATCTTAGATCCAATATTTGATATTGACCTAATACCGTCTTTAAGACACCCGGATGTTGCAATGAGAAAAGTTAATTGAGAGAGGACCATTGAGAGAGATTCATTTTCATAACATGCTGTTATTTTCAAAATGTACTTTCTGAGTACTTGGTGTGTATAGAAGCATCCTTGATATTCCCCAAGCAGTCTGAAGACTAGGTAATAATGTAATAAATTTATGCATGGAAATCTTAGTGGTTTCTCCATGGACCCGTGGAGAAGGAAGACTTCAGCTAAAAATTTCCTGCATTTCACTCCGCTGAAAGATCAAGGAATGTGGAGTGACTCCAGGAAATCAGAGATCAGTTGACAAGCTCTATTATCATATGGTGTCTTTCAGAAGGAAGACATCCGGGTGAAACAAGGTATACCCAGAATTATTCCACCTCAGACTGGGCACCTCAGTGGAAACTATTTCTCCAGGGCACATTTGTGCTGTGTCAGTTTTTCAGTTGAAGAAATATAGTTTCTGCTTTCCCTGTTTACTTTCCCTATTTGCTGAAAGAGACTGTAAATTCACAGTAGCAGATGGCAGCTTAGAAACACGGTTATGCAGACCTGTAGAGCACAGAGGGGCAGACGTAGGGAGGCAAGACAAAATCAGCATGAAAATTCCATTTTAAAGGGACAGGTACAAATTTAACACCAGTGTCTAGTTCTTCAAGTCTATAGGCATTTATTGAGTATCTACTTAGCAAAGGCACTGTGGTCTTGTTCGCTGCTGGTACAAAGGGAGAATTAAAAGAGGAGGTTGAGGAATTATTCTTTTCTACAAGAAACTTACACTTCTCCATGTAAGATGGATGTATTCATCACTAACTCTCATATAAATGTAGTTGCTAAATAGTGGTACAGCTATCGGTCAAGAAATAAGAGGGCACCGTCTTGTCTGGTGGTTGCTGATAATAGTGGCAGTAGAGAGAAAAACAAGGAGTTGCACAGGGTTGATGTTTGTGTGGTTAAAGCACAAGATATTGTGAGTGATTAAATGTGGAGGGGTTAGTTCAATTCGAGTGAGTCTGGCGATCTTGATGCTGGAGTAAATGTGGAGGAGCCATGTTCCAAGGGCAAGTCACCGGCCTCAAAGGAAAACAGAAGAGATATGGAGGACACAGTGCAAGTTCATCATAAGAACGAAGGGGGCCATGAGCATTCTTTTCACACATGAAGCTCAGTACAAATATTATTCCACCCCAACATGATATTGGAAAGTCAGAAATTAAAACATGAGCTGAAAAGACTTGCTGAAGTGCAAAGGCTTTAAGTCTTACTTTATATTTGATTGATTCATTCATTCATTCAACATTTCCTGCATGGCTGTGACCAGATATTGTGTTGGGCACTGGGGTTACAGAGAGAAATAGCCCTAGTCTCACATTTCTTTACTCACTATTATAAAATAAGAGATAAGCAAATGTCTTCTATTGAGGACCTGCTAGGATGCAGGGTAATGGAGTTCAGCACTTTTGTTCTTGTTTCCCAAGGTCCTAAGAACTGAAGAGGAGCTAAGCTTTGTACATAACACCTAGAACATCTATTTGACAATTCCCCCAATTTAGAAGCCAACTTGGGTCTTTTGGCCCATTCCTTTCCCAACCATTTAAAATTCCATTTTTCTACCTTTCTTCCAAACCTTCCATCTGTAATGTAAGTTTGGGCTTTTCTCTTTTGAACCAGCTGGTTGGTTCTCACTTGGACTGGTTTAAAAAAGAAGTTTATCTTAAAAATTGGGGCTTCAAAATAGAACACTGTCATGATAAATGGAGCACATGAAAATGTGTGCATGAAGGAGGGGGTGATCAAACCTAAAGTATTGCAAGGGGCACCTGGTGAAGACTTGGCTTTCACATCCTCTGTGATTCAGTATCTCCAAGTGTTCTGCATCCCTGCCCCCCCATCCTCTTCTGTTGCTCATCATAGCAGCTCTGTTTTCTATTTGGTGCATATTGATTTTTCAGTAATAAGCAAGATTATTGGTTTAGCAATGTCCTGTGTCTCCATCTCTCAATGAGAGTACGTGGAGAGTGTGCCCAGCTCTGCAAGGGCACTCGGACTGAGCACAGTATTCTTTGTATACGATCAAAGGAGGAGGGAGAATAATTTGTACTCTCCAAAGGGTGGTAACATACATGGTCCTCCCCTTCATGGGAACAGGGGCGTACACAGCGGAATGTCCTGGGAAGGCCAAGTTTGGCAGGCTCCCTGCCTGCTGACAGCAAAGGCATTTATGGCAGAACATCTTAGAAAGTTGGAACCTTGTGAAAAATGACTTCAGGAAGTCGTTTCAGGGAAATAGAAAGTCTTTGCTGACTCAACTTAGCAAATCCCAGATGGAGCACATCTCTTAAGCCAAAGTGTCAGGGATCTGGTAGCTGATAGTTTGAGCATATTCTTTTATCTCTAACAAACTGGAAACCGGATACCATTGCCTTTCCTCAAAGCTGGTTTGAGGTTTCTTGTTTGGTCAGTAGCTATAATTGATTAATATCACTGTCATGTCCCTTCGTGGTGTGAACAGAGAGGATTTGGGATAACAGAATGTGCAAGGCAGAGGGTACCTAGAGATAATGCAGTTCCAATTCCTTACCTGGTAGATGGGTAAATAAGGCCAGACATCTGCAATAACTTTCTGAAGGGCACAGTTAGTCAGCGACAGTGTGAGGATGAGAGGGCAGTCTTCCCATGTCCCAAGCAACGTACCATCTGCAATATGACAAATCTCTACATAGCATGGCACTTGGGATGCTCTTCAAGCCTGAGTTACTTCTCAGCTACCAAAGTGCGCTTGGTAAACCGATGGCTTCAGATCCTAAATTAACTGACTTCCAATAAATGAGTGAAACCTTCAAATTAGATTTATTTAATACCAGGTTAGATTATACTTCTAGAACAGTGTTATTCAATAGAAATAGAATGTGAGCCACATCTGTTATTTTACAATTTTTAACTGGCCACATTTAAAAAAAGCAAAGTGAAATTAACTTAATACTATATTTGTAAAAAGCTTAGTATATCCCAAATATTATGATTTCAACAATATAAACCATTATTGATGAAATACTGTACATTTTAAAGAATACTAAGTCTTTGGAATCTGGTGTGTATTTTATTTCAATAGCCCCATGTGCCTAGTGGCTACCATATTGGACAATTTAGCTCTAGAGTCAATCCAATCCCCTTTTTGTGGTCTTCACTGAATTAAGCTTAGAGCGGAACTTCGAATGGTTTAATCTCTGAAGAAGATATTTTCTAAATCACAACCAAAAAATTCATGTGCTGTTTCCAAGAATGAGAAGCAGCCCAGAAGATGCAATTTAGAAACCAACATATTCAAATTTCTGGTACAGTTTAATGGTTCTTTGGAACGAGGGGATAGCATATTGAAATTGGTACTTGAAAAATCTAAAGCAAACAGAAACTGTAGATGAGCCACCCTACAGAATTTATAGTGATTTTGGAACAAGCTGCTCCACGGCTTCTGAGTTGATGGCTATGATTCTTTCCCTCTGCTGAAACCATCTCATGTTTTTGCTCTTTTCCTATTAGCCAGCTGATATGGTTCCAATCACCCTATTAGCCTCCTCTGAGGCTGTGATGCTATAAATTCCTTGGGAGCATTGTCTGTAACATGATTTTTCTTCTCTAGGCAATATTCTACTTTCCTACGTAATAAATTTTTTTGATGGTAGAATAACCCAAAGTTGAACAATAGATTTATATGTTACTGGTGGAGGGAAGGAGGGAAAGTTCATTCTCATTATAAAATTCCTGAAGATAGTTCCTGAAGGTACAAGATGATGAGACCAAGAACTTTTAAGGCTGGTGGAATGTAGGGGTAGGGGTAGCGGGTAGGTAGGGCAGCTTTTAGTGCAGGCAGCCAAATAGCCTTGGTCAGCCTCGAAGCTCTTAAGGAGGCAGAAGCTACTCCATTGGTTCATGTGTGTATCTGTAGGACGTGGCACAATATTTGGTCATTTAGTAGCTTTCTAAAAGGTTGATCATTAGATGAATAAAGGATTAAGGAAATCATGCTTCACGTTTTCCTTTCCTTGTATCCTCTTGCCTCTTCTTGGTGTTCCTGTAGGGGTCAAGGAAGACAGGTTGGTAGACCCCTGAACCTTTAAAAGTTCACATAGGCCTTTCAGGGGGTAGAGAAGGGTCTTTCTTTCTTCACTCCCTTATCAGGAACTGAAAGGTGCTTTGGCTGCTGCCTCTGGCTTAGAAGGGGACCCCTGCTCCAGAGTTGCCCGTCTCTCTACTCCCCCCACCCCACTCCTCCCTTATCCCACCTGCCCCCAAGAGATGGGAAGGAAGGCAGTGACGTAAGTTGGCGGTTGGACTGTACATATCAAGCCCCTTGGACACTGAAAGTTGGGACATTGTGTATGTGTGTGTGTGTGTGTGTATGTGTTTATGGGGTGTTGGAAAGTGGAAGAGAAGATGCTTTGATTGTCTCCTGTTACAAACACCTGCTGGCAATTAGGCCCTTTCCTCCATGGAAGCTTAGCTCTCCCCCTGGACTCCCCTCCTTCCCATGCTACAGGGACTCTCCAGAAGGGCCATGGTGGTGAGCTACAGTCTCCTATGTCAACTGACTTGGCAAGGCCAAATTGGCTAGAGAGAGGAGGCTTGGGCTTATCAATGTTTAGTGTTCAAAATGTAGATCGTAAGAAAGTTGAAGATATCCCTATAGTTTTGGGGTGGGGAATAGACTGGATACCTCATCCAGAGATTTTTTGACCGGTAGCATAATGTCCTCATGAAACACTGAGGCGTTTGGGTTCACTTGTTGGCAGGGGGGCTGGTCAGGGAGGAAGGGAGACAAGTTTAATTTTCATAACATTTGCTGAATGATTCAACAAATTTTGACAACTTATTCAGAGCCAGGGTGAGGTCCTTGTGAGAAATGATTCAGGTCGGTCAGAGATTAGACTAAGGGAAAAGATGGTCAGAATTGGTACCAGGGACCACCTGCTTTTGACCCTACTCCACCCTACATCACATCACATCACACACACACATACACACACTGACTCACAGGGCAAAGAGGGAGCTCTAGAGGAGAGGGGAGTTTTTTCCTAAAGGATGTAATAAAGTCCTGTCTTTTATAAGCCTCTGAGGCAGGCCTTGCTCAGTATGGTGGAGGCAACAAGGAAATACTCAGGTATTTGGCATCCAGAGCAGATGCCCAAACGTTAGATCAACTGCAAACAAAGAAAAGTTAACTTCCTCCTAATGTTCGTCTCTGGAAAAAGGAGGTGAAATTCCTGCCAGAGGAGCTTTATGAACCTACCAGGCTGGCAGGCCTAGGCCAGCTCTTACTGTTATCTGGAATTCTTGCCTCCTTCCCAGGCTTAGAAAATACACCCGACCCCAGTGCAGACTGACCACCACCAAGCCCCCATGTGAGGAGAACTCTAGCTCCAATCACATGGTCTATTTGACCCCAATGCTTTGACATCCTTGTCTCTGGCCCCACTGATGCCAGGGCATTTGCATCCACTTGATTTCAGGGGCTCTGGAGGTCACTCACAGGCTGTCCCAATGCCAAGGTCCATCATGGGCAGTCCACCACCTTTCAAGGAAGCTGCATGTAGTGGGCTGCCCTCCTGAGGAGCTCTCTGCCTCTGAGTTACTCCTACATGCTTCTCCCTGGGTCAGTAATTGCTGCTATCAGTAGCTTCATCAGCTCTGGTCAGTTTCCTGGACATCAGTGTGGGCTGATCAGACCCAAAACCAGAAGACCACATTAGGAAGTACTATTAGATCTTTTCAAGAACACTTCCTTCTAGATTTCTTTCTTACCTGGGTATGGAGTAATGCTTTCCTACCTGCATAGGGACTGGAAATCATTGATCGTAGCTTTGCTCTTCTAGCCTTGCCCAGAAGACCACCCCATAGATTTTCCCTGGGTTGTCAGCTCACCAAGTCTGTCCTTAGTTCACTCCCAAGAGGCATTAGGACACCTTAAATGTACAAATGCAATACACTTGCTACGAGAAACAAAGAGCATGGTCAACTCCATTAGGTCAGATCCCTGACTCATTTTCTTTTGCTCAACTGAATGAATCAGTCCTGCTAAACATCTGTGGGGCTGGAAAACGTAGCTGTTGAAAATTGTAGGGTGGGTAGGAGTCCTTAAGCAGTGGTGGGTAAGATGTGGGTGGAAGTTCAGAGGCAGCGTCCATCTGAATTCTCTGATTGACCTGCACGTTCATTATCTATCCACAGACTACTCAAATGACCAAGCAATAATAGCCCTGGAACCATGATTAAAGAGTGCATGAAATCAACTACAAAAAGAAAAAGAAGAAGAAGAAGAATGGCAAAGCGTTAAAGTGCTCAGGATGGGTCATTTATAGCAAAAGGCATGAGTTGTATGGTTGCAGCCAGTCTCTGGTGGGTGTCTATTATTCTATTCATGCATTTTTTGGCAATTAAAGTCATCTTCAGTATGAAGATAAATGCTGACTAAGGAACTTACGAAAAACTTAAAAAATTTTACGAACTGCTTCAGCATTCGCTTTCAGAAAGCTCTTAGAAGTTCTGTAAGGAGAGATGCATACATTAGGGTAAGTTTAAACCTGTCTCCAGCCTGTAAGTTAGGCTAAAAACATAGACGTTCATGACTGTTTTCCCTCTGTTCACCAAAAAATTCACTTGTCAAAACAAGACAAAGATCTGAATTTATCATTGTACTAAATGTAAAATGAACTGGAAGCCACAACTCAGCATATGTCTATCTCTCTCGGAAAATAGTCATGGATCTTTAAAGCAAGATGGATGTTTACTTTTTTAAAAAAAGAATAGATGCCTAGACAGATTAACAAATGAGTTCTAATTAGTCCCTGGTGATAGACTTATTTCCCACAAGGGCTGGTCAGTATCTCTTTCTTGGGCAGCCACAGGTGGCACCCCCAAAGTTCAGCTGCCCATCCTGCAATGCACACAGCTCCCGCCCAGCTTCAGTCAGATGGAGAAGCAGATCCACCTCCTTTTCTAGCCGAATATCTCCTAACTTCCATTCTACTGATGACATCACCTTTACACTGCAAAGATCGTACCTTTGTTTCCTACAAAATAACGAGGTATTCTACTTATCCCTAAGCTCCCAGTAATCTTATTTGAAAGTTTACTGGATGGGAAATATTGCTGGGAAAATATTGCACCTCCTATGCCATGTGATTTTCACATTCATGTTTGACATTGTCAAGCAGGAAGCAATTTTAACGTGCCACTGTTAAAGTGACGACGTAGCTAAGGTCTTGGAGATGACAACAACGAAGCGGGAAGACTGTAAACCACACCTGCTCTAAATCACATCTGTGCTATACTTCTAACTACAGGTGGAGTTTGAGTGTGAAATTACTGTACTGGCTATGACCACTACAGCCTCATTAAAGTCAAAAAATTCATCTATTTATCTTTTGAAGAATGTATATGTTTCTCATGGATTTACAAATTAGACACTTTATTTCATTTTAGGCTAATAGTAACTGGTACACATATAGCCTTCATTTATTGACCTTCTATATAACATATTGCAACTAAAACATAAATCCATCTTTTGACTTATCCTAGTGGGTTTATTACCAAATGTATTAGAAAGGCCTTTATAATTTTTTCATGCATTTTGGATTCAAGGAGGAACATTTTATTAGGGTTCTAAGGTTGTCTATATACTACAAAGCCTCGGCAACTTCAAGAGCTCCGTTTCAATCCCCCAAGCCCCCTCTTTGACGAGCCCCATCTAGTCTCTGACTTTTGGGAGAAAAGAGATTGCCCATTGAAAGTTTTCCTGAATGCTGGAACAGAGGAAAACTTTTCCCATCCCACTTCCATCTCCAAAACAGGACACGAGTAGCTTTTCATCTCTATGGCTTCTTCCTCCTAACAAAAATAGAAACTCTTTAATTAAATAGAAACTCTTTAATTAAATCTTGGAGAGGTGTGACACCTGAGTGTCACCACATACCACGTCATCATTTTGGAGAGAAGTATTTAGAGGATGTTGAGAGGGAAAGAAAGAACCCGCGAACTGCTTTTTTCCCCCCTGATTTAATAAAGTCTCTTAGCCTCCTGAGCCCACTGTGGTTTTCTTGAATTGCACAGCTGTTGCACAGCTGGCAACAACCTAGATCAATGCTGATCTTTGGCCAAAATGTAATGAAGGACTCAGTAGAGTGGAAAGTTAGTGCAGAGTCACTGGTGCCATCTGGGGTGTATGCTTCCCCATGGAAGGCGAGAAACTCAAAGAAGATGTACTGGACCTTAAAAGGAAAAAAAAATCTTCAAACAATTGGCTTTGGAAACGGACACATAACAAAATTCACCAGAAGCTACTGTGTTTCTCATCTTTCATCCAACAGCACGGAGATAGATTCCCTTTGGAGGATTTTGGGTTGGAAGCACATGTTGGGGCCCTAAGGGGCAGAGTAGGACCTGCGTTATTTTGCAGCTCCCACCTCGCCCCACCTGGACTGATGCTGGAGGGCAGAGGGTAGGGAAGAGGGAAGGGGGAGAGGGCTTAGAGAGTTCTAGTCTGTCTTTTAGCATTTTCATTCCTTTTGCTTGTTGGAAACAGCAAAATCTCCTCCAAATCCTCAGGTTCCTTTCTTTCCTTTATCTTTTATCAGGGGTTGAAAAGGGTCGTTAAAGTTGACAGGAAGAAAACACATATTGGACTGATTTCAGCAGCGAGGGTTGATGAACAGAGTACCACCCACTGTCCCCCAACTCCCTCTTCCATGTCTGAATTGTTCTAGTCTTTTTATTTTTTAATATAATATCGGGCTGTATCTAGCAAAAATGGAAATAAGTGACAAATTATTAAATGTTTTAGTTTCTTAGTGAAAGTTTACGTACAGACTCATTATTAGGTAGTTGTTATTACCTACCACAGTTTATATGGATGAGATATATTTGACAAATTATGGGCCACATTGCATGTTTTATGAAAAGCTCTGAATCCACCTATTTCAGGCAAAGACATCAAGTCAATGTACCTGGGAAATAAGAGGCTGTCATCCTGGACTTGTTGTGGCTGCCAACCCACTGCTTGTGACCTTTCCAAAGTGACCTGATGACTTGCTGCTGTGGTTTGCCCAGTAGAAGGAAACACGCAGCCCTGCCTTCCTTTCCCACCCCCATCAGAGGGTAGGAGGTGCAGTAAACTGAACTGGTACTTTTCCTCCTCAGCCAGCCATTCCAGCCAAGAATCCCTCCATGGCCCTTCCCCCTGTCTCAGGCCAGCCCATCCTCCACACAGCAGCTCCCCATTTTAAGAGCCTCAGATTAACTGAACAGGTATCTGTGGGGATGGAATCAAGACATCTGTATTAAACAAAAAAATTCCTCCAGGTGATTCTAGTGAATAGTCAGCTCAAGTAACTATTACTTCAACTGAATCTTATGAACTTGACTTATTTCATGCCCTGGCTAATAGAGTTTGACTCCTTTCTCTGACTTTACTAAATTTTCTGCCCATGATTTCTGACCTTCTTTTTACCCCTTTCTACCGGAACAGATTTTTGGTCTTAGGCCCCGCTGTCGATCCTGTTCTGTTGACTCCTGCGCTAGGCAATCTTGGTTGCCTGCTTCGCAAGCATCCATCTCCTTCTCCCACCATCATCCTCTGGCTTCTCTTTGGGCAATTCACCCACCCCCTCTTGCCTTTGAGTTTGGTTGAAATTGTCCCTACCTCTAGCTGTAGAGGTGGTACCTGACTGGTTTCAAGCCATAAGCTTTTTATTTCCTCCTTGGGCATAGTGATTAGCTCAGGAATGGGCATATCAGAGACAGAGACAGGGGGAGGGATTTCTCAGGTGTTAGGGACACCTGTGAGAGAAAAGTTTGTCCTTATTTTATTGGAGATACTGGAAGGCATGTTTTTATTTCCTGGTAGATGTGACAAAGAAGGAAGCAACCCAAGACCTGCCGGCCACCGTCTTACAACTATAAATGAGGAGTCTACCAAGAACGAATTCAATACTGAAGAAGCAAGGCTGACAAGGACAGAGAAAGGAACTGTGTCCTAGTTACATTGGAGCTGCTGTTCAGTGAGGAGAGTGTCGAAATAGTTCAAACTAACAGATGATGAAGCTCCAAACCAAAGCAGTAGCAGTGAGAGAGATTAAAGGTGTAGACATTACGGGATGTGAACGTGAGAAAGAGAGTCATCAACGATGCAGGGGGAAAAGGTCAGTTCTTGGAGTAAGGTCTCTAACATGGTAGAAGTGAATGGGGTCCCAGGTACGAGTAGAAGGCTAAATCTTGGGCAAAGAAAGATATATTTTTTTGCTGGAAAGCTATACTGTTACTAAAATGAGAGAGGAAAGGAAGAAAGAATGGGCACATAGGTACATTCACAACTAGTTTTATTATGTTTGAACTCCAAATTTGTTGGCTCATACAATCATTCATTCATTTACTCATTTGACCAATACTTATTGCCAAGTATTGAGCTACATGCTTGACATACAGCATGGTCCCTTTATCACCCTTCCACACAACTGCCCATGTCAAGCTGAAATTCCCATGAAGATTTGGAACCTACCAGAAGGTAGACTTGTACATTGTGGCCCACTTCCTGAATTCTAAACACCCACTAAGCTAGTTATACTGGAATGGGTGCATCCTCCCCAGAGACACATTTAAATTCCCTTGAAGCCTTAGATTCTGTGAACCCAATGTTTTGAGTACAGATTTTGAACCTGGACCATATTGCCTCTTTTTGTAACATAATGTGAGACCCACCTCTTAGAAAGGGGGCTCCATGCCCCCTTGCTAAGATCTTCTCCCCAGGTAGCAAACCCTCCATTTCTTCAAATGCTGCTTTAGTTAACTTTGCCAGAATTCTGAGGGCCTGTATTTAGCCAGCTTCTTCTGGAAATCACATTGTTTTAGACAATGTCGAGCTCCGATGGGTGGAGAAGCAAGAATGCTTTCAGCGGTCTCGTCTGCAAGGCTTTGATGTTCCTTCTCAGTCATATTGTGTCAGTGGAAACGTTGGTCTGAGCACTCTGGCAATTCTTTCAAAATGCACAAATGTTGAGTGTGTGTTTTTAATGGCTTTAAGCAATTAAAACAAGAAACAATTTAGAAATCATTAGAAATAGCGGCTCACTAAGTCAAGAAGGCTGAGGGCCTGGATGGCCACTGGCTTGTTGCTGTGCCTGGGACAGAGTTGTGAAAGGAAGGCTTACTTAGGTCAATGGTGGTTTCTGAAAATTTGGGGGTAATCTAAATCAGCTGCGGCCTCTACCATGCAGATGCCCCTGAAAATGGGTTATTAGAAAGTAACTGGGGGGAAATGTGGTGCCTCAGGAAAATGACAATTATATACAAATGCAGGAGTGAACACATTAAATATATAAACACACGCACAACCAAAAATTAAAAAAGAATAAGGTGATTTCTTCAAACTAGAAACTTAAAGAAATTGAAGCCAAGCATTCAAAATGTTTAGTCCAAGCAAATTCTCCAAGGGCGCACAGGGAGGGTAGTGAGCTGGTAGAGGAGGGGAGATTTCAGAAATCGTGTAGGCAATGGTCATCCAACGATAGGAAGAGATGGATTAGGTTATCCGTAAGCACATTAAGATGATAAAAATTCCAGCATCAGAAGGAATAAAACAGTTGAAAGATCATTAACATGAATCAGAGATTAATCGACATAAAACTTAAGAAGGCTGAGCCCGGGTTATCGGCGGCTATCAATGGGACTTGTTTTAGCAGGGAATTTCAGAGGATTTATCACCAGAGAATATGGATAAAGAGTTGCTCTTGAGTAAGAGATATAACCAAATGAAGTAATCCTGCAAGATGACCTTCCTTTTACAACGACCCATATTCAAGACCAAAAAAAAAAAAAAAACCCACAAGAACACTGTGTCTTTTGCAAACCCATATGCAAAATGTATCATCTCTATGGTTCATTATTCTCTGACTCCAAAGAAAAATCGGTTTGGGCCTCTTTCTTTGAGGAACCAAATTTGAATTTGAGCGGCACTTCTCGCCAAATGAATTCATCTTTCAATTATGTTAGAAGTTAGAAGGACACACAGAGAGAGGGAAAAAAAATTCAAATCCTTTTTCTGCTTGTTCCAATCAGTTTACATCCTTTCCATTTTAAGAGAGCAGCAAAAAGTCATCTTCACCAGAAGCTTGAGTTTCTGAATTCACAACAATGATTATAGACAAATTACAGCCTTTATCTTTTTCCATTAATAGTGAGGAATAGCCAATTTAAACAAAAACAAAAACTGCTATTTGGCTTTCTTTTTTCCTCTTTGTGGAATTGGCTACCATGTCCTTTTGCTTTTAATTCATTTGGTACTTTTATCAGAAGACAGACAATGAACTAGGATTATACTTTTGCCTACTTTTGGCTTCTACTTTTTCTTGTTTTCTCAGATTTTAGTAATATTTATGGTGTGTTTCTGCTCCATGTCTTTCCTGAGAATGGACTCCACACACCTGTGTGCTTTCACTTTCCTTAGTTAACTGTCAGGGTTCTGTCCCCCAATGCCCCGTCCAGACCCCACAGGCACCAGGAAGCAGAACTAGGGCTGACGTGTCATACGGTATGACAGTCTCATCTGGTACCTCACTGACCTTCTGGAAGGGTGCTCTGCAAAGAGAAGGCTAGTTCAGACCCAGACAAGGCCCTGCAGATCAGCGGTCATGAGCAGGCGGGGCTGCGTGGGGTGGGACACATCAGTGGCCCCAACTTCAAAAGAAAAACAACTTACATGTAATTGGAGGAGCTGCTCTGGCCAGGAGTTCCCTGCTGTTTCCCCTGGACCCCGACAGGCTCTCGAGGGGCCTGAAGTGTTGACAGTTGGGTCCCAGCCCTTGATACCCCCCAGAACTCAGGAGGCAGCATAACATAGCGGTGACGGGCCCAGGCATTGGAATCAAGCAGGCCTGAGAACAAGCTATTCCAAAAAGCGCTCTTGAAACTCATGGAAGAGACAACGGTCTTGAGAGCCAAGGCTCCTAATTTCCAGGAGCTGGGTGTTTTGGAAAACAAAACACTTAAGGGAATATGAGCCTTCAATTTATGATATAAAAAATGTCCTGGAAAGAAAATCGGTAAAGAGCTCAACTAGCCTGTCTGCATAGACCAGATAAAGGTAGTCGGAGCTGGTACAAGAGGTGCTATGGAGAGAGAGAAGATGGCTTTTTCTCTGAGAAGGGGTCCTGTTCCTTGCCTGCTATGCTGGGGTGGCGGTGACTGGACAGTGGAAATCCCACACAGGTAAGCAGGTGCCTCCCTGCCTGGATGCCTGGAGAGGTACTGGGCTTGAAGAGAAGCCCTCTGTGTCAGCAAGGGGTGCAGACTTAGGACAGAACTGACACAAGACCAGTTCTAAGCAGGAAAGGCGAAGAGCAAGGTTGTGGAATCAGCTGAGAACAGAGGGGAGGGGGACATCTCATCAGGACCACGGATGGGAGAGGTTGCCTGTGGGAAATCATAAAGTATCTGAATTTACTACCTGGCTATAACTAGATCAAGTATTTTGCCAGTAGGTTAAATGGGGCTTAAAAGATAATTTAAGTTCATTTATAGAAAAATTATCAAGTCAAAGTTTTTACGTACCCAAGTGTGTAGCTTGCAAATTTTTTACCTGGTAAAGGACTTAGTACCCTATCATTTTTAGTGGAGAGCCATTTAGGGTTTTTAAGTCTTTGATGGCTAGAACTAAAATTTTGTCATAGAAAGAAAGGAAGCGAGCTTGGAGGTTGGGTGACTAGTTAATGGTGAGGATGATATTCAGTGAGAAGAAATGAGGTTTTGATTTTAAGACACATCCTAGATATTGAGGATTCAGAAATGAATTCAATGTAGAGTGAAAAGTGCAGGGACAGTTGAAATATTGGAAAAGCTCGAGGACCTGGAACAGAGACGGTACCATCAGGGAAGTGGAGAACAGCAAGTGATAACGTGAAAGGTGATAAGTTTGTCTTTCAAGTAATTTATTAAGAGCTTTTACATTAATCAAAGTAATCAAAATAGCCATGTGAGGAAAGCAATAGAATATTGTAGATACAAAAATGGATGGGCAGACTTGTACATGAATGCTCACAGCAGCAGTATATACATAATAGACAAAATGTGGAAACCACCCAAATGTGGTCTGTCCATACAATGGAATATTATTCAGCCATGAAAAGGAATGAAGTACTGATACACACTACAACAGATCAACTTCAAAACATCAAGCCAAGTGGAAGAAGTTAGCCATAGAAAGTCACATGCTATCTGATTCCATTTATATGAAATGTCAAGCACAGGGAAATCTACAGAAACAAAGTAGTTGCCAGGGGCTGGGAAGGGGTGTGTGTGGAAACAGCGAGTGACAGCTAACGTGTACAGGACTTCTTTTAGAGGGGACAAAAATATCTAAAATTAATTGTGGTGCTGGCTGCACACCCTGGGGATATGCTAAAAAATGTCAAATGTACACTTTATTTTTTAAAATATTCATTTATTTATTTATTTATTTTTGAAATGTACACTTTAAATGGGTGAATTGTATGCTATAAAAATTATATGGTAATTATCTCTCTTTTTTTTTTTAATGGATGTGTAGAGAACATTGGCAAGTTGTCCGGGATGATTCAGTTAGTAAAGGAGCAGAGTGTGAGTCTTAGATTTGCCCAGAGCTGAGCACAGAGAGGCTCAAAAGCAATTTCAGGTCTGCCTCAAACTGTGTCCTTCTGGAGACCGATCAGGTAGGCATTCTGAATTGCCTTCCTTTTAATGCAGACTCAGCCGACGTTGGTGTTCAAATCTAAATTTAAGTTTACAATTTCATAGACTTGTTTCTTGAGAATACAGGAACGTCACAAACTCAGTCTCCGTGGGGGTTATCAGATACGAACCTGGGGTAAGGATGCTTTGATAAAATCTCTTGAATAATTAGATTTCTAATGGTCGGGGAAAAAAGAAGTTGTAACTGTTTGGTTGTCTGCCGAATAGCACGCCACAGAGCGTAGGATGTCAACACCAGGTTGGATGGTATGCATGGAGCTCAAAATCTCTCTTGTTGCAAATGATCGGTCTGACGCAGGTTGTGGTTGAGTGACTCGTCTAAAGTCACTTGGGCCACTTGAGCTGATGTTAGAAACAAGGGCTAAAGAACTTTTTAATGTTATGGTGCTTTGACTCCATGCTATTTGGGAACATTTCAGAGTTTTTCTGAATTGCCGACAACAGGTTTTTTATTTCTCATCAGAAAACAATACCCTGATCCAGGATTTGCAAAAAAAAAAAAAAAAAAAAAAAAAAAAAAAAAAAAATGTGGTTAAAACAATTGTATTATTTGAAAAGGCAAATGATATTCTGGTCCTATAGATGTTGGAGATCATAGATTCCCTATATCCCATAGTTGTTTCTATTTGGCTTTAGAGTAAAATCATCTTGAAACATTAAACCCTAAACATAGCCTGTACATGACAGCAAAGAAACTTTTAGAAAAAGAATAAATTGCCGAATGCAAGTGTGGACTGTAATTTCTTGACATGGAATGGAAGCAGATGCGCCCAACTTAATGTGTCGCTATTAAATTCACTTCCAACTGGCGTTTCTTCTCCTTTGGTGGGATGGAGGGGTGTTGGCACAAAGTTCTCTTTTCTGTTCATCAAGCAACTCTATTTTGGTGTACACCATGAGAAGTTACTCTTGGGTCATACATTAATTTGGAATAAAGGTTTAAGCTATAGCCCTAAGTTCTGTATTTTGTCACTGCTACACCTGGTTTTAAGAGTAGGCTGTTAAGTTGAGTTGCCCGTTCAAAAGCAATAGGATGTAATAGCCTGTTGTATCTTTAGCATCCTTTAGCACCACTTATTAAAGTATAGCATAAACTTGCAAAAAGCAAGCAGCTGACACATATCGAGTATTTACTATGGGCTGAACACAGGGCTGGGGACTTTGGGTCCATCATGGCTAAGCACTGTATGAGCAAAGCAAGATAGGCATTTTCTCCACTGTGATGGGGCCATGGAACTGTAGCTCTGAGAGGTTAAGGCTCTTGCCTGTGGTCACGATTTAGAAACAGCCAAGCTAGCACTGTGAAGCTCTGACAGTGAAGCATGAGTGCTCTTCACTAGCGTGGAAACATGGAGACCATCTCACATTCACCCTTGTTTTCCAGTAGAAGAATGGTAGTGAGGGAAGCTAAAGGACCACCAACATCACACACTTGGCCAGGACAGGAACTGAGGTTGCCTGGGGTGGAGGTGGGGAGAGACCTCCATGTGGTATGACCTGGAGGATGATGACAGAGAGGCAAGAACTTAGAAATGGTCCAGAATGTAATTTACCAGACTAAATGAAGATGCTGGAAGTCCATGCTTGTGCATATGTTTTGAGGTCTATTTCTAGGATATGGAAAGAAACTCCCAGGCTCCTTCACATCCTATTCTAAGGTGCCCATCAGGGGAAGAAGCGTGGCATTCAATGATTGGGACCAAGCTCCAAGGAGCTGTGAATGTCCATTCTTACTGGCCCAGGGAAACATTAATTTATATAATCCATGAATCTTACTCTTATCTTCTTACGTAGAGCCTTCTGTGGTAGGGGTGAGAACACTGGACTTGTCTTCAGAATGCCTAGTTTGGATTGGGTGCTTGCAGTATACTACCTCTGTCTCTTATGGGAAGTGACCTCTCTTCTCTCTGACTCAGTTTCTTCATCCGTAAAGCAGTACACTCACCTACCTCTTAGGAATGTTCCTGTATATCAGGTCTGGCCACAACTCGTATTTCTACCATGGAGAAAATTTGAACTGTTCCATCCCAGGTCCCTGAAGTGCTTTTCCCTCTTATGATTGTGATCATGTGCTTGTGAGGCTGGTGGGCTGGGAGGATGTCCACTGCTGGAGAACTCTGAGCAAAACTCCGGTGGAGGTCAACACACCAGATCTGCTTTTACACAGATCGTTTGAACGCAATACTCTTCGAACACAATATTCTGTATCCTTCGAACACAATATTCTGAGCTGCATATTAAATACAGGCTAATGGGACTTGGGCCTAAAATGGTGATATATGAACACTTAGAAATATACAATTCACTCAAAGGAATGGTTCAAATGGCTAAGAAATTTGGAACGGATACAAAGAAATACTTTTCCATGCAGAGTGCGGTGGACCTGTGGAATTCACAGCTGCAAGAGGTAATTGAGTCAAATGCCGTGGGTGTATTTCATAAAGAGCTGGTGTGGCAGACAGCTGCCCGGGCAATGCAAATTGTGCTGTTAAGATTATGCGCTGGTTAGGCATTCACCATTGTCACAGGGGACAGAAGTCTCTAGGACTCAAGACACAAGTTGGGGTAGCAGCTATTTTTACTAGAGAGCCCTTTATTTTTCCAAAGTACTTTCTCACATCACTCCTCTGAAGTAGGAAAACAAAATAAAACAAAACAAAACAGGATGGGGGTGTAATGGTAACTTCTCTCTTTGAGTGTGGGTCGAAAGAGGCACTGGGAATGTTTGTCGCTGTTTTCCTTAAAAAGAAAAAAAATGATGCAAAGTTTCCTTTGATCTCAGGTAAGTCAAGTTCTCATGTAATTGCATGTTTTCTGACTAAACTTTCCAAAGTGAAGTTTCTTCACAGCGACCCAATCCATTTTTCTCAGATAATTCTGTGAAAATGGAAGCACAATGCTCTTTTGCCTTTAAGTAATTCTGATGGTTCGTTTGGCCCCGCATCTGTTGACTGAAAGTGTCTTCAGAGGATCCTGGTCCTCCAAGCCCGCCTAGAACCTTCCTGAATCTTCCAGAAGCTCTCTGGGATTGCTCTAGCTCTTGAACCATGCATATTCAGATAAAGGAAACAGGAAAGTAGAGCAAGTGTCTAGAGTGTTTAAAGCATTTTCCTTTGGGACCGGATTGGATGGACGCATCAAAATGAGAGATGCTGACATTCTGCTTTGTAGATGAAGCCTTAGTATTCATAAGGCCACAACCTTTCTTCATTCTGTCTGCGTATCCTTGGCTTTTATTCCCTTATTCTGAAATCCTGGCATCAGCAACCCTTCAGAGGCAGTGGCCCAGCTTGTTGACCCCCGTTTTTCTGGCACGTTGTGTGTTTGGGTTGAAAGATAAGGAATTGTAATGATGACAAGGTGACTCTGCAGAGGACTTTGAAAAGCGTGGGGTAAAGTCTTCGGGGTGGCTCCCAGCTTGGGGGCTGCAGAAAGGCAGCCTGGCTGCTGACACTGGCACTGGGTCCAGGTTGTGCAGCCCTGTACAGACTTGTATTTTACAAAATGAACACTTATCCTTTTCACTGGGCCAAGGGGATTCTGCATTGCCAACCCCCATGAAATAGGGCTCTTCTGCTCAAGGGAAAGATAGAACTCACAACGCATGGCTTTGGTGTTTCCTCTCTGTGAGTCTTCACTAACGGAAATCTCTACTCCTTGGGTACGAAACCAGAGAAGGCTTGTGAAGGACTACAGACCCTCAAAGACAGATGATGGACAAACCTGCCATCATTTGGGGTCTGTCAAAAGCTTCAACTCATTCCCATGTTTCTGAGTCAGTAAAACCAAAAACATATTTTTCCAAACACATTTCCACCCTCCCATCATTTAAAAAACCCTGTGTAATTTAAGGGAAATTCAATCCATATGCTCTTGATTTGTTTACACTTGTATCATCAAAATATGTTTTTAAAGAGCTTTCGGAGATCCCAAAAGACTCCTCAGCCTTTTAAATGAGCCTTTTAAAAGCTTTTTTTCCCCTCTTAGTAAACAGGAGGTTGCATGTTGCCAAGGGTAAATGAACTTGAAAATGAAGAGGTTTGTGCTGGGCTCAGAATTTTAAATCTACCACTTCTGCTTGGGGTTTGAATTCTAAAATCAGCTCCTGGAGACTTGTCTCTGCATTGTTACAGGTCATGAGGCCAAGAAAGGACTCGTTCTGTAATAACTGTATCTCCAGAGCAAGGGGCCAGAACCTTCTTCAGAAAACAGTGAGAAGAAAAGACAAGGGTAAGGTACCCATGTCCCTTCTCCTTTCACAAGAAAGGAAGAGAAAAAGAAAAAAAGGAAGGAAGAAAGATGGAAATAAGGAAGGAAAGAAGGGAGGAAGAAAGGAAGGAAGGAAGAAACAAAGAAAAAACCTACCTCTAAAAACCCCAAACATCTCATCCTTCCCAAGTCCTATAAATGACCCTATAAAGTTATCCCAAGAAAATAACTGACATTGACATTTGCGTATATCTTTGGGACCATTAATGGTTCTTCTTCACAAGGTCCTCTGTGCTGCATGGTATCGTTGACTCATATGATTGAAAGTGTTTCCTATTTTACAGATGGGGAGACTGAGGCCCAATTGACACAGTGAATGAGGGACAACACTGGGAATAGAGCAGTTTCTGGATTCGTGCTCATTCTACCTCCCTCACTGCTGTGTTCTCACCCCCATGCCCATTTTATAAACGAGGAAATGTAAGTGATGGTCATACCTCCTCATGAGGAGGGACTACCACCTCTTTATTCTAGCTTCATGGAACCCCCTTTTTGTTTAGCAGTTAGCACAGAGGAGGAGTCGGTAATTATCTGCTGAGAAAAGGGACAGTTAGATCCATGCATACTAGAAGAAGAAACTCAGAGCTAAATATGCACACACACACACACACACACACACACACACACACACACACACTCATTCTTAGAGGCATCAGGAATCTGGTTTTGCTTGAATTATTCGAGTCTCTTGTTTCTCTCTGATTTTTCTGCCCAGCCTGTTGCTTGGCTTTGTCAGATATTTCAGGCCAAGACATTTCCAGAATGATGTCCTCAGCCAGATCTTCTTTCATATCAGAAATCAATGTCTTTAATCCTGCGTCTCAAAGAGAGGGAAGGAACGACACAGCAAAGCTTATAGACTATCCCGCCGTCACTGTTAAATGGGTCCTATCTGTCTAGCCTTCTCATGGAGGGAAAGGGAACGGACCCACCAGCCAGAGACTCAGTCTGGAGCTTCTACGCTGGCAAAACTCATACCAATCAGTTAGTCACAAACCTGTGACCTGGGTGTGTTCACAGACTCGTGCCTGCGCTGACATTTCTGATTTTAATCCAGCGATGTGTGTGTTTAACTGAAGGCTTTCATTTATGCTTGTTAGCAGTATTTGGTCTATCAGAAATACCATATTTAAACACTAACAATTCATCTTGGAAACAAGAGGAAAGACAAGTGTTTGGTTGGCCAAAAAAGTTGGTTCGCGGTTTTTCTGTAAGATGTTACTTTTTGGCCAACCCAATACAGTTTTTGCTTTTCTTGTTTCAACAATAACAGCAAAATACCCCCAAACCTATTAATACGCTAGGCAAAATTTGGTGATAATATATGTGTTTGTCTCTCTAATGAGATATAAATATATAAATACATGTTCTTTCCACATGTTCATATATACCCCAAATTTGCATGGAGGAAAATCATTCTATGCTAGGCCATGGTCTGCAGGTAACTGGAAGTGTCTATGAATTTTAGGAGTCTTCCACATATATAATTGGGAGGGATTTTCCTCAGAAGACCAGAAGAAGCCGGTCAGATCAGCGGGCAAAGAATTTTGATCACAGTAATAGAGCTAGGTAAGAGATTTCGTCCTGTAGAAGCAAGAACCTTGGATACACTGATGTTTGTGCTGCCGCATCTTCTTTGATTTCACTTTACTTTAAATGTTCTCATAGTTGGAGGGTAAGATGAGAGCTCATCTGGTCCAGCGTTTCTGCAAGTTTTCTGAAGATAAGACCCAGCGGAGGTCTGGGCCTCCGTCCATACCAACTAAGTCAGCATCTCCAGGGGGAGACTCCTGGCTATGAGCGCATTTAAGAAGCCCTCCAGGTAATCTGTATCATTAGGGAGGAAATACTGGACCCAGGTAGGGACCCAGTACCTATGGATACATGCAGCTAGTTAGTGGTGGAACTGGGCGGACACTGAGACCCACTCATTCTAAACCAGGCTTTCTCTACTTTACTCACCTGTGTCTTTGATGAGCAAAATTGGGCTTTCTAGAAAGATCCATGAGCAGGATTTAGGAGGCTGAAGTTCTGGACCTGTGTGTCCTTGTGGAAGTGTCTTATATTCTCTCCATCTTGAATCCCCATCTATATAAGTCAGAGCTAAGATAAGATCTCGGAGGCGTTTTCCAGCTTTCTCCCCCTAAGAGACAATTGGATTTGCTGCTGGACATCCCCCAAAGCAGCGGCTGCTTCTGATTGATATCTAATTCCCTAGCACCCAGCATTTAAACTCAATAAATGTTTGTAGAAATAAAATTAAATATGAATGTAGCATATTGAATCATGTGGTCCTCAATACAAAACTTTTTCATGTTCTTGTCTTTTCCAGGCTTTTATGTGTAGCAGTGATTTTTATAATAGTAAACCTGTAGTAACAGCAGTACTGTCGTGAAGGTTTATTACATAGGTGGGCATTTTGTTTCTCTGGCACATCCTTGAAAACTCTATCTTTGGATTTGAGTCAATTAAAACTAAGTCACTATCTTTAAGAACTCCTAGGGAAGGAGCCTCTTACCTTTTCTCCAATGTCCAACCTGAAACATGATGCATTTAAGTCACATCCTCTGTTCTCTTAAAAAAGAAAAACAGACAACATTGTTGTTTTCCGTTAGCATATTCACATGTCCTGGGGAACAGACCATTTCCAGGGAAGTAGGTTACGATTTAAAGCCTTACGACTTCCAAATTCATTTAAGAAACCCGGGGTGTCAGCCCATCCTCTTCGAGGCTGCTATTAATTTAAACCTCCCGTGTGGATACAATACAGGTGCGAGGTTTTAAAGGAGTCAGGAAATGAGGCAACGGGAGCCATCGGGCACTGGCCTGCAGCATGACTTGATGACTCACAAGATGGCCTGAGCAGGAGCGGGACCAGAGGAGAGTCACCTGTGCATAGAATTCTTCAGGTAAAGCTAGCAGGTCAGTAGGAATTCTTTTTCTCCATCTGGTCCATTTGATGGCCTCCCAGGATGATGGGGGGAGCTGGAGAGGACGAGGGAAGTGGTCAGGATGAAGAGCTAGCCTCTAACCAGCATGGACAGGCTGTGAAGTCCTAATTCAAGCTCTCCACTGGCTTCGTCTTGATCATGTTAAGAGAAGATGAAACTTCCCAATGCTGTAGCCTCTGGAACATTCTTTTTTCTTTGCGGCACGCGGGCCTCTCACTGTTGTGGCCTCTCCCATTGCGGAGCACAGGCTCTGGACGCGCAGGCTCAGCGGCCATGGCTCACGGGCCTAGCCGCCCTGCAGCATGTGGGATCTTCCCGGACCGGGGCATGAACTCGCGTCCCCTGCATCGGCCCCAACCACTGCACCACCAGGGAAGCCCTCTGGCACATTCTTTATACATATTTTGAGAAAGAAAGGCAGTCAACAAAACAAGGAATGCCAAATGTGTGACACTTTGCAGACCTGGGGAGGGAACCTTTTTTTTTTTTTAGTATGTAGTTAAATGCTGTGATCATTTGGTCCTTTTTTCAAGATTTTAAGTAAACTGTTTGAAATGAAACTGTTAGCACCAGGGTTGTGTCAGAAAGCAAAATTCATGACTCATCGCTAGGTTTCTTATGCGACCCTGTAGGGGTGTTATTTGTGAACTGACACTGTCAAGAACATTCTCAGGAAAGATCGGTACACACGTGAGACTTCCCAGAGACCACCGGTTCATTACAGATATAACCTTTCATAGGCAGCGATGCGAAGAAAGATTTGGCTAACTCAGCTACTTGAGTTCCAGAAGATGCCAGAATAAGGCCTTTACAAGAACATCTGAAGGGTACCAACTGCCCCCTCCCTGCCCAAAGCCATCTCTTCTCCATTTTCAGTCTCCTGTTTCCCCACACGGTGCTGACCTCTCTCCAATCCAGTTCCCATTTCCAAAGACTGGAATTTTTGTCTTTGCCTACATACCTTTCTAGTGGTTGCATTCTATTGATAATTCTCTTCTTCAGTTAGAATACAAATCCCTGAAAGGAAAGAAACGTGCTTGTCCATGTATTTGTACGCTTTTATTTGTGGTACCTCATAAAATGTCCTATATGAGCGCAAAAGCGGTTGCTAACTTGACCGATAAGATAACCTTGTCTCGTTGGAGAGTCTGCCTGATTTGGGCACACTTTTCAGACTTTGTCACATCACCACACTTGTACAAATGTCCTGAATGCATCGTGAGTTGCAGATCTGTTGACAAATCTTCCAGAACAAAATGAGAGAGAAATTAAAGCTGAGAAGAGGGATTAGGTGGAAGACTCCCAAATATAAGGGGCTCTTCGAGTTGTTTGCATGTTTTGCCTATAAATATGATGGTGGAGATTGTATCTCTTTCATCTGTAAAATAATTGGTATAATGCTTTCTGTGAAATGGGCAGCATAAACATTTGTAGAATACAACTGGGAAAATACTTGAATCACTTCCATTTCTGTTATAGCTACCATCACCTTCATTCCTTCTGTCTGAGAAACTGATGAAGATTAGACTGAACCTCCACTTGTCCAGTTCAAAACCTGTGTCTGAGCCCGGTGGGAAGAACCATAGATCTTGGTGAAGCTGATACCTAGGGACCTGAGTGTGCTCGCCTAATCTGCATAGCAATTTCATTCATACACACCTTCACTTTCCCTTGGCAGGGGGGATTTTGGTGATGGCGGTCTCCAAACAACCCACTTACATGAATTCACTGACAAGCAGAGTTGAATAAAAATGGAAAGTGTACCCTCCCAGCCAAATGGACCAGAAGAACAATCATGGCCAACATAAGAGAATTCATATTCTAGTTCTTTGGACACCCAGACTCCTAAGTCTTTCATGAAAGTCAGAAGAAAGATCTCTAAGAATAGAAAAGAGTGGAGTAAGATGCTCTTCAGACCAGCTGAGAAAGCCAGCAAGATTTGCCATGGATCAGACGAATGTGTATTTGGGAAGTATTTATGCCAAGGAAACCACTTGTACACTAAAATTCTGGTCTTTGTAATAAAAAAAGTTTTGCTTTTTCGAAAGATTAATAACATCCACAGATGAATAAGTGCTCCAAGTGCCCTCTTTCTAAATGGCTTACAAGTTTGGGGTGGCAGAAAAAGCATGGAAATGGTGATCCATGCTTTGCACACATGAAAATTCCATGTGTTACTTCTGTTTTCTGGGTCCAGCCTTCTCTTCTTTGGGGGGTTTTAGTCACTGGAGACACATGAATTAGTTGCAGAGCTAAATTCTACTTAGTCTTAATAGAAGAATGCCGGGCATAAGGGAAATTCCAGGGTGAAGACACCTCCCTAGGGACAAGATGCAGATGGTCACACTCACTGCCTCCACGACGGCCACCCTGATCCAAGCCGCTGTCATCTTCCATCTGGATGACTGTGCTAGCCCTCCCATAGGTCTCCCTGCTTCTTATCCTTCCTTCCCACCCTTGTTTTTAATACCAGAGCCAGAGTAATTCTTTTACAATGAAAATAAGAGAATGTCAAGTTTCTGAACTCCCACGATAGGTTAAAATATGGGATGCCCAGTTAAATTTGAATTTCAGATAAATAGTGAACAATTTTCAGTATAACTGTCTCTAAAGTTTCATGGGACATATTTAAAACATCGTCCCATGAAACTTTAGAGTTTCCAAAACTAAAAAATTATTTCTTTGTGTTGCTTTCCTATTGCTATAACAGGTTGTATTACTCTCCTATTGCTGTAACAAACTTGCACAAAGTTAATGGCTTAATTTATTATCTTACCTTACTATCTTACCACAAATTTATTATCTTACAGTTCTGGAGATCAGAAGCTAAAAAACAAGGTGTTGACAAGACTGAGTTCCTTCTGGAGGCTCTCGGAGAATATCTGCTTCCTTGTCTTTTCTAGGTTATCGAGGCAGCTTGAATTCCTTGGCCTGTGATGCCTTCTTTCATCTTCAAGGGCAACAATCACATCACTCTAACCTCAACGTAGCCCATCACGTCTGCTTCTCCAACTCGTCTGCCTCCTTCTTCTGTTTCTTAAGGGTCCTTGTCATGACATTGGGTTCACCCCACTAATCCCAGATAATATTCCCATCTCTAGACCTTTAACGTAATTATATCTGCAAAGTCCCTTTTGGCATATAAGGTAACAGTTTCCATATAAAGTAATAAGTTCTTGGCATGAAGATGTGGACATCTGGGGGGAGTCATTGTTCTTTCTATCACAGTGTTTATCAGAAATTAAAATTTCACTGGTATCCTGTGATTTCATCTGATAAATCTGCTCCCCTCCTCGCCCATGGCTTCCATCTTACTCAGAGGAAAAGACCGTTCCCCTCCACTGGCCTGCAGAGCTCCGCATGATGTGACCCCTCATTCACTCCATTCTAGCCACACTGCCTTCTTTCTGTGACTCGAATGCTTTCAAGCATGCTCCTTCTTAGAATTTTTTCTTGGCGTTCTCTCCCCTCCACCCCACCCATGCCGTCTCTGCATGTCCCACTGCCTCATTGCCTTCACATCCTTGAAAGTGTCACCTTTTCCATGAAGCTTTCCCTCAATTCTTTCTCTACCGACCACTGGTGCTCCCTAAACTCCCTCACTTTATTTTTCTTCATAACACTAACCACTATCTGAAGGGGTGTCTATTTTGCTTTTGTATTTTGTTGATTGCCTCTATTTTCATCTACTCTTTGGCCACCACTAGAAAATATATATATTTTATGCCCTCGTGTATCTCCCATGCCTAAAGAGTCCCTAACACATCAGAGGCATTCAATAAGTATTTGTTGGATGAATGAATGAATGAATGAATGATCAAATGACATACTTCCAGAGTGGATGAAGTTATGGCCTATCTTTTCTTGCCAGATCTAAGAAGTATTTTGTTGCTCATGTTCTGTGCATTGAAGTGAAACCTAAACAAACTATTTTAATAAGCTCATCTAAAAATAGGAGTGATTCCTGCCTTGTGATTTATAGGAATCTATTCATGATTACATAAGATTGGGAGGCAAGCAGTTATTATTGCTTTTGCAACAGCTGCCCTTCCCCTGCTCTGATACTCTAGTGCAGTTCCAAGGCATAACTGTCACATTTCTCATTTTAGTGGCTAGGCTTGGTTCCAGAGAATTAAAATTTTCATGTGGTCTTTGTGATTACACTAATAACAAACAAGCGTCAAGAAGCCACTTTTCAAAGTCTTCTAATTCATTTTTTCTTAAATGTGGAGTACTTCTTTATTAAATCTTCCAACTATGAAATTTTTATAGATTTGAATGGTACCATTCTGGAGAATTTAAATGAACCTTTTTCTTAGGGTCAAGGGCCTTAAGGGGAATTGATGGAGATTAAGAAGAGAGAGGATGGAGGCTTTCCTTCAATATAACCCTTTCTAAGAATATATCACCATGAGTCTGGATTCCATATTTGGCAGTTCATACAAGAGTCATGTAGAAGTCTTGCTGACTTATGTTTCTGAACCAACATTTCTAACAATCTGACAATAGGGCTTCCAAGAAAGAAAGCGGATTTCAAAACACTCCTAAAGAAAGAAAATAAGGACAAAAAACTATAACAGAAGTTTCTGGAATACTTAAGTCTCTCAATAAATATTCGAATGAATAATTAAATGAACACATCCATGAATAAAAGACCTCAAGAGCGACATTTCTGGTTACCCCAGAAAGGCCAGCATCTGTGACTCTCCACATGTATTGTGTCTTGTCTCTGTTATTATTTCTAACATAGATATTGCCTTTTATCTCAGGATATAACCACATGGAAGCCCTCTGGCTCAGACAGTTTTTAGAATGCAGACAGTAAACGTTTATGTAGGCAAGGATGCCCCACTCTCTGAACTGCTCCATGGTTTATCTTAGAATCCTAAGCATTTGAAATGAATACATTCCTCTTTCTCCTGCTGACATGGGAGGCAAGTGAAAGATCTGCTGCCTGATATTAGATGGAAAAAACAGAGTTCTGTCAAAGTCATGTGCCTTTCTCACTTCCTCCAATGCGCCAGATCGTTCTCTTCTCCAAATTCTGTAGCGTTTAACAGGTGGAATTTGGCATTTTGACCCTTCATTACACCTTATTATATATTTTCCCAAAGTATAAGTCTCGGGTAACCAACAAGATTGGACAGTATAGCATTGTGGGAAGATTTAAGGCTTTAGAGAGTGAAGACCAGTAGGCAAATCCTAAATTGTGCTATCAGTAGATGCAGGTTAGTTATTTTTCTCCATTCTATTACATTGCATTTCTACCTATAAAATGGGAAGAATAACCCACGCTTCGTGTAGCAAGAACGACACAAGACAATGTGTGTTGAAAGGATTAGCAGTGAACCACAACATAATATGTGCTCAATACGTATTTATTTTTCTCTCTAAAGCACAAAAGCTGTGACTCACATCACCACAGCTTAGGGAGAAGCAGGGGGAAGTGCTCATAAGTAAGGATGGATCGTTTGATTATAATTTGATTATTGAGCTTGGGAAGCATTTCAAAGTTTTGATTCTCTGTTCTTAGTCAAAAGTAAACTAGAGTTTTACCTTCTATCAAAGGTCAGCCCATGAACTGTAAATAGGACGGCACTCTTCTCACACCAGGAAGTCCCTCTAACAAGTAAGAGAGGATTTTAGAAAAGACGGTTTTCTGGAGGCTATACATGGGAGATATTTCCACCACCAAGCAGCCTTAAAAGGATGCGCTTCTAGCAGCGTAGAGTACTGATTTCTTCTTCAGGAAGATAACATCTTTTCACCTTTCAAAGCACCTGGACAAACCAGGTGATAGGTGTAAACATACCGGGGTTTCCATTTATTGAAACTATCAGAAAAGAACTTGCCAACATTGAAATAATGCTTTCCCACCAAAAAGGAACATTGTGTGCTTAAAATAAAATATTTTCCTGTCTTGCTAATACCCGTATCTAAACCTGCTGGGTCTCTGCATTTTTCTAGGTACTTCAGAGACACAGGCTACAGGGGATGAGGAACATTTGTGTGAAATGTGGGTGGCGTGCAAAGGTGTCACCAAAGTTCAGCCTTTGCTCTCTTTAACCATTGGGTTGGAAGATGCAGCTCTGCCCTTTTGTGGATTCAGAAGTGGGGTAATGTGTGGGTGTGCCACTCATGACAGCAAATTTCCCCAGTGTATCTGCCTCTTTTTCAAATCACTTGGTTATGGGCCATTGAGATTGACATTTATTACCACCTAGGGCTTTTCCAATGCCTGCACGCTTACACACCCACGCTTACTATTTAAAAGTCAGATCGTGTTTCTGTTTTTTTTTTTTTTTTTTTATGTGGTACGCGGGCCTCTCACTGCTGTGGCCTCTCCCATTGCGGAGCACAGGCTCTGGACGCACAGGCTCAGCGGCCATGGTTCACGGGCCCAGCCGCTCCGCGGCATGTGGGATCTTCCCGGACCGGGGCACAAATCCGTGTCCCCTGCATCGGCAGGCGGACTCTCAACCACTGCGCCACCAGGGAAGCCCCTGTTTCTGTTTTAAAACAATATAAATTCAGCCTGGTGGCCCGCCTTATTCACACAATCAGCTCTAAATGCCTTTTTGGTTTAAAAAGTAAAGATTTATCATCATTGATGATGTTTAGAAAGGATACAATATAGGCCCATCATCATCACTATATACACTTATATAAGCTGCTACTGTGTGGCAAGCATCATATTTATTGAATTAAATTAAATTAATTAATTTATATTATTATTTTATTTCATTTCCATGCCAACTTTCTGAAGCAGGTATTGGCATTATTCCCATTTTACAGATGAGGCTATTGAGTGCTAGACAGGTTAGGAAACTTGCCCAGAGGTCACACAGCCAGTTCTCGGTAAAACTGAAAAAGAAATCATATTCGTTTTCTAAGGCTGCCATAATGAAGTACCACAAACAGGGAGGCTTAAAACAGCAACTGTTATTGTCTCACAGTTCTGGAGCCTAGAAGTCTGAAATCAAGGTGTCAGCAGGGCCGTCCTCTCTGTGAAGCCTTATGAAAATATTCTTTCTTGCCTCTTCCAGCTTCTGGTGGCCCCGGGGGTTCCCTGGCCAGCAGCTGCGTAACTCCAATCTCCACTTCCACCTTCACACGGCCTTCTTCCATCTGTGCCTACGTGATTCTGTGTCTTTAAACAGCATTCTCCCTGTGCGTCTGTGGCTGTGTCCAAATTTCCCTCTTCTTATTAAGGACACCAATCATATTGGATTAAACCAACCGTAATGACTTTGTTTTAACTTGATTACATCTGCAAAGACTATTTCCAAGGAAGGTGATATCTCATCCACAGGTTCTGGGGGTTAGGACTGTTAAACATCTTTCTTTTGGTGAAGGGGATAGGGACACTCTACTACCCATAACAAAAATCTAGTCCGTCTGGCTGTAGAATCCATTTTTTCATGGATTCTTCCCTGGAGGCAAATTCCTAAAAGGTTTTGCTCAGTGGGAGTGGACAGACTCTTGAGGGATGCACTCTGCAGAAAAGGGTGCTCATTGAGGTACAGGATTCCCAAACTGTTTAGCCATCACCCGACTCTACAGAGACCGTTCAAACCCACCAACAGACCAGGACTCTACTAAACAAAGAAAATAAGTCTGTACCAAATTCTGACTCGGGGCAGAGTCCCCAAGTCAGAATTTTACTCCCCAACTTTTACCAAAACTTTACTCCCCAACTTTCACCAAAACTCCTTGGCTCCTAACGGTCTGCAACAAGAGAAAGCAGGGGCTTCCTCTACAGACTTGTTGCCCAGAGACCGCGTGGATGGGGCAGTGGCTAGAGAGCCACGTGGCTGTTTTTTGAGGGGCAGGGGGCGAAGCTGCTGAATTGACAGGGTCTGGGCGCTGCAGCCTGGGAGAGCTTCACCTGTCTCAACTCCTCTAGGCACAGATTCCTGCCACTAGACTGCTGGGGTAGCCAGACTGGAATCTTTTTAAAGGTTAGCAACTTTGCCTGATGCCATCTGTCTCTCTCTCTCTCTTTCTCTCTGTGTGTGTGTGTGTGTGTGTGTGTGTGTGTGTGTGTGTGTGTGTGTGTGCTTGCTCCTGATTCTGTACAATGTGCAAATTTAGAGCTTCCTTGGAACAATGCCGAGGGAGCAAACCTCAGCTCTGGCTTTCAGTCACCCCCAACTCTTTGTGGCAGCAGAGAATGGTTGGAGAATACAATGACGTGAGTAACTGGGACAAAATTTTACACACTGCTAAGGGACCCTTAATTTTTCTGTTGGGGAAATTGAGGACTACAGAATTTAGTGCCCGACCAAGGTCACACAGCTAGTGAGAGGCAAAACTGACACTAAGCCTTAGGTCTCTCTGATTCCCAATCTAGAGATCTCTTCAATAAATTAATGAATCGGTGCATTTTATAAAGCTTTTCCTTTTCAAAGGGCTTTCAAAAAGCATTTCATCTTTTCCTCCCCACCACGTAGTAATAAGAGAATTGATTTGAATCCATTAAGAGTAGCTCAGCGCCTGGCATATGTCCTTCGTACAAACCAACCTGAATTCAATTCTGCAAATGTTCTCTCTCAAGTCTCACATATTTTTGTTTATTCCTCTGTACCTTTGTATTCTGTTCAGGGTTAGCAAAGTTCAGAATTTGTTTTCCAAGCAATGGATGGTTCGGTTCCTGATAAGGGTTCCATGCTCTCCAATGATTCCTGGAACTCACTACGGCAATAGACCCCAAGGCGACTGCCCACGTGCTTACGACCGGCAGTCGCTGCCTTTATTACTTTAGAGTCCTCATCTCCCTCTCTGTTTCTGAGCTCCTCTTTCTACCCCTGGCTGTTGTGGCTTTTGCCATTGCTCTGCCATAAGATATCCGAAAACAACACAGGCTCTGAGTCATACAGATGTGGCTTTGAACCTGGCTCTGTCACCAACTGAGCACGTGACATCTGTGTTCCCACAGGTACAAAATATACCACAACAACAGAAGATATGCAACCTTTCTTAAAAAGGTGTGATGGTTAACAGGATAACAAAGATTGAGCGCCTGGCACATAGTACGTATTCAATAAATACTAGCTCCCCTCTAAGAAACCACATGGGAAGGTTGTGTTGATGGTCCGTGCTCCTTTACCTCGGCTAATGTTTGATGTTATTCAGATTATGAAACGATAGAGGCACATGTCGTATCAGCATTTAGAGGAGTGGTTTTGATACTCCCTGAAGGAGATGTATGGGTGGGGCAAAAGCATAGCAAAAATCCCAGCAAGATTGCATGATGTCTGAGGACCCTTCCAGCTCTGATACCATATGATGCTAGTAGTTGCTAGTGAATACTTTTTAGAAGAGCCTGAAAGAGATTAGGACAGTAAGAGAGAGAGAGCTGGGGACAGTTGGAAAACTATGTATCATTGACTAAAAGAAAGAAGGTTGAATTTGTTGCACGTCAGTCATATGCCAGGTACTTCTTACTTTGTGTTTTCACAAATGTTATCCCATTTAGTGTTTGGAAGAACCTACAAGGTACGAATTATTATCCCATTTTTCAGATGACAAAATCTAGGCTCAGCTTGTCCTAGTAGCTCATCTAAGTTGTGCAGCTCGTTCAAAATGCAGAGAAATATGAATTCAGGTTTCACGTTCCATGGTGTCTCTTAGGAAGGCTGAGCCGAGCAACACACTGGCGGGGCTCAGGCTGAAGGTTTAGAGAAAAGGATTCAGGCAAAGCTGGGAAGCCCCAGTCACTGCTCCCTTTACCTGACTGCAGTAGCAGATGGTTTCACTGGAATAGGGACACCTGCACCCCTCTCTGGGCATTTTTTTGAGATGATAAATGACACGAGGGGACATTTTTGGGCGAAGGGATTGCAATCAATAAGACCAGGTGTCCTTGTTGGAGGGCATGGCCAGGTGATGCTGAGTGAATATTCCTGAGGTCCCATGAGATTCTCCTCCCTGACCATCAGTACAAGCCCTACCAGTGAATGCAGAGCAGATAGGCGCCCATATTTGCAGTCCATTATGGCTTATAAGCAGCCCCAACTTATTTCCAGGGGATGAATTAGACAAAATGGCAACGACCATTGGAAATGAGAGAAATTATGTACAAGATTTATTCCTTATTCAAAATGATTTGATCTTCCTTACCATCCATGTAATTTATTTCTTTGAAGTTTGGTCTGTTTTTCTTCACAAAAGAGCTATAAGACATAAATGTTTATATTTAAATGTCTTGAAAGGAAAATAAATATCCTCGCAGGGTTATCTGCTGTACAAAAATCAAATCCTCATAGGTGGCTTTGGAAAAGTCATAGTCTAACTTGGTATTTTTGCTTCTCAAGTGACCCATTAGAATATTTTTCTGATGCACTTGAAATTGGTAATTTTATTTACTAAAGGTCTTTGAGTCTATAAATGCTGACTTAAAAAAATAGAAATTACTGTAACTGTGGATGTCTTTCTCCTTGAACTTGGTGATCAAGGTTGGGGGCAAATACTGGGATGAGTCTTGTTACCCCCAAACCACTCACCTAAACCATTGCCAATTTCCTTCCAGCCCAAACTAGTAATAACTTACACCTGAGTTAAGGAACGCTTCACCCTTGGTTTGTAGAGCTTCGCTGAAGACCAAAGAGTGGCCTGAACCTCTGGGTCCAGTGGGTGTCACTTCTAGATGAATCATATTTCTTGGGCTTTTTCATTAGCCTTGGATGGGCGGGTACGTATTTTTCTCTACCGAGGGAAAAACTGTTTCAAGAACCAAAGTAGAAAACATCTATTTTTCTTTGCTCTTTCTTTTGTTTCCATTTTATCAAATACCATCTGGAAAACATGGAGAGACATATTGTGATATATGAATGTGTTCAGCATCATTGCTGGAATAAAGAGAGTTTAAAGCATAGTAAAGGGAAAATTATAGGATGAGCTGGTGGATTTTAAAAGGCTAATGATAGGATCACCAGCCAGTTCCAAGTATTCCCTAAAGCTATATATGTATTTAGCTGTTTTTCCTTTATTATTTGTTGAGTTTCAGGATTTATGTATGTATCTTATTGAAAACACAGAAAGATACCCTAGTAATTAAAGTTAGGCTGGCTTTTATCATTTCAATAGAATTTAGACAGCAAGTGACTATATTACAGGCAGTTGGCCTAGAGATTAATTTATGCTAGTTCCACATACATGAGTGCCTCCAAGTTTATATTATTTTAACCCAAGTCACTCCCGGGGATTGGAAGGAAAACAAATGGTTGTTTGCTGATACCCCCATGCTATATTATTGTGACATTTGTCCTCAGCTAGTGAGATCTCTTCTTTTCCCAAAGTACCCCTAATGGGTTTGATAATAAATGCCAAGAAATTTCTTGGAGACTGCCTGTTTTATAATCGTGACAGTTTGGGGATTACAGGACAGCCAATATCTAGTCCCTATGGCTTGCATTCACTTAGAAGGGCTTGGACCTCTGCAAAACTCTTTGAAAGATCACATCCTTCTTGGGCTTTGAGTGTTTGTGTCCTGGGGTGTTTCAGGGTTGACCCTGGACAGCACTCGTGGTTATTAGTTCATGGTGTTCTTGGGAGGCGTTTGAAGTCAGCTGGAGCCCTGCTGATAGAGCTGCTGAGTGCAGCGTCGTATCGACATAATTTCATGATGTGTTTGCATCGAGGGCTCTGGTGCCCTTTCTGAGTGAGGTAAGCACTTTTGGAGCCGGTGTTGACAAAGTTATCTGCTTGTTACCCACTTTGTAGGAGGCTTTCTCTTCTCCTGTTTCCCAGATATTTTTCCCTCTTAGTTTCTCCACCAGTGATACCTTCTGATGTGCATTATTGGTGCTTATTGTTCAACGGTTTAGAAGCTGAAATGTAGCCAGAGATTTTCTTTCCATACGCCATTAGTGATGTAAACCAGAGAGCTTCCTGCAAAGAAGATAGGAAGTATTCTTTACTAAAATGCTGGAGTTTTTTCGTTTCATTAAACTAGTTTATTTATTTCATTCATCTAGGGACACTCTAGATTTCTGCGGCACCCAGGAGTTGGGGATGTCCTACAAACCCATCGCCCCCGCCCCCAGCAGCACCCCTGGGCCCGGCACCCCGGTCCCTACAGCCGGAAGTGTCCCATCGCCAGCTCGACGCCAGAGCCGCTGCCCCTTTCAGACCACTGTTTAATGACTGTGGACCGCCCTCCATGGGCTACGTGCAGGCAGTGAAACCACCTGGTGCCCAGGGCTCCCGGAGCCCTTACACTGACCTGCTGTCAGTCATAGAGGAGATGGGCAAAGAGATCCGGCCCATCCGACCTATGCTGGCAGCAAGAGTGCCATGGAGCACCTGAAGAGAGGCACCATCCATGCCCGGGCCCTAGTCAGAGAGTGCCTGGCAGAGACAGAGCGGAATGCCCGCACACAACAGGACTCGACGCTGCCTCAGCATCTGGACCTTTCCGGGCCACTGCAGAGCACCTGCTTCTCCCTGGCCTTCACCCCGAGTTGCACTTCCCATCCTGGGCTTCCTGTCCTGTGTCCTTTGGTGGGTGGCCTCCAGGAACCAGTGGGCGGCTCTCACTCCAGTCGGCAGCACTAACTGGAAACCCCCAAAGGAGTTAGCAGCGAGGTCACTGTGAATCCCACCCGTGACCTGCCAACAGTGTTGATCCAACTGGAGCTTCCTCCTTTCTGGGGCCCACACCACTCAGCACTTACCCAGGACTTCTCACCACTTTTCCCAGCCCCTTCTCCCCAGCAGGGCCTCAGAAGGCCTGTCGCCTCCCAGCCCTGTCTCCTGGGCCGTGGTGACTCTTTTCTCAGTGAGTCTCCTGCTAAATATGCCCTTTTTGTTTAAGTAAAAGATAATTTGGAAAAAAAATATTTGATATTCATTAAATAAAAATAATATAGTTTTCCCTACATTTATTTGAAGAACTGCTCCTTTGATTAAAATCCTGAAAATCTGTAACCATAGTGGGGGAAACAGTTTCACTTTGACAGCAGTAACCGCACTGGCCTGAGAGTGATTCCTGTCCCACTGCTAGAGGCTGATTCTGTCCCAGAAACACTGGGCTCAGTGGAGGAATCACTGCTTTGCTTTGCCACATGAGAGAGAGGTGTCTTTCCTCCAGCCTGTATCTTTCTGATAGCAGAGCTAGTTTTGTGGGCGCCCGTGAAATCAGAATCCCAGTTCTGCCACATCCTGTGTCCCCATGGGCAAGTTTCAAATTGCTCTGGGCCTTGGCTTTTTCTGTCTGTAGAAGGTTAGTTCCTTTGTCTCCAGCTGAGATGAGGATTGGGTGAGAATATGAATGGAGAAGGTCTGGCACGGTTGCCAGCCCTCTGGTGGCACTCCATCCAAGTCAGTTTCCTTTTTCCTCTGGGGAGCAGTCCCCATGACTATGCTTGAGGACCATCAAGAAGCAGCTTCCGCCAGGGAAGCTCCTTCCACCCTGGACCCACCCAGCAGGTGCACCAGAGGCTGTTTCATTATCTACCACAGAGTTTGAAATTCTATACTGGTGGGCTGTCCTTTGGTTGATGGGCCAAGATGACATTACGGTTCAGCAATAGCCGTTTCTTCTCCCTGGGGCAGGACTAAACTTCAGTGTTCCACTGAGGTCAGGCGTGGCCATGTTAGCAGGTTTGGCCAATGACATGGGAAGGAAAGCCATGTCACTGTCACTTCCGGACAGAGCCTGGTGAGCCAGTCTGTGCTTTGCCACACTCTTTCCCTCTGCCACACTCGCAGGTCAGATTCCAGTTGCTGCCAGCTGGGGTCCCCTCTGCAGTTCACCTCGATCAGCAGGTTTTCCTTTCCCCACTGAATCACACTGGACATCCGGTGTGAGTGTGGTTATAATCCTTCATGGCTGTAAACCCCTGAGTTTAGGGGGTTGTTTGTCAGTGCAATATAACCGAGGTATCCTGACTGATGCAGATGATAATGATGGTTATGAGGTCTTTAAGATATTGCATTAAAATTCAAGTTGTCTTGGAAAGAGTAGCAATTTCAGCCTTTACCGCCTGAAATCTTAGAGTGGGAGGGGATGAAAAGATCCAGGGAACAGCAATTGGTGTGACTGTGACACAGAGAGAAATGTAAAGGATAGAATGCTGAAAGGAACTAGGAGAAGCTGTCAAAAACAGACTCTGCACACTTCTTCCAGTGGCCCTTTGCCAACACTGCCTGGGACCCGGAAGGGCAGAGGCTGCAGTGAGCACCTGAAGCAGAGAGCTCTAATAGGGACCAGGAAGCACGGATTTCAAAAAGCCTCTGGAGGTGCTAAGTAAATAGGTCGTGTGTTTAACTTTTAGTTTCAATAAAAACCAGGTCTTAGTCCAGTGGTTCTCAAACATGAGAATCGTCATTACCGGGAAGGGTTGTTAAAACACAGGTGACTGGGTATCAACTCCAGAGTTTCCAGTTCAGGAGGTCTGAGGTGGGGCTCAATAATTTACATTTCTAACAAGTTCCCAGGTGATATTGATGCTGCTGTTCCAGGGACCAGCCCTTGAGAATCACTGTCTTAGTCCCACAAGGGAAATTAGGCATTCCCTCCTAGAAGTGAGAAAGGGAGACAGCTGAGAGCGAGTGGCCACCTTGCTCAGCACAAGCTTGTTCTCCAGGTGACTCCTGGATGAGTCGGCCCAGGCCAGCCCCCTGTGCTTCCTGCCCAGGGTGCTACAGAGGGCGTTCCCAATTGTCTCTCCACGTTGTTTGAGGATATGTCTAAGTATCACCTTCAGAAGTGTAATGAAAGGGAGGAATAGGTGACTGGCTCAAGCTTAGGAATTTTAAGCACAATAATTCAAACAGAGAGCTGAGAAAGAGGGAGTGTTTTCTTCAATTCATGGGCCACAAGACCTGTGGAGTCTCCGAAAGAGGAGGGCTTGACAAGCCATATTTTTATGGAGCCCCGTGGGTATTAGGAATACTAAATACCAAGAAATATGTGTAAACAGAGAAGATATTAAATGAATTCTACATTCCGGAAGGGTAAAAATGCCATGAAACGTTCTCTCCCAGTTCATCAAAAAAAGAAATCACAGAATCTGTGAAAATATTTAGGTAGCTTACGTGGCCCTTTCAGGATTGCAGTTTTTCCCACTTGTGGTTTGGGGACCAGAAAGGAAAAGTAATCCAAGCTCTCACATAATCATTAAGAGACACATGGAAACAGGAAATGAACTATCTATTAAAAAATAAAGAATTATGTCAAAATAATTTTAAAATTGCAAAGCTAATTCATAGTTTCACAAGACAAATGAACTTTGGAATATACTCTATGCAGTGATCTAAAAACTTGCACAGCTTCTTTAAAAGAGGATGGAATAACTAAATATATATATATATGGTGACTAAGCATATTTATTCTTGTAGGAAGGACAAGACTATGCCAGATAAGGAAAGTTCTTTTAAACTGAATCTAATTATCTTGAAAGGTGAAGGATAGTTTTGCCTCACTTTTTCAAATGGTAACTTCCATTTTTATGTCTCCTCTGAGTCTCACGGTGTTTTGCCAGCATGAGATTTCTGTAAACCTAAGAGAATTGACAATGTGATTGTGTCCTCCATGTAAATAAAATGTAAAGAGGACTTCTATGTAAATAAAATGAGAAAATACTCTGCCTGGAAAAATAGCATAAACTCTTGCAGGAAGGAGTCTTCCACTGCTCTCAGTAAAGGCCTAAAGTAATTCTCCACATAGCTTTGTTGTATTAGCAACTCATGATCATGAGTTGATGATGAGCACCTCAGAGTAATAGACCAATCATGGGATGATATTCATTAAAAATTGTGTCTCCTAGATAGAGGAAAACATCCAAGTGTGCTAGGGTAGAGCAAGCTAGTGAATCCAGGAAGGAATCCCCCAGTGTTTGTGGTACCCACTTTCCAGGAGGTTAGATGAAACTCTCACCAGTTAACTCCCTGTTCTTTTAAGGATGAAATTGAAATTTCATAAATCTCCATGGCTTACAGAAGTGAAAAAACAGGACCAACAATCAGTTTTCTAGGGTTCTAGTTTCATTAGTTAGGATTATGCAAGTTTGCATTATGGCTTTTGTGACCTTAGGCCCTTTGACCTTCAAGGGCTACATCATCTATGAAAAAATGATTAAAAATGATATTTTATAACTGTGTTGGTATAAGACAAAAATACTAATGGACTCATTATTGAATATTTATTTTTATCATATTCATTTTTTTCTTCTGATTTTAAAGTAAAATGAAAATAATTTTGTGGACCCCTGAAAGTGCTGTGGGCCCTAGGTATAGTACATGCTCTGCCTAATCAGGTCCACTCCCAGACTGTGTTTGGCTGCAAATTAAAATTAAAAAACAAACAACAACAACAAAAAAGTCACTAACATCTGGCTTATTAGCACATAGTCTTCACGTAGGATAATGAGAGCTACATGAAGCAGAACCCCAGCCAACTCACAGATACATCCATGAGCCCAGGCATACCTGGCCAATATCAACAAAATCCCATTGACACAAGAGAAATTGTTGCTATTTTATGCCACTAAGTTTGGGGTAATTTGTTATGCGGCAATAGCTAACTGACATATAATGCTTTAGCAGCTATTACATTGAGTTGGGATTTTTTTTTTCCCCATAATGCAATGTAACGCCACTGAAGGTTTTAAAAGGGGAGTGCCTGCTCTGATTTACTTTTGACAAAGTTCACTCTGCCTGTGGAGAAGAGATTGGAGGGAATCTAGAGTGGAGGACAGGAAACCAGTAGCTGGCTACTGCAATAATCCAGATGTGGAACGATGACATGATGGTGGTTAGGCCTGGGGGGAGGGGTGGAAATGGAGATGCAGAGAAATGGATGGGAATGCATAGTATACATATTCAAATTCTATTCTAGGTCCTAGAATAAAGGCACAAGGAATTATAAGACCATGCTGTGTCTTAATTGAAAGGATGAGAGGTAGATTGTTTCTGAAGCGAGGAATGCTGAGTTAATTAGTGGCTTTTCTGATCCCACCCAGAAAATCCTGCTAAATGTTCCTAAACTCACTGAGGGCCAGATTCAACTTTTGAAATCTGTTTGTGGGAATCAAAGATAATGGCAGAAGCAGATGGCTGTGAAGGATGCTATGGTGTAACATTTTGTGGGTTATATTTTAACAGGATGGTAACTGAGCTTTCTGAGCTTGTCTGGTCTATTGCCCTCCTCAAAATTCTCCATCCATCTCTCTGTCTTCTCTCCATTTCTATAATTTGCAACAATTTGATTTTCTCTTGAGGAAATCTACATTCAGAAAAGTGAGAGATCGTGAAGGGGCTGCTTGTTTATCTTTAGTTCAACCAAAGAAATGCTCCAACGTAACCACACCCTGATTTCACTTTGGGGTATCACGCAATTACAACATGCCATTTCTTTATGAAATTCAAAGAAACATCTCACAAATGGATTCTTAATTCATTTCCTAGAGGCATGCAGGGTTTGCTGTGGTTATCAACAGTTTTCTTGTTCTGAGGAGTGAACTGAGGTATAGTAGTAAAGCAGCTTCCTAAACACATTTGAGGCAAAATTGAAAAAAGCTTTCAAACCTCTTCAAACCACTCTCCCCACCCCAGATCATGCAAATGTGGAAGGAATATACATTTTAAATCTACAAGCTTTTCAATAAATGGGAAAATATTGATCTTTCCTGGGTGATTTCTCTTTCCTTGTCCATTAACATTGATATGAAATATTAAAAATAAAGCCCAAAACTGCATTTCATTTGTACTGGAATCATTTGAACAAAATGATTTCCTTGCAAAAGTTTTCTTATATTGGACATTATTCATTCATTGTTAAAAGAAAATTAAACTGTCCAGAATAGTATGTAAGAGGGAAATCTAAGTATGGTTGAGGCAGAAAAATAAAGTTTCTGAAGAAAACCAGTGACATTCTCTTAACAGTAAATATAATGTAATGTTATTTCTAGTTTTATTATATTTATATTTTGGTATGTCTTGAACTTGTCTTTATATTCAGAATTATTTATATTTCAGTATAATGTTAATGTTAGTTTGAGATTATTTGAGTGATATTTACATTCATCTGTTGATACAAATGGGAATAGATGTATTTATTTTGAGTGAGGCCTGAAAAATTGGCCAACTCATTTCTGCTTTTTTTTTTCTCACAGTTTTAGTCTTGAAACTTTCATGTGTTTTGGCATCATTCAACTCTCCACTGTGCTTTTTTCCTTATTAAGAAACTTATCCCTTAATTAGCTTGCTGTCCCTTCATTTGAAACTCGGTCTATTTGATAACTCTTTGTTGCTTCTAGAACGGTTGGTGCAGGCTTGTGTGGGCTTCCATAACATAAAAGCCAGATGGACTTTTTAAAACAGACAAATTTAGTCTTGAATAGAGAACTGTGAAAATTAAAAAAAAAAAAAAAGAAAAGAGACATGAAAAGAACCACAAAACAAAACAAAACAAAAAAAATCTTGGTACTGATAAAAACCAGTGAGAAATCACAGATTCTCAAATTAGGGGAAAAGCAAAACTTTTCCCATCTCCTTCCCCTCCTCCTCAGCCTCTACTTTTTAATTTGTTTTGGGCTCAAGCATTGAAAAGTTCTGTTCCCAATTAGAAGTGGATCACATTTGGGTCTGAGAGGGAGTCAGCTGCCTCATGATATGAGTAGAAGACAGAAGGCTGTAGATAGATTCAGAGTCCCTTTGATAACCAACACCACTCTCTCTGTGTGCTAATTTGCAGGACGGGGAAAATATTGGCATGTTGCCTTCAGAATCCCTTAGAAGAAAAGCATTAGAAATAAGAAAACATTAAAATTCTGTCCAAAGTGTTTATCTTATGGAACAAATTTATTGGGGCGTCTCAACATGTTCTGGGTATACAAATGAAACCATTTTATACGTATCCAATAACAGCCCCTTCAACTAGGCTATGTTGACCCACCTTTCCTGCTGGGAAGTAATTCCCTTAACAGCAACTTGGCCAGCTCCTCTAACTTCCCTGTCCCTTTTGGTTATGAGAACAGTCCATTTTGTTATTTAAGACTCAGTCCTATTTATTTTGATACTTCAGTCTCAAATCAGACTCAAATCTTGTATCCCACCCCCCCACACAAAACTGTTGTGTCTTCCACTCGATGGCTTGGAAGTTGGCAGTCTGCTCTTCACGTACTTGCCTCCTGCCTCCTCTCCTTGAACTCCTTTCTTTAGACACCAGAAGCCTCCATCGTGGCATGGTCAGCAGGGAAGGAACAGATGGACTGGAGCATGTGGTACAGGAAGGGGTCCTGGTCTAGTCCTCCTTCAGTCCGGTCCTTTCTGATCTTGGTGCTCTCAGTTCATGTGTCAGCCTGCATGCAGGAGGTGTATGTGTGAATGTGTGTGTGTGTGTTCATGTGTGTTCAACTTCTCCCTGGCCCCTTCTATCACTGAGAACTCCTCCTTCCACCCAGAAGGCAGTTTTATCTTGGGTTTGAGCATTAATAAACATCTCCAACCCCTTGTTTGTGTTGGGCTTCTCATCACTTGGTCCAGTGGTTATTTGAATGGCTCCGTGGCCCCTGTCCTTCTAACTTCCATGTTGTTTCACATGGAACTGTGAGAGTTCTCTACTGCTGGAGTCCTCTTCTGTGTTTCCCAGGTCCACAGAGACTTGAGATGGGGTAGGGCTGCAGCATCTAATTTCCAGGCATATGCCAGCCCTGCTGACTGGAGCTCTGGACCTAGACAACTGCCTTCAGAAACCTCTAAGTGAACACTAGTCTCTGTACTCAAATATGCTCCCCCTGGCCGCACCCCCTGCCAAGACTCCAGGTCATATGCATCAAGTAAACACTTTTATCCTTTTGCCTTTGCAGGTATTAGAACATAGAAAGGAAAGCATGCCATACTTCTTGTTTCCTAGCACGTTCTCTCAATAGCTTTCAAGGCCCCATTCCTGTGGCTGCACCAGAGGAGAACTTGAGATCTGCAGCCCATCATGTACCCCACCAGTCTCCCTTTCTCAGCGTCACCATCAGTGTTTACTCACGATTCTCTTGGAGACTGCCTTACTTGGCTTTGGGGAGAGGGAGGCACCCTCCATGGCCACAGAGACATGAGGGAAGAGACTTTCATCATGAACACGGACTTCACCAAAGACTAGTTACTACCCATCCATCTTCAACTCAGTTCATTTCTTAATTTGACTGGGGACAGTTCGGAGATGGAGCCCTCTGGGAAAGTGCTTATCACCAATAGTTTCATGCTCAGCTTTGGACCTTGGCCATGTTTCTGGGACAACAGGAAACATCCCTCTCTACATCCTATTATATCAGTGTCATACTTTGTAATTTATCGTCTTCACTTGAACTCACCAAACTCTTCCTGGTGTTCTTCTCCTCATCCCATGCTGGTTCAGATGGGGGTTGTGAATAGAGCCAGCAGTTTCCCAGGCTTACAGACTGGGCCTCTAACCCTGGCCAGTTACCCACAAAATATGTCCACAGGCCTTAACCAGGACATTGTGGTGTGAGGGAAAGGACAGTCATAACATAGGTCTGAACCTTGGCTTGTAGATCCAGGGCTGACCGTCTGTGACCATGATCTCTCTAGTCCTCTAGAAATCTTCATTCTTTGTTGTCCTTCATTTCTAGAACAAAAGTTTGGAATAGATTAATGATTATCAAACTTCTTTTGAGTAACAGAAGTCATTTTTCAAATTGGCTATTGAAATCTGGATCGTCCTTAATTCCCAGCTGCAATAGTCCTTAAGGCATCTATGTGAAGCATGAGGACTCCACGGTACAAAATTTGAGACCTACTGAAGTAGAATCTCATATTGCTCTCCTTTCAACTTTAAAATTATTTTGAGTGTGGCTATCTCTGCAAAGACAGAGCCCACTGTTAACACACAACTTCATGTTTATGTCTGACTTTCTGAATGTCAATTTCATATTGGGCTCACGATCAGTAAGGCCATCTCTCTGCATATTTTCAAATTGTTACGGATGCTTTTAGAAATCAAAGGTTGTTGATGTTTATCTACCCCATTTTATTTGCAAAGTTAATACTTTAAAAACTGCTGCTTTCATAGCTTTTCCCCATGAGCTGGACACTAGTCTCTTGAGAGGTGATCTGAAAGAAGGAGCTTCCTGGTCAAAAAAGTTGAAAAAATGTAGTATTCCATGTCCTCCTCTTAGAGATTTATGAAGGGCTCAGAGAAGTTTTGTGGAAAGCAACATGTTTAACTCAGTATTTCCTAAACATTTGACCACAGAACCCATTGTTTTCCCATAAAACATTAATTAACATCCCATAGAAACAGTGTTCCTTCTAATACGTTCTGCAAATCATTGCCTTTGAGGAGAGATCAACACACTTCTTCTGTAAAGGGCTGGATGATAAATATTTTAGGCTTTGTGGGTTTCACTGACTGTTGCACCTACTCAACTCTGCCATTGCAGCGCAAAAGCAGCCACAGCCAGTATCTAAGCAAATGGGCGTGGCTGTGTTCCAATAAAACCTTATTTATAAAAACAGGCAGTGGTACAGGTTTGGCCTGTGGGCTGTGGTTTGCTGCCCCAGTTCCTCCATTAAACAAGTGAGATTTATTCTGACGAGGGAAGGTATTATCACAAATCGTGAAATAATAGCTTAGTTCTTTTCTAAGCTGTTCAAATTTTGCTGAACTTCAGAGACTAAACCACTGAGGATACCAGACTTCCCTGAACTTCTTGAAATTCGGAGCTGGCTAAGGGACTCATTTCGTGCTCCCTCTTTTACCAGATATTATCTAGCTGTAAAATCCTTGCCCAGCTCTTGATCTATATTGCTAAGCATCAGCTGTTTTCACCATGATGAAAGGCAGGCAGCAAATAGGAGATGTAGCAACCACCTTAGTGTCGACTCAATGATCGTATCTGAAATGAACCATCCATATTTTTCAAGCTCTCAGAAGGAAAATGCTGTAAATATAATCAGAGGCATTCAGACAATCTTGGCCATTTCCTGAATGGTTTACCAGAATTAAATACCGTATTAGTTGTTTAGAGCAGCCTAACAAATAATTCTAAAAACGTGGTGGCTTAAAACAGCAAACATTGATAATTTCACAGTGAGTATGACTTAATCTCGGCAGCTTAGCTCAGTTCCCTGGCTCAGGATCTCTCCCAAGGCTGCCACTAAGGTGTTGGCAGGGCTGCAGTCTCATCTTAGGGTTCAACTGGGGAAGGATCTGCTTCCAAGCTGATTCACATGGCAGTTCTCGGGCCCTTGAGACATCAGTTTCCATGTGGTCCTCTTTGCAGGGCTGTTCACAGCCCACCACCTGATTCCTTCCAAGGGAAGACTGAGAGAGAGAGAGAGAGAGAGAGAGAGAGAGAGAGAGAGAGAGAGAGAAGTGCACAGGACAGAAATCAGAGGGTTTTTTTTGCAACCTAATCTTAAAAGTGACAAACCATCACTTTTGTACATTCCACTCATTAGAAACATGTCACTAGGTCCAGGCTGTATTCAAGGGAGGGGACTCTACACACCCATGAATACTGGGAGGCAGAGATCCTTGGAGGTTGTCCTAGAGGCTGTCTACCACATACACTAAATGCATCTAAGGTAACATTGTAATTTTTAAATTTCTATCTACAATGAGGGTTCAAAATACCTGGACTTGAGGAGCAGGGGAAGATGCCTCAGTCATAGTGGAAGCATTAGACTGTGTCTCCATGAGGGCTTGAGATGAGAGGAAAGGAGAAGAAATATGAGTGTGTGAATTGCCAGGTGGCTGGAGGAGAAGAGAAGGGTAAGGTAAGAGGTTATGGAAGTATTTTTCTAGAGTACTATGTCCTCACTTAGAAGAGAAAGAGCAGAAGGGAAGCTGTCTGGAGGGGATCTGGCCAGTGGACTCCTTCACAAATGCCTTCTTATCCTGCTATACCTCAAGCGTGGCTCCCTTTTTCTCATTCATTCCTCAGTGCTTTGGTTTAAAACACACCTCAAGGACGAAAGGACCACATTCTCCCAACACCCACACATGTTTGTCACCCACTAGCTATGATCTGTTATTGACAAAGTAATTTGGTAAAGTTTTATCATTTTGATTGTCTAATTGGCCAATAAATAAATCACAAAGAAAAAGAAAAATCTGCAACTTAGCCCTGTACAAGGGACTAAAGGGAGTGCAATTTTACGCTATATCTCCTGCTTTCGATGATCTTATATTCCAATTATGGCAATGAGGCAAACATATGGAAACAGTTATATTAAAATTAAAGATTTAAATAACAGTTCAGGGTAACAATGGAAGGAATATCATAAGGCTGTGTATGATTAATTACCAGCTGAATTCTATAGAATTCATCATGATTGGAATTCAGGGGAGAGAGAAGGATATTTGTGAGGGAGGTGATCAGGGAACACGTTGTGAAGCACATGAGAAGGATCTGGAGAGGGAGAGGGAAGGGAAGGGCATTCCAGGTGGATGGAATGGCACGAGGTAAAATAAGAAGGCGAGACAGGTGTTTGGGGGAAACAGTGAGTTAACCAGTTTGGAGAGTGGGTTTTTGGAGCCGAGGAGTCTGAGACAAGGTAAATGGTAAGTCAGACAGCCATGCAGGAACAGGTTGAGTTTAATTATCTAACCTGTGCTGGGTCCCTGAGGCAGATGGCTTGCCAAAAAACTTGCATGAATTACCCTCTATTAAAATTTTTAAAAAGGGGTAAGTTCCAGGTTGATTCACTGAACATCTTGGGCTCACAAGCCGTGCCTGTCTTTTAATAGCAAGTGTGGCAAATGGAAACGGTACCTGGGCTTTGTCTCCATAGCAGCGACTCAGAAAAGCCTTGATGACATCCAGCTGAAAGAGACCGAACCGTCGTCCCCCCCGCACACTCCCACCCCGCCTCCCAGAAGATGGGGAGGCAATAAAGAGAAGAAACATGGCTGCTGTTTCAAGAGACTGCCAGGATCAGGGAGATGGGGGTCCTGAGAACCAGGAGATCCTGGCTGATGGAGAGTTGGGAAGAGGACTCAGTGTAGCATCACTGTCAAGTCAGACTCAAATTTAGAGCAACAGCAAATGGGGACACTGGGCCCCTTACTTCACACTCTGCCAGCTCAAAGCCAAAGAGAACTTGGCACTGAGGAGAAGCCTCCCAGAACCTTCACAAAAGTTCTTACAAAAATTCCCAAGTGAATGTGAGATCTAATTCAGTCCCCTTAAGACTTCCTACCTGTTACTTAACTTCTCTAGATTCTGTCTGCTTATCGTTAAAAGAGGGATAACAGTATAACCTACATCATCCGTAGGGTTGTTCTGAGAATCCAGTGAGCCCGTGCATGTAAAAGATTTACAAAGTGACTTGTAAAAAGTTCTCAGTTACTGTTAGGTACCATTAATGTAACTGCTGCTATTCTATCCTTCCCAGCCTCTCCAGATCTCTGTCACAAGAGCATGGAGCAAAGAAATAGGTGTTTTCTCTTAGATTTAGATCACTTTGAAGGGCTTGGAATGACCCAAAGAGGGCTTAACCCTTGAATGTCTCTGGGTTTTAGAATGTCAGAAAACATCACCGCCCCCCTTCCTTCTTCTTTCCTTCCTTCAGAAAACTACATTCTGACTGCGATCCCTGGGCCAGGCACTTGGCTAAACATTTCTAGAATTTCTCAGCTCTGGACATGCAGACTCCAAGAAGGCCAATATTTAAGTCCTGGTTTCTGAGGCATCAGTGATCCTGTTTAGGTGTGAGTTCAGAGGAAATGAGTTAACAGGGTCTCTCAATAGATAGGAAAAAATGATTTCACTTTAAGAAAGAAGACAAAAATATGTGGCCTACGTGTGCCGTTGGGAAGTTAATTCCAGTTGTGTGTCTGGAGGAGGAGAAGGCAGTGTTGAGTGTCCAGAGGCGGTGGGCCAGCAGGCAGGCAGCGCGGGGACTGGGACCAAGGCCTCCTGACGCAGGGCGGATGTGCACACAGCGAGCAGCACGTCCATCTACAGCCTGGGGCTCATTTCTGCACCTGGCCCGACTTCCCAACCCCATCGGGTGTTAACTTGCTGGGAGGAGAGTGCCATGAAGGCAACAGGACCCAACTTCTTCTAATTATTTTTATATGGTATTATGGTCATGACTACCGTTTAATATATTCTGACTGACAACAATGTGTGAAGTGTTCTGCAGACCACAGAATTAAGCGTGCCCGTTGCTTATTATGCAATAGGCGGAAACCTTAATTCTATGTACACAAGATCCCCAGAGAACAAGGGAAGGCTCTGAAGAGTGAACAGCAGGGGGCACCTCCTCAGTCCCCGATTTGGTAGCCTTGACCTCAGGCTCCATCCAGAGGACCCTCTCTCTGGTTGCCCCAAAGGACACTGATTTCTGACACCTCAAGAATGTCTTTTCAAAATAAGTGAGCATTCAGAAAGTACCTGAAAGATTTTAAGGATTTCAGTTGTTTCAGATATACAGAACAGTCAGGCAGACTGCAGTGAGGAGAGACCCCCAACAAATTAGGACCGATAATAGCTGGGAATATTACATTTCCCGTTTTGCTAATAAGCAAGTAACTAGGAGACTAACAGTCGACAAGAGTTCAGTCCGGACCTTGCCCAGCATTTATGGCATCCCAAATTAGCAACAAGTGTCATCAAGCATATGGACAGGGAGGAATTCCAGAGGAACCAAATCATTGCTCTCCAAATAGGTGGGCAGAGGATGTAGTGAGGGGTCAGAAGTGGAGAGGACAGGCACAGGAAACCTTTGTGGTGTCATTTCTGTCCCAGAACAGGATGCCGGAAGGAGAGGAGTCAAAGCAAAGGGAAGTCTAGCAGCATAGTACAAAACGTTATCAGGACTGATTGGATTTTAATTGTTTCATTTTTTAGGGCAAGGGCTGCGTGATCACTGAGCCACTGAATCACTATTGTATTACATTTTTTTTAAAGTTTATTTTTAATTTAAAGTCAATAAATGAAAGGTTGAACAAACAAAGGTAGAGGTGGGGGTGAAGTCAAGGAGGAGCTTGTAAAAAAACACAACCACTGAGGGACTTTTCTGTAGGACTTTCTCAAGCTACTTCTCTTATTGGACATCTGGGTCATAATTTGGAGCTCCAGTTCTGGCTTTGGCCCCAGTCAGATTCTCTGGGTGTCCAGTCTTACCAGGTCATCTTCCCCAGAGGAGCTTAGATGATAAACTCTATTCACCCAGAGGGTAGAAACTTCCAGCCTCCCCTGGACTATGTGAGGTTCCCCTCCACCATACAATTCTGATGCTTAGCACTAAAGAACAATGGATAGCGTCACCTCCCGCCCCAATTTACGAAGAACCCATGGAAAGACATATCCCTTTACAAATGAATCTGCCGTGGAAGATCCCAGTCTATATCCACTAGAGAGAAAGAGTTTAGGGCTTATGTAACACCACCCAGAGTCACATGTCACCAAGTGCAAGAGAGTTGGGTGTTGGAGAAAAGAGCTCACAAACATGCCCTTGGAATATGGAAAGTTTTCAGCATCTGAAAGTGTTCTCTCAAGTTGATGCACGATTGTGTTCCAAGTTCTTCCAGTAGCTCCCAAACTCAATCTGAGGTCTTTGGAACAACTTGCGTGGTGCTCAGGGGATACCCATCTGCTATTGTCCTGACTATTTGCATTTTAATCACTGGACTCTAGTCCAGAGAACCTGCTTTAAACCACCCTCCATTCCCTGGTGGAGTGCAGGAAACTCTACATTGGGACTTTCCTATTCTTATGTTCTCCCATCTCTTCCGCATGGCACTAAAACCGGGACAACAAAAAGCTGAGTGTAGGCATGACACACGATGGGAAATAATGGGCTCCATGGAATGGATGGTATCCCCAGCCCCTCCCACAGGAAAGCAGGTCTAGCCACTCAGCTCCAGCACTAGAGCTGGGCCATTTTCTGAATATAAGAAATGTAAGGGATACATAGAGTTTCTTTAGACAATTCAGCCATTATACTCTCAACTCTCAGATCAAGTTGATGGCAAAGATTTGAGAAGGGAAAACATCATTCATTTTGTTTTCATTCATTCAACAAATACCTACTGGATACCTACTCTGGGCCAAGCACTGTGTTGGATGCTGGGAATAAAAGGGTCAGCAAGCCAGCCATTTGTCTACCCTTATGGATAAAACACAATAAACGAATAAGATGATTTCAAATTATGATAAGTGCTATGAAGGTAACCAGCAAGGGACTGAAGTAGAGGAGGTGGAATACTTTAGATGGGTGGTCAAGTCCTGCTTAAAGAGGTGGTATTTAACCTCAAAAGGATGAGAAAGAGTTTTGTAAGCAAAAACTGGGGAGGAGAGGGAGAGAGCCTGTGTGTTCCAGACATTGAATGAAAGAAGCCCAGTGGAGGGTTATGACCCCAGGAGTTGGAGCCAAGACTAGAAAGAGAAGCAGGGACCAGATCAAGGATGGCCTTAAAATGTAGAGTGGGGGCTTCCCTGGTGGCTCAGTGGTTGAGAGTCCGCCTGCCGATGCAGGGGACACGGGTTCGTGCCCCGGTCCGGGAAGATCCCACATGCCGCGGAGTGGCTGGGCGCGTGAGCCATGGCCGCTGAGCCTGCGCGTCCGGAGCCTGTGCTCCACAACGGGAGAGGCCACAACAGTGAGAGGCCCGCGTACCGCAAAAAAAAAAAAAAAAATCTAGAGTGGGAAGTGGGGGTTTTATTCTTCCCACTGTGATGGATGGAAATCTATTGAAGAGATGTAATTGAGGCTTATTAAATGAATGAAGGAGAGTGAAGTGATACAATTAATATTCCTTTATTTGTGTGTCTGTTGAGAATAGATTGGAGGAGTGAGAAGAGAAGCAGAGAGACTGGCTGGGAGCTGTTGCCATAATCCAGGTGAGGGGGAGGGTGGCCTGGACCAGTGCTTGGCAGTGGAGGTGGAGAGAAGTGATATAATTGATTTAAATCAACCAGGTGCTTGATCCAAATAATGCCACATGAGTGTATTGTCCTTTCTTCATGTTTTACATTCCAATCATTTCTGCATAAAACCAAATGGAAAAATAAGAGGGGAAACTCAATTAAGGGATAAAATGTTAATATAAAAACAGTAAAATTCTCCAAAGTTGATTTCTAAATATCTTCCTGAAATCCATCAAGATTTTTTTCAAAGTGATTCTTATAAGTAGGCACATCTTCTCTGGACTGAAATGACCAGTATTAATTTTTGGAGAGGTGTTGCTTCAGTCAGAATGGCCAACAGGCTATGAAAGAATCTGAGGTCTAAGTCAACCAAATGTGGAGAAAATCTGGAGCCCTGGAATGAATATTTTCCCAAAAGGTTACAAGATTAATCACAAACTGATTTACAAATGACACTGTCTGGTATGGTAGTTTGAAAGAACCATCATTTTAAAACAAATTTTAAATGGTATTTTTCATGAAATTATAAAGACAATTTGATCCACGATCATGAAATTTTCTAACTGACATATCCTATGGACACCCGTTGGCCCACACCTGACCTTGGATCCTGTGCTGTTTGCCCTTCTTAACCTCACTCTCTTACCTAGTTTGGCTTCTCCAAGTCTCCTCACTAAGATATTCAGATCACTATTACAAAATGTTTATACAGATCCTTTAGTTCTCTTGATAATGTTACTGGCAATATTAAAGACTTTTTAAAAAAACTTATTTAAAAAATTTATTTTTATTTATTTATTTATATTTATTTATTTTTGGCTGTGTTGGGTCTTTCTTGCTGTGCACGTGCTTTCTCTAGTTGCGGCAAGTGGGGGCTACTCTTCTTTGCGGTGCGCGGGCTTCTCATTGCGGTGGCTTCTCTTGTTGCGGAGCATGGGCTCTAGGCGTGCAGGCTTCAGTAGTTGTGGCACACGGGCTTCAGTAGTTGTGGCACGCGGGCTCTAGAGTGCAGGCTCAGTAGTTGTGGCGCACGGGCTCTGTTGCCCTGTGGCATGTGGGATCTTCCCGGACCAGGGCTCACACCCGTGTCCCCTGTATTGGCAGGCAGGTTCTTAACCACTGGCTTTTAGAGATATCTTTTATGGTGTGTGTTTTGCTTGGACAGGAAAGATGTCTTTGATTAAAGTTTGAAAACCTTTATAACATGAAACACGACACAGATCACACTTTTCTAAATTAGAAGATTTAAGACCTAAGGATATGTACTGGTTCATATTTCTAGATTTTTTTATGTTATTCTTTTTTTAGTTTGTTGAGATATCCAGACCAAAGCTTAAACGTAATGCATTTCAACTTCATGGCTTTATATATATATTTTTTGTAGTTTTGTTTTGTTTTCTTTTTTGGCCATGCTGGGCAGCTTGCAGGATCTTAGTTCCCCAACCAGGGATTGAACGTGGGACCATGGCAGTGAAAGCACCAAGTCCTAACCACTGGACCACCAGGGAATTCCTCCATGGCTTTACGTTTTTTATGAACATGTTGTTTATGTTTTTAAGTTTCTACTCATATCATCACCATTATAGACAGTGAATTAATGACTCAATTTTCTTCACTTTTACCATAGAATAGTATTGGAGTTTGTGTCATATGCAAAGTATGAATTATAGCACTTGTTAGTCACTAATGGGTTCTTTCCCCAAAGCAGAATCTAACTGGTTCTGTTCATCTTCATCTTTTTTGGTTAAAGCTTTCATTCCAGGCCTCTTCATAGGATGCTGACAAACCCACGTGTTGTTTGCCTTTGGTCAGGTGCCCACTCTTTGCTCCAATCAGCTGAGGGCAGAAAGTAGTAGAGAACCATGGCCAAAGAACAAGGAAGGAAGCTCCCAGGGCAGCCTTGCTCAGCAGCAGCTATGGACAGGAGTCCCTGGAAGGGTTTGTGGTTGTGATAGGTACTGGAAGTCTTGACTCATCTGTGGGTCATCTAAGAATAGTTTATTGCGAGAGTACCTGTTGTAAATAACCTCTGATACAGGCCTTTTCATTGGCGTGAACATTGAAGATAGCAGTACAGTGAAACTCCAGGGACTGAAAAGATCCCATGAGTTGGAAATAAAATATTCAAATTAAAAACTTATATCACGGTCTTACAAATAACTTTAGGCAAAGTAGGCTTGAAATAAGTTCCACTGATTAATAGAAGAAATAGTTAAATATTGTTTCATGGAAAGATCACTGGTTTAGGAATCAGGAAACATGGATAATCCTGGTTCTGAGACGTCATGGGATCTTGGGATTCCAAGATCCCATGAAGCAGAAACCTACTTCAGTTTTCTGGCCTCTAGCATCTTCCCTAGTCTATAAAATTAGTGTCATAATGGATTACTTCTACCTCTAAGCCCTTCTAGACGTGAAATTTGAGAAACAAAATTGAGAATCAAAGTGAGATAGAAGCAGATGAGTTGTTAAGAAAAAAAAGTTCAGAGTAAAATCAACAGTTATTTATGAATCATCTACTGTGATATTCCATGTATTTTATATATATATTGACTTTTTATTCTCATCAAAACACTATGGATTTATCTCCATTTTACAACAAGTAGGGAAGATAAGATACCTTGCCCCCAGACATATAAACTGTAAACATGGAAAGGAGCAAATTGATCAGTTCTCCTCCCCCAAAAGGTTTTTTCATCATAGAAGTTCTTCCTTAAATACAGGGAGAAACAAATGCTTACAAAAAGATAAAGACAGGTAAAAAAATTAATGTTTTACACAGAAGTAACGTTAGCATTTTCACTATAATGACGTGGAGCTTGGATTGAAATTTCTAAAGTGTGACTCAGAATTTGCACCTTTGCACTGATTGTTTTCACTCAGATTTTATGAAATCCATAGGTGTGTGAGTTAACGGTGCTGGCCATGCATAAACATCTACGTGCAAAGCAGCAAGGAATGCTCTGTTTATCACAGCTGCGGTCAAGCCAACGCAACTGTTTCTACCATTGAGGATGAAATTTGTAAAACTCTGTCTCCCAAATAAAATAACATAAAATAAAATAAACCTCCTGTGAGATTGCCATTCCTTGGGGTTACCTGCTCAAATGCCATGTTCCTGTCAGGTTTCCTTTGAAGTCTCTCAAAGGATTGGGGTCCTAAAGGAGAGTCAGGTTCAAGGTTCTAAGTGTAAAGTTGCTTTAAACAACCAATCAGCCAACCAACCAACCAAACAAAAACACCAGATTAAAGCAACACAAGAAGTCTTTGCCTCCTGTTTATAATCTATACCTCTTTGTTAACACAAGGCAGATAAGCATGCTAAGTGTAATGGAAATCAAAGAACTAAAATCTTATATTTACATAGATGAGTGTTATACAACTTTTCAAAATCCTATCCCTTTTGGAAAAAAAAAATCTAAATATTTGTCACGGCCCTATCTGCCTATGAGGAGCTGCCACCAGGTGAGAATCAACATAGAAGGTTTTATTGCTTTCTAAATAAAATTGTAGTTTCAGTGCTTTTTCACTATGCCTAGAAATGTGGATATATTCTTTCCAGGAGAGACTGCCCCTCTGCATTAACAATTGCTGCCATATGAGGTTCTTTAACCAAGTTATCACATTGACTCTCTCACCAACTCTGTGAGGTTGGTAAGTAGAGCAGATGTTGTTAAATTCATTTAAACACAAGGAGACTGAGGCTCAAAGAGTACAGTTACTTGCCCAAATTCCTGTTAATAAGCAGTGAAGCCAGAACTTACTCATGGGAAATTTCTTTCCATTATGCTCTTACCACTATGGCATTGTTAACCAAAGCAAGAATAGAATGAGGATGGCATTCATCTGGTGAATGGGAATTTGTAGATAACTGTGCTAAGAAATCTACTCTTTTGAAGAACAACTGTCCACGTTTGCTTCCTTTTGCTCTTGGAAAGAATAAAAACCCACTGGCAATAGCCAAGACATGGAAGCAACCTAAATGATGTCCATCAACAGAAGAATGGATAAAGAAAATGTGATACACACACACACACACACACACACACACACACACGTATACACACACACTGGAATATTACTCAGCCATAAAAAAGAATGAAATAATGCCATTTGCAGCAACATGGATGGACTTAGAGATTATCATTACTTACTAAGTGAAGTAACTCAGCCAGAGAAAGACAAAAATCATTTGATATCACTTGTATGAGGAATCTAAAAAGAAATGATCAAATGAACTTGTTTACAAAACAGAAATAGACTCACAAACATAGAAAACAAACTTATGGTTACCAAAGGGGAAAGGCGGGGGATAGGTAAATTAGGAATTTGGTATTAACAGATACACACTACTGTATATCAAATAGATAAACAACAAGGACATACTGTATAGCACAGAGAACTATATTCAATGCTTGTAATAACCTATAATAAAAAATAATCCGAAAAAGTATATACTTATATATATCACTTTGAATGTACACTTTGAATCACTTTGAATCACTTTGAATGTACACTTTGAATCACTTTGCTGTACAGCTGAAACATTGTAAATCAACTATACTTCAATTATTAAAAATCAAAAAAAAATCAGAAATCTCAAAACATACAAACAAACAAACCCACTGCAAAGACAACTGGGTAGTTCTCAGAACTGCTTCTGGAATAGTCTATCTAGCATTGATCTCTGGTATTCTGAGACCAGATTCACATGTGAATAAGTAAAGCTGAAGGTTGAAGGTTCACAGTGACCTAAGACAGAGCTGGCACAGGTAGATGGTATCAAGTTTCTCTCTCTCTCTCGCAAGCATTTTGAACACAGCAGAGATGATAGCTATCCACTTGGGGTGATTTCAGGGTATTGGGACGGGCTCATTTTTTCTGCCCTTTTCATACTCAGATCTCTACTGGTCAAATGAACTGCACCTGTATAACCAAGATCTATTTCCATTCTGTTTCTAGTCCTGACCAGGGCAAAAATTAAAGTCTCAGTCTCACAACCGGTAGGGCTTGGAATTAAAAACCTTGCCCAATAGGTTTGATTTGCAGTGAGTCATGGCAGCCCAATTGCTTTTGTTGCTGTAGGTCAACCTTAAAGTTTGGACACTGATTCTTCCTGTGTCTGTGGAACCATTGCTCCAGTCCATGGGATACCTTACCATCTCCCCTTCAGGTGGGATCTGGCTTGTAGAAGTGTTTGCTTTGGTCTATATAGTGTTTATTATTGATTTGAGCCCTTCTTTCAACTGTAGCCCTTCCGACTGGGGCAAGACACCCTTTCCTTCTTTTCTTCCTTCCTTACCTGAATTGTTAGAATTTTCCTACCTTATCACATCTGCTGGAAGGCATCCAGCAGAACTGATACATCTCAGAATCACGTGGCTCCAGCTTGACTGTCCCCTGACCTCCACACCCTCTGACTCTCAAACTCCTACTTGCCAAATGGGCTGCCCTGGCCACTGATGCTTATCTGAGCCGCATCCGAGCTTGGACCCTGTGTGGTGTTCTGCCGTGTTAGTCTCACCAGGGTCAGCTTCTGCATCTGCTCTGGTTTACCTAGTCCCCGTCTCAGTGGGCTCCCAGCAAGCCTGGATCGAGAGGGTCTGGCCTGTCTTAGGGCAACCAAAAGGCTCCCATATTACCACCTCCCAAAGCAAAGTGAAACAAAACAAAACACCTCTTTCACTCTTAAGTTTTACCTGCAATTCTACCTATCATACTTTTTTTTTTTTTTTGCGGTACGCGGGCCTCTCACTGCTGTGGCCTCTCCCATTGCGGAGCACAGGCTCCGGACGCGCAGGCTCAGCGGCCATGGCTCGCGGGCCCAGCCGCTCCGCGGCGTGTGGGATCTTCCCGGACCGGGGCACGAACCCGTGTCCCCTGCATCGGCAGGCGGACCCTCAACCACTGGGCCACCAGGGAAGCCCCTATCATACTTTTTAACCTTTAAAGGAGAGATGGCAAACTGCCAGGATCTGGCCTGTGGAAGTGTTTGATTTGGCTTACATAGTGTTTGTATGCATTTAGAAAGTTGGTTTTCAACATTTACAAGTCAATTATGGATTTTTGATTCCCTTGAAAATCAAATGTTCTGGCATGGCTGAGCCAACACGCTCCAGCCACAATTGGCTGGAGCAGAGTTAACTTGACCTGTTCAGGGGGGACCATTAGGGAAGGCCGTGAGCTCTCTGATTCCCAGGAGGTCCCACTTCCCTCTTGTCTGTCTGCCAGGTTGGCCTTCCTGTGGGCATTGGATTTGCTCCTCCTACTTTAAGTACTTGCTGTCTTTTAAACAGAACAATGTTCTCCTTCTTCCTTCCTCAGCGCCCCCCCCCCCAAATAGACATACTTCACCAATGTCAGCCATTTTCACCTTATTTTAAATGTAAATCTCTATATCAGTGTAGATTGTGGAATATGGAGCTGAAGGAGGAAAGGGAGGTGACAGAAAGAGGACACAGTGACAGAGGTGCTGAAGATAGAAAAATGACGTCCCTGTTCTAAAGTGTCTGTACATAGTTTTTCATCTTCTTCAGGGCGTATTCCACAAGCCAAATACTCCAGCTCTTTGTGTAAGTCATTAGTCAAGATGATAACACATCAGACAAGCACAGACAACAGAGTCTTGAGGAAAGGATGGAAAGTGTTTCTTACTGTAGTCTTATCTACCCACGGCCAGGGTTCCTTTAGATGTAAGATAATACTTTCCACGACCTAGTTTTGTTGACTCATCTTGTTTAAATAATCATTACTGATAACCCCTAGAAGGTTAGAATTTAGAGATCATCTAGATCAGTAGTCTTCAAGCCCCGTTACCTGTCAGTACTAATCTGGGGAGCCTTAAAAAAATTCTGGTTGCCCAGCCTGCATGTGAAAAGAGTTAAATCAGGAAATATGAGGGGGGCCAGGCACGAATATTTTAAAAAACAAATGCTTCTTGGATGATTCTAAAGCCTAGGCGAGTGTAAGAATTACTGATCTAGATCTTAGATCTTTCCTGAAAAGGCTTGATTTTATGGGTTAGGAATCTCAGGTCAGTGATTTACCCAAGACTCCAGGGCCTAAGAATGGAAGAACTGGGTCAAGAATCCTGGTTTCCTGACTCCCCATCCAGGATTCTATACTTGACAAAACTGCCACGCAGTGTGCAGAACTCTAATACTCCTCCACAAACCCTGTGAAGCAGCAGGGAACCGTTTTGTTACTCATTGAAGAAACAGGCACAGCGTTGGGTAACCACTGGCCCAAGACCACAAGGGAAAGAAAGGAAGAGGTGGCATTAGATGGGGAAGCTTCTGGGGGCTATGGTCAGCACCAAATGGAAGGGGAGATTCCACATGCATCAGTGATTAAGTGGTAAGATTCTCTATTTTATTGATGACTTTTGGTACTCTGAGATCTGAAGAATATAAAAGCTGATTGGCAATCTTCATGGTTATTAACAGAGAAATTAACAACTTGACAAGGAAACATACTATCAGTCTTTTATGTCTAGAATGGGAGACTATAGCAGGATTATTTTAATAAGAAATCTGTTTCTTAAAAAAAAAACTTTATTTTCATCCAATTTTCGACTTAGAGAAAAGTTGCAGAAATAATAGAGTTCCCTGTATACCTCTAACCGAGCTTCCCCTCATGTTAATGAAACTATGGCATAATTGTTAAAACCAGCCCAATAGTATCGGTCTAGTACTATTAACTAAACTACAGACTTTATTGGGGTCTCATCAGTTTTCCCACTAATGATCTTTTTTCTGTTTGAGGATCCAATCCAGTATCCCACATGGCATTTATTTGTTATTTCTCCTTCACCTTCTCCAATCAGTGACAGTTCCTCGGTCTTTGTCTTCTGTGATCTTGACACTTTTGAGAAGTTCTGGTTCGTATTGCAGAATGTTCTTCAATTTGGATTCATCTGATATTTTCTCATGGTTACAATGAGGTTATGCATTTTTGGTAAGAGTATTACAGAAATGATGTTGTATCCTCAGGGCCTCATTTCAAGGGGTTCATAGGATCAATGTCACTTGGTTAAAGTAAAATCTCTTTATTTCTGAGGATCCAACTGAACAAATGAGTTAGGAAACTTGGCACAAGGGAAACCCCTAAGTAGAACCTTATGCTTTGGTGAAAAAAAAAAAAAGACTATGTGGTATGGTTTCAAGGGGGCTGAAATTGCTCTAATCTCTCTCTTCTTCTCCTCCAACAACAAAACCCTTTTCCTTGCATGGGCTGTTGCTTGAAATTCTACCATTAGAACGTCATCCATTTAGCCAAGGCTTTGATCCCTATTAAGATACAGATGCTGAGGGAGGAATTCCACGTACTGCATTCAGTTATCCCTGGGAGCACCTTTGGAGAGAAGGTAAAGCAGTAAAGCCTTTTCTGTTTCTGTTTGCATATGGAAGCAGTGAGGTTCCTAAAAGGGTCCTGAAAACATTTGTTATGTAAGTGCCAATGTGGTCTCTTTGATGTGCCTGATCTATCCTGCATTTGGCTCAGATCTTTCATGGACTTTTCATTTTCCTCCAGATGAGCTTCTTTCTACTGTATGACTGCAGCTTCACTTCATCTTTTCCACCCTTGCTCTCTCCAGTCCAGTGATCCAGAACTTCTTTCAGTTCCCATCCTCTGAATTGTGACATGTGCCATTCCCTTGCCTTGAAACGGCTCCCCCAATTCCCTTCTCTAGTTTGACTCTTACCAACCCAGCAGGTCTTAACTTAGTTATTACTTGCCCCAGAAGGCCTTCCATTAACGCTCCAATGAGGCCAGTTGCCCTTCTCTGAGCTCACCCAGTCCTCTGTATTTCCTCTTCATTGCAGTTATCATTTTGGTTTGTAATTTTCTCTAAACTTAAAGGTGTCTCCCTCTAGAATAGGAGTTCCCAGCTATAGGAGATGGGCCAAATTTGGGCCCCCTCCTGTGTTTTTAAATAAAGTTGGATTGGATCACAGCTATGCTCATTTCTTTATGTATCGCGTATGGCTGCTTCCATGCTATAAGGCAGAATCTAGAACATAGTGATTGTACGGCCTGCAAAGCCTGAAATACTTACTATTTGGGCATTGACAGAACAAGTTTGCCAACCTCTGCTCTGTATTATGCACTAGTCTGGAGCCCCTGTTCTAACGCACCTTGATAAACAGTTGCATTAACCTTGTCTGCTCTTGAATTCATAGCTGCCATCACCCCAGGATCTAGCCCAGAGTAGATCTTCGATAACTTCTTTTTTTTTTTTTTGCGGTACGCGGGCCTCTCACTGCTGTGGCCTCTCCCGTTGTGGAGCACAGGCTCCGGACGCGCAGGCTCAGCGGCCATGGCTCATGGGCCCAGCCGCTCCGCGGCATGTGGGATCCTCCCGGACCGGGGCACGAACCCCTGTCCCCTGCATCGGCAGGCGGACTCTCAACCACTGCGCCACCAGGGAAGCCTGATGACTATTTTTTGAACAAAGACAAACCTCACAATTTCACTCCAGCCCAGTCTTGTCCACATGTTAGAGCCAAGTAGAATGACTAATTAAATGGAAGAAAAAAAAAAGTCTGTGGTATTTTCTATTTATTTCTGAGGAAGAATTTACCAGAGGAAGTATGTCTATAGCCTATTCTCAACGTTTATGTCACATTTCTCATCCTGAAATAAAAAAGAGGAATGGTTTTCAGTTCAATGAAGCCACAAACCTCATTCACAAGATGATATTATATTCACATAGTCTGGCCACAGGTTAGACTGATACTGACCCGTTTTACTGATATTATTGGGATTTTTGAGGACTCAGGAAGCACATCCTGGCCCAGGGCAATTAAAAAAAAAAACCAACTTGGGATTCGCGGAGAGTTTCCTGGTGAAAATGCCAAATTTAACCAGATTAACTACCATTCAATAAGGTCATGGAGGAATTAAAAAGATTTCCCATAAGTGAGTAGCTAAAATTAAATTAACAAAATTAAGAGGTAGATGGAAAGAAATGTTTACTCTGTTTGCTCTGATGACTTGGAAAGGTACTTGGTCTTCACCCTAGGAGGCCCTACTTACACCTGCCTCTAGTGTGGGTTTGTGGATTTCATTTCCCCTCCAAATATGAGAAAATATAGACTGAGTTTTCAGACTCTTGACTTCCTCTGGGAGAGGGTTTAAGATCAAAGCAACTATTTCGACAAACATTTTAAACATCTTTTCTCTTCCTGCTTTCCTTCCCCCTACTGCTTTGCTTTTGAAAACACTAAACACACCAAGTTTTCCAGACTCTGATGGCCCCAGAATACTTTTCCTTAGCAAGGACCACATTACTGCCATGATTTATGGCTGGTGAATAATTAGGAACCTGTTGCTATGGTCTGGGGTTGAGATCAAAAGAACCATGTGTCAAAGTGAAGGGAGGGGTGGCTGGAGCAGAGGCAAAGGGTGGTGGTGTTTGTTTGTAATCCTAACCAGAGAGAAGCTGGGCCATCGCTTAATTGGGAAAAGGCGCAGCATCTGAAGAAAGTCATGAAAGAAGAGCCTGTTCTATGAAAAGAATCTGTGTGTCTTGCAAATCAACACTATTTAGTGATAGGTGAACCCCTAGGGAAGCTGGAGGCTGGACGGTTTGAATTAGTACTCAAAGGTTTGGAGAAAAATGTGAAATATATGAATACTGAGTATAAAAAATTTGCCCAAATGGGCTGGCTTATGAGATTTCTGGTATTTCCTTCTTCTGGTCAAAAGGAAATGCCAAAGAAGAACTGCAGTATTTCAGTACTTCTGTATCTGTCATCCAAGTTCCCAATGAATATTGATTCTCTGCTTTCTCTTTGTCCCTCCACCTTCCTGCTCATGAAGAGAAGGACCCTGGGGGCAGAGAGATGGGGTGTCCAGGCTGGGCTGGCCTGAGGGGTCCAGAGCTGCCAGGGGGCGGGGTGGGAAGGGGGGCCCTGAGGTTCCATCTGCTGTGTGTTTATGACTCTCTATAAATCACACAGGGAGTGATGGAAAAGGCCCTGGACAGGGTGTCAGGAAACCCGTTTTCCAGTTGTGGCGTGGCTTCTAACAAGCTGTGTGGCCTCGGACAAAGCTGGATTTCTGGGTCTCAGTTTCCTTTCCTGTCAAACGAGATTGACTGGCTTTGATGGACTCTCAGCTCTAAAATGCTGTGGGCAGATCCCTCTCCCCAGGCCTTGGAAATCGTAGGGTGAGAGCTCCTGCTCTGAGCATAGGTCCTATTCAAGTTTGACTTTTCCTCTTGAGACGGAAATATTGAACCCGGCTGTGACTGGAAGTCATTTTTAAATGAAATAGTTCTGCTAGGGAAGCGTTCAAACACACCCAGTGTACAAGGTTGCAGGAATTCAATGGAAAGGACCTTGTGGGTGCTCACAAAGTGAACAGAAAGCAACTGCAGACCTTGTTCACATTATAAAACCGCAGGCATCAGAGGATGAGATTAGGATCTGGGCTGCACAGAGTAAAAGTCCTTTAATCATGTTTGAAGAAATCCTAGGGTGACGTTTCCAGCACTGAGACCCACGTTGCCAGGTAAAGTACAGTCACAGATGACACTTGAGAAGCTGGGACCCTTTAGAAGTCGTGTGTGTGTGTAGGTGTGTGTGTGTGTGTGTTCTGTGATTGAGCCTTGTGGGCTCTGACTGCTGGGGCCTCAGCTCTCCCCACATGACCAGTATACCATGCTGCCACCTAGTGTGGGCTCAGGAACTTCTTGGTGTGCTCCTGAGATACTGAGGAACAAAAAGAAATGAAGCCAGGAGTTCCCAGAGGCTCACAGACAGAGGCACCATTCATGTTAAACGGTAGGACTACTGAGGCCTCCTTTCTCCTTGTGATAACCCCACTTCTAGTTATGGACATGTGTGCTTCTCTCGCTAGCTTTCTTACCACTTAGGACAGAATCTTGAATTCTACACGGAAAAGGTTCCAGCTTTAGGCACCAACCATTGGTATCCACACATTCTCTCTCTGAATAAAATGTTGAAATTGAAGGTGATTAAAAAAGGAAAAGCCTTTAGTGGAAAGCCAGAGGAAGAATAAATAGATTGTCACTTGCTACCAACGTTCCCTTGCTCATCAACAGGGAAAGGTGTGAAATTTGAAAAGTTTCCTTTGCAAATTATGCAAAGGGATTTTATCCCAAAGTTTGCCATTCATGTCAGTTAAAGGTGGGTATCTCAGCATTGACATGATACCGTGAAAATATACCCCTGAATGTCTCTTCCAAACACGTGCCCACCACGGAAACGTATTCTTGATAAGGCATGGAATGGGTGGAATTACGCTAATCAAGGAAAACCTTACAGGGTGAGTAATTTAGTAACCTCTTTCTAAGTGTAAGAGCCTAATTTAAAGTTCTAAATGGTACCATAAATGTAGTCAGGCATATACTTCCATAGTGATACTGGACAGTAAACACAGTCGGAGTCTAAAGTACTTGAGGGACACCCTGTTGGGCTTATTGTCCTGTACTTCCCTCCTAATTACTAGAGCCTAAACTTTAATACTCAGGGCTCTGTTTACCTAACACTCCGTCAAGTCCAATACATTTTAGTTCTCTTACCTTTCCTGGAAAGGTAGCCACAAGCATGAACAGTCGTTGTTTTTCTCCTTAGCACCAACTTGAGATCTTTTGTTATAGGCTAAGTCCATATGTTTTAAATGGAGGTGTTGGGGAAGATTGGATTGGGAGTTTGGGATTAGCAGATGCACACTATTGTATGTAGAATGGATGAACAACAAGGTCCTACCGTATAGCATAGGAAACTATGTTCAATATCCTGTAATAAACCATAATGGAAAAGAATAGGAAAAAGAATGTAATACATATATATATATATCTGAATCACTTTGCTGTCCAGCAAAAATCAACACAATATTGTAAATCAACTACACTTCAATAAAATAAAATTTTTTTTAAAGTTAAAAAAATGAACATGTTTTTCAAAACTTTAAAAAATACTGTATTAGAATCCCACGGATGCTGAGGCTGAACTAAGTCTTAAATTACCATACAGAAGCTTCACTAAAAAACTGAAAATATTTATGCTTCTAGAAATACTTTCATGGCCCCTTTGACGGAATTTGTAAGGAACAAATGTTATAGTTGTAAAATTTTGAAATGATAAATTTATATTGCTAAAATACTGCTTTATGCCTTTATAGGTACTGGCGTTTTCCCAAAGATTCATTTCCTCAAAAGCATTCAGTGCTGAGAAGTTTCAAGTCCATTCCATTGTCTCTGTTCCTTCATCTCTGCAATGATTTTTTTTTTTCACAGAAGTGCTGAGGGACTCTATCTTAGCCAATCTCATTCTGCAAATCTTATTGCTAGTGACCTCTCTTACTTTGTGTGTGTTTTTTAAAACATTTTTAATACATTTATCAAATTACCTTCCAGAAAAGACTTGCCCTAATTACGTTCTTTTTAAAAATTGTAAGATATTTAAGGTACACATCTAGGTGATTTGATGTGTATACATTGTGAAATAATTACTACACTCAAACTAATTAACATATCCTTTACTTCACACAGTTCCCTTATTTTTTGGTGGGAAGAGCACACTTAGGATTTACCTTCTTAGCAAATTTCAAGTATACAGCACAGTATTGTTACCTACTGTCACATTAGATCTCCAGAACTGAGTCATCTTGCAGAGTTGAAAGTTTGTACCCCTTGACATACATCCTCTCTTTCCCCCTCCCCCCAGCCCCTGGGAGCCACCATTCTACTCTCTGCTTCTACGAGTTTGACTAATTTATATTCCATATGTAAGTGTGATCTCCCTTACTTTAACTCTCTGAGAAAATGGGAGCATTGGGAGAGAGAAGTAATAGGAAAACTCTCTGTGAACAGTGACCAAATGTTCAATCTGACGCTTGTATAAGGAATGAGCTATATCCAAATTTCAACTTTTCTGGACGAGAACTAAAATTTCTGGTGACACCCAAGTGCATGAGTCGAGGAGAGGGAGGAGAGGAAGAGACAGAGACCGTAGGATGGGGACCATAACCCATTCCATACCCCAGTCTCATGGTCTTATCACTTCCCACATGGGAGAGAGGTGTGCACCAATTCAAGACATTTTAGTGGGTATGGATCCCTAAACCCACATGCAGGAGGTCTTTATGCTTCAAGTGGAGAGAAGAATGTTTTCCTCCTGCAGCGAGGCAGCAGCTGTATGTGGAGCAGATTTCAGGTGGCAGACTGTATGTTACATGAGGACAGAGGCAGAGGTAAGAAAAATCTCCATAACCGTGAACCCAGGGAAGGAAGACAACGGAATTGAGTGCTCAAGTGCAGAGACTACGCACTGGGACTGTGTGTGGTTTCGAACCCCAGCTTTACCACTTACGAATCATGTGACCTTGTGTAAGTTGTTTCACCGTGCTCTGCCTCTAGTTGCTCATGTAAAAAGATAGTGATAACAGTATGTACTCATGGGATTGTTGTAATGATTGAATGGATTGCTGGTATAGAATGCATAGAACAATCTCGCACATAGTAACTGTTCAAAGCATGTTAGCAATTATTATGTCCTTGTTGAAATTAATGGAAAAATTGGATCTGGAAACTCTTAGAGTAACAAAAAGGAAGGCAAGGAGTTCAGCTTTTGACCGCCTTCATAGTCAGAGGTTGGCAGGTCATCTGAGTTACACACCAATCAGCTATACTTTGGGCCAAGTGGGAGATAAAAGGCCCGGGACTGGCTATGTAATGTATGGGACCCAGTGCAAAATAAAACCGTGGTGCTTTGTTCAAAAATTATTAAGAATTTCAAAATCAAGAGGGCAGAGCATTAAATGGAGTGTGGGGTCCTTCTAAGCAGGTGGCCCTGTACCACTGCACAAGTCGCATGCCTATGAGGCTGGCCCTGCAAAGGCTGTGTCATATAAGTACGTGGTCTCTGGACCCACAGAGCTTGCCCTGTAGCTCCCAGATTCTATGTGATCTTTTCCCCTTCACTCAATTCTTATTGCTTTACACTTTCATGGTAGTGTTCTTGTTTGAATGTATGGTTCAAAATGCAAGCTTCTTGGAAATTATCTGAGAGCATTTGAACCCTCTGTCTCTATTTCCCCACATTTCCTGCACTCTTCACTTCACTGCAATCCGGCTCTCACCTCCAGCACCTGTACCCCACTCAACCGCCACCATCATTTGCTCTGAATTTTTATGGGTGGGTACCAATGTTTTCTTAATTTTGTCTTTACGGTACCTGTACCTGTCCCACTTAAACTGTACTTATCATTTACAGTTTGACATTGATGACATGACCCTAAAACTCTCCTTTCTGACTTCAGTAAGGCCACTCCAGGGTCCCTTGTGTCTCTCCTCTCCTTTTCTGTTTTTTCCACTGCCTATATATCTTTGTTCCTCAACATTTGATAGTCCTTATGGATTTATGTATGATTTTTGGTCCTGGTTCTGATTCTTTTTCTGCACATATTTCTTGAGGATCTCATTCATTCTAAAGGCTTCAACCATCACCAAATAATGCCAACTCTGAAACAAACACATTCACCCTCTTCTCTGCTGATTTAGACCTATACTTCCAGTGCACATCTAGACAACTCTGTCTCGACATTCCTGAGGGGCCACACCCTCAACACATCTTAAACCAACTTACGTTTTCCTCATTCTTGTCTTCTATGGTCCACTTTTATTGCAATACAATTTAGGAATCTCAGCTAGAATCTTTAGTGATCCTTTAACTTCACTCTTTGCCTCACCACTCATTACCCAATTCTTCTCCATCTTCCATTTACCTTATTGTCTAAATATCTCCTGAATCTATCCCCTCCTTTCAATTTTCATTACAAGTTTCACGCCCATCACCAAACTAGCCTATTAGTCTATATCTTTACTGTTCTATCTTTGCATTGGATTCTGTCTCCAGGTTTTCTACCTTCTAGTTATATTCTATACCTACCCTAAAATATAAATTTGTTCAAGGTACACCTTTGCTTAGGGAGACCTATTGCCTGATGTTTAAAGTTAAACTTATTTGAAAATGGACAAAGATTTTTGTTTTTCTGTTTGATCCCGATTTATCTGAGATTAATCTTCCTTCTCCAGTCTTCCTAATCACATACCTTAGGTCAAGCAACTCCAAACTGTTGACCTTTCCTTGACTGTGTTGCCCTCTTTTAGCTCTCCGTGTTCGTGCCCATGATGTTTCTTATGTCCAGAAATGCCTTCCCCTAAATTCTTTACCCCCAGATTCCTAATTGTCTTTTAAGAGGCAGCTTATCTGAGACTTCTTTTGAGAAATCTCTTCTACTCTCTGTGACCCCACAGCACTTTGCACATAATTACATTGATTGCGATTATCTATTTGCCTTCTGTACAATTAACTGTGAACTATAGTATTATGCTATATACTTCTTCATATCCTCAATGGCTACCAAGATCCCTAGCTCAGAGCAGAAACTGAAACAATGCTTCATGACTATCCTAAGTACAAAGTCAAGGGTTTATCAGAACTTATTCTGTTTTTCTGTTTAGTTACAAATGATAAAACTTGGACCAAGGAGAAAACCAAAAAACTTTATAACAAACTTCCCATGCTGCCTCTGGAAGTGCTCAAACAGGGGTTAATTTCCTCCCAGGGGGGAATCTGCATTGGGATTGAATGCTATCTTAACTTTCTTATAGTAATTCCTTTCGTGGATAAGATACAGCAGAATTATCTCACAAATAATAGAACCTGTGATATGACTACAGCACCAGCAGCCCCTGTTCTTTTTATCTCCACTTACTCCTTTGCCCCCGCTCATTCAATATTTTTTAAAGGAATTTATGTCTACTACTGGATGGTTATTACACTTTCACATTTAAGAACTTTTGTGAAAGAAAGCCAGAAATACCAGATATTTCTTATTTTTGATCATTAAACTTGTGTGTCAGGCTGGTAATGCCATTTGTTTAAGCTCCTCTGGTCACAGCACTCAAAGTTACAGAGTCAATCCTCATATAGATCAGTTATGTTCCCAAAGAGAATTATCACCTCCTGCATTCTGAGACAGCATGCCTTTCTCTTACTAGGTGAGGAAAAGTAGGTGGCTTTGAAGAACATCTCCATTATAGGAAATACAACTCCAGCTAGATGGAAAATCAATAGTATTTTTGTGTGTGTGTGTATTTTTACCAGTATTTGTGAAATTGCAAGTGTCTCTAGCACCAGAGCTAATTTTATAAGGACAAAATTCAGCATAGTTGTTTCTTATATATTTATCTTTGGCATCAAGAGAGTCAGACCAGGCTAACCAGACTAAGGGCATGTTAACTATCAGTCATTGTCACTGAAATCTTCCTCTGGGACAAACTTTCCAAGAGGCTTTTAAAGGGAGGAATGTTGGCTGATATTAAATTGGCAGATGAGTCTAGGTTGAAAGAAAAGATTGCATGAACAAATAAAGCATGACCCTAGAACGAACTGAAAGAAGAGTGGGGACATTAATGAGGTCGAAGATGTTGATTAGATGTGAAACCAAAAGTCCAAGGAAAAATAAGAGAAACCATTATATATTGCAATGAAAAGACAGTGAATATAGATCTAAATGTGTAGAACAGGGCTGGCAAACTTTTTCTGCAAAGGACCAGATGGTAAGTATTTTTGGCTTTGTGGGCCATATAGTCCCAATCACAACCCTTCAACTCTCTTATAGTTGTAGGAAAGCAGCCATAGACAATTCATAAGGAAATAGTGTGGCTGTGTTCCAATAAAACTTTATTGACTAAAACAGGAAGTAGACTGATTTGGCCCACAGACCAAAGGTATAAAAGAACAAGGGAGGAAATAATCAAGGCAAATTGATTTACCAGACTTCTAGCACTTTTGGCCATGGCATGATATCATGGCCCAATAACTCTGTGGCTGTCATTGAAATCAAAGCCTTATACAGGATTCCTGGGTAGTTAAGTAAATGATACCAATGGTCTTGTTCAGGGATGACCTAAAATTGTGCAGCAGGCAAACTGCCTACTTTCTCTTTATTTGTGCTCTCTTTTCGTGGGTACTTCCCACAATCCCCTGTCCTGAATATTACTTATATGCATCTTCCAAGCGACCAACAACTTGTTCCCCACCATTGCTGGGCTTGTGAACGTTAGATTCTGTATTTTTGACTACCATAGAAATTAGTTTGAACAAAATTGGGAATGACTCTTTAAACATGATAATAATAGGAATCTAGCAATATAAAATGGACAAAAAAAGTTACTTCAATTAACTCTAAAATTGGTCATTATAAAGACTTTAGGAATCTATTTCATACCTGGAGACTTAGGCTTAATCACAGAAATTATTTATAATTAGGGGCAGAGAATTACTAGAACCCAGGTCAGTAGATTCCTAAATTAGAGCTCTTTTGCCCCATTTGATGCTATTCTATTTATGTTGCTACTTTTCAAAGCCTTGAAAGTAGTTTTAAATAAATGCAAAGCTTTTAATGAACCCATAAGATCTGGACGCAGTCTCTATTCCTTTTGTATTGTGGATAAGCAGTAGGAGAGATTCCGTCTTGCTTAATATCAGGGACATTGACCAAGTAATCTCTTCTTCCACTCAAATATTACACTAACTCCATGAAAAGTAGATTGCACTCTGGCCCAAGAGTTCTCCACTTGTGAAGATAGACACGCACCAATTCACCCACCGTTCCTCACTCTCTTGCCATCAGCAACTACATTTATGCAAGGACTGGTCAGGCAGGGGATACAGGACATCACAGTCAAAGACACCCCTCCCAAGTGGTTTCAACCTATCACCAACTGTGCTAGCCAGCCACCAACGTGAAAAGCTAGCACAGCACATGTGTTTCTAAGAGGAGAATCATCCTGTTCACAAGTGGTCAACACCTCATGGACTGCTTTTGCTAGACGTCATTTGGCCAAACCCTAACGCTGCTAGTTTAGCTGACGAAATTTAAAGTATTCGAATCAAATAAATTGGATTACTACTCTTGGATTAAGAGAAATCGTATCTCCAATTTTGGGTCTGTTTGCTTTGGCTGAGCTTGAATCCTGCAAACTCTGCTTTTGATAACCACACTGAAGCGGCAGGGAGTGAGCTAGCAGCAGGAGATGTGAGAAAGATTGAAATAGAAAATACATCATCAACAAATAACTTTTAAGATTTTTTTTCCCCTGGATGTTTTAGAACCTGGAATCCTTCTGTAATTGCATTCGTTACCCTTGACCCAGGAACTCCATCCCAAAGAAAATAGAATTGGAGATTAATGAGAGATTTGTGAAGAGGGAAGATATTACCGGTAATTCCTCTGTCTGTCCTTCACAAATTCAGTTATGGTTTTCCATGAGGTGGGGAGGATCATAAGGTATATGTGTTTCTAACCTGACCAAATGCGGGTGTACTCTGTCCCCATTCAGCTTCCCTGCTTAGAGGACAAACTCCAGTCTTGTACTGCCCAGGAGGCTGCAAGGCTACTTGGGGCTTTGACTCTGGGGCCTCTGTGACTTGCTTTTAGAATCCGTAGGTTGTAGTCACTCAAATATTGCAAATTAGCCACAAACAAAACCTAAGTTCTTTGGTTGCTTTCAAACTCTGCAGTTATCATCATTGGAATCATAGCCTTATGCAGGTTTCCTGGAAGTTAAATGGTTTTATTCAGGGGTGAACTAAAATTGTGCAGTACGCAAATTGCCTACTTTCTCCTTTTTTTTTTTTTTTTGGCTGTGCCACGTGGCATGTGGGATCCTAGTTCCCCGACCAGGGATCGAACCTGTGCCCCCTGCAGTGAAAGCACGGAGTCCTAACAACTGGACCGTCAGGGAAGTCACGCCTACTTTCTCCTTATTTGTATTTCTCCTTTTGTAGGTATCTCTCACCAGCCCCATCCCAAACACCACTTAAAGGCATCTTCCAAGAGACCAGCGATCTACTCCCCGCCATTGCTGGGGCAATGCTTTGTAGATGACTCTTTGTCTTTCCAATGTCCAATTTTCTCCAATGCCCTGGATTAATTCACATTAAGTTATTAATGACTGAAAATGGTTGAACCCCTCCTGAGCGTAGTTGCACTTATGAAATTGTTTTCTGCAAAGAAAGAAAACTCTGTTCATATAAGTTGGGGCTGACTTATAAAGGAAATCATTTGGGGTGTGGAGGGGGGTTCCATTATCCCTCGACTCATGTCACTTTTGACTAGTCTCCACTCCCTACTTAATTGCCTCCTGGAGCATGTGGCTAATTTCAAGGCTGCTGAGGTCAGGAAACCATTTGGAGAGCATATTGCCATATTGGCTTTTATGGGGTCCTTGTTTAAATTGGGTGAAATATCATGTTCTTTAACTCTGGGAATATAGGCAAACCTACCCTTGGAAAGTTTAATGGAGGGCGTCCCAGAAGGAAATGGAACCAAAAGGTGCTCAGTGCTGTTGCAGAACAGCTGATCTGGGTGCTTTCAACTCCCCTTCATGTTCCAAACCAAAAAAACACAGGCACAGAGCCATGAATAGCCATGACAAGACTTAGGAGGGTTTTTTTTTCCCCCTTAGGAAAAATAAAACTCTTGAAAATCTTTTTTGCTCTGGAAAAAAATATAGGCTAAAGAATTTAATAAGATGGAGCCTTTATTTAGAAACAACATGCCTTCCTGTGAACACAGATCTCACTCGGAAAGAAGCTAAGAATGGACCTGTACAATTATTTTCTGGCAAAGAACCAATCACATTTGGAGACCTCAGCAGCTGAACACAGAGTGACAGCTGAAAGCTAAAACATGTTACAAAGATCAGAGACATTGCTGAATGCTCCATTTTGAAGTTCGATCCAAAGACCCAATTTATGTCATGTTGATTTTATTGAAGAGAGGACGTTTATTCCAAAGGCTGTTTTAAGCTCTAACTCCCTTCTTTTGCTCTTTTGGCCCTTCAGCCTCACAGGATTTCCAACATCCCTGGAAGGTATTTGCTCTTCAGAAATGAGTCCAGCAGTGCTTAGGAAGGCATTAGGTGCTTCTCCAAGCCTGCTTCCCCCCAGCTCCCCTCCGCCAGGAACCATGGTTACAAGCCGGCAGTTTCCCACATTCTAATAAGAGAATATAGTTCTCATTCTGCCTGAGGGCTGCTTGTTCTGGGTTCTTTCGAAATATCTACGGCTTGTCCAATATGAAAGAGAACCAGGACAAAGTAGATGAAGTTTTTTACTACTATCTAGATTTTTAAAAAAACTTACTAAATACATGGTATAATAAAAGATACAATAGAATAAGGAGTAGTTACAGGTTAGGGTCTCGGGCTCTAGAGACCGACAGCTGGGGTCTGGGTAGTACCTGTTTTGTGACCATGGACCATTCATTTCTTGAAGCCTCTGTTCCTCATCTATTAAAAAAAAGTATAATAATCTCTACCTTATAGGGCCATTAGAATTAAATGTTTTAAATGCCTTATATGTGAAAGCTTCCAATACATATGATATAATAATATGAAATGTAAGCTGGCATGGTTCAAAGTATAAATACTAAAATAGGAGATCAGAGGGGTTCAAAGAACACAGAATGGGGTGATGCAGTTAAGGGTGGGTTAAGCTGAGGTGTAGAGTTTGTATTTTTTTCCATAGCCTTGTCCAGAACTAATGTGTGAATTTGCTGTCGTCTCTAAGGAGCTAACAATTTTCTTTTCCCACTCAATATTCTAAGTTTAATTATTTTACATATATACTTTCAGAGCCTTTTGAAACCCAAATGAGTATTTTTGGTGCACGTAGAGCTTCACCCTCGTTTCCTCATTCCCAGGTTCCTCGCAGTTGGTCGATTATGTTCCCCATTGTATGTGCGGACCCCTGGCCAAATTTCTGCTTCCGTGGCTGGCCTCCATCTGACCCAGTTCAATCCAATTCTTCAAACCACGTTTCAGGAAACCACTTTAGTTTCGGGTGTTTTATTAAATTCAGATGCATTGTGTTTACTGAGTTTCCTATTCTAATTCTAGGATTCAGTTAAAAAAATCCAACTGGTACACCATGACACACTCACACATTTTGAAAATAGCCCAGAAAATTTAGTGGAACCCTTTAATTAACATGACTGCACCACCGTTAGAGTCTCTAACAATTGACACCTTTCCTCCCTTGCTTCTTATATTTTCTCTGCACTTCCTTTGCCCCACAATTTGTAGCCTACGCGTCCCTGGAATTTACATCCTTTCTGAAGTCATGTTGGATGAATATCTTTCCTCTGCTGTGACGCTGATCCTGAAGAGCATAACTGCTTTCTATCTCCCATAGAGGACACAAGCTCCATTCTTACTCAGGAATTCCACTGGACAACATGAAGGCTCCATCCTAACTAGGTGACCTCCTGGATTAATGATTGTATTTGATAACTTGACCAAGGAGACTCTGAAATGTTTTATTATCAATTGCTTCATTGTCATTGAAACAGATAAATTTACTTATCTTCTGGAACCTCTAATTTTCCAATTTGTGCAACCCAAATTTTCAGCTTCAGTTTTCACTGGTTTTCTCCACCAGTTGTTGTAAAGAATCAGCAGGTTATGGAGAAATCACTAACTCTCTGGGACTCCTGTGCCACAGCTCAAATCTATAGCCCTGTGATTCTGTGGCAAGTTTTCAAGTTGTGATATCTTTGTTTTCAACAGATTTCACGTGGGAAAGGCTGTGAGCTACGGCATGTGTTTAGCCCAAATGAGACTCCTAGTTCAGGGATATAGTAGTAACCATGATTTGCAAATAAACCATGGCCATACACATATTTTTTCACACACATATTTTTGTTAATATTAAGCAGTTATTTGCAAAACAGGCTGGTACAGTTTCTTGGTTGGATTGTTTTACAGACTTCTATCAGCTGTTGCAAGAAAAGAACTGAGCTGCAAAAGCGATTTAAGTCGTATCTTATTACTCTTTGTTCGGGAAGGTATTGAATTTGGTTAAAAATCAGTCAACTCATTTAGAAATTATGTTGCTGACAGACAAATGCCAAATGCCAGATGGTGGAGTTGGGTAGAGACCTAATCTGAGTCAATGAAAAGTCCACTCTGACCTCTTATTCTTGTCCCTTTTTAAATATTATTTATTTTTATTTTTTTCTCCCACTTAACTGAGTTTTGCTGTCATATGAAACATAAAAATTCATAATACACTTTAACTCTAATCTTATTTAAAAGGTTGTTTTATATAGATCTAGTCTAGATTCTTACAGCCTCTATAATCTCAAAATAGTCTTGGTTGACTAATTTTCCTGGTACCACTAGTCCTAGGACATAATGAAGATCTACAATGAACCACTTGCCATTTAAATTAATTCCACTTTTTATTTATATAAAGTCTTGTATAAGAAACTGATTATACCTTTTAAAGGTTCCTAGCTTGTGTCTCTTCCTTCCAAGAACATCGAAAAGCTTCAGTGATTGTATTAAACTAAATAATACTTCATTATTCTGCCATTATAGAAATCATAAGGCAGAGATAGTAACACATCAATTATCCAACTTTGTCAGTAAATGAGCTATTCCTTGTAAGTGGTTTTGTCAAGAAACGAAGTGTATCCTATTATGAGTTAGAAATATTAGCATTAATCATTTGGCATAGAAATCTACTAAAAAAAAAATCACTGTGTACTTCCAGGCTACTCTGGCAGGAGACTGCCACTTAAAATCCCATTCTCAGGCTGATGAGAGGAAACCAGGTAGCTCAGGAAAGAAGAAAAGAATTGCTCTGGGATTGGCTGGCCCCTGGCTGTGCATCCCCTTGTCCCTTTGTGCTCCCGTTGGGGACTCCTCTTTCCTTGCAGCCTGTTTTGTGTTTACCCCTGTGTCGAGGTGATCCAGCTTGGTTCATTGGGTTGCCTGAGTCTCTCGTCTCTGAATGAGAGCTTTCTTTGACTCATGGTTTCCTGTATCTCTGATTGGTGTCTTCCTATCCCTAAACTCTGACACTCCCAGATCTGTTCTCTGTCCCCACAGTTTTGTCTTTTAGAGAGTGGTGTATAAATGGTGTCATACAGTCTGTTACCTTTTGGGATTGTCTCCTTTCATGTACCATGATGCCTATAAGAGGCATCCAAGTTGTTGTATGCACCAGGAAGCCATTATTTTCTATTGCTGAGTAGTATTCCATTGTAAGGATGGACATCAGTTTGTTTACCCATTCCTCCATTGAAGGACATCTGAGTTTTTTCCCAGTTTAGGGTGGTTATGAATAGAACTGCTAGAAACATTTGTGGATAGGTTTTTATGTGAAGTAAATTTGCAGTTCTCCTGGGATTGCTGGGTTATATGGAAAGTGCATGTATATTTAAACTTTTTAAAGAATGGCCTTGAAGAGTGGCAATCCCATTTACATTTCCACCTACAATGTATGAGAGATCTAGTTCCTTCACATCTTCACCATCACTTGGTATTATTGATACTTTTTAATTTTAGTCATTTTGACCAGTGTGGAATGGCATCTCATTGTGGTTTTAATTTGCATTTCCTGCATGACTAATGATAATGAAATCTTTAAGTGTTTGCCATCCAGGTACGGTCTTTGGTGAAGTGCTTCTTTAAATCATTTGTCCATTTTTAAAATAGGGTTGTATCTTTAATTATTGCTGAGTTTAAAGTTTCCTTATATATTCTGGATACAAGTCCCTTGTGAATATGTGATATGCAAATATTTTCTCTCAGTCTGCATCTTGTTTTCTCATTCTCTTTACAATGTCCTTTGCAGAGCAAAAGTTTTCATTTTGTGGAATTCTAATGTATTAATTTTTTCTTTTTAGATTATGCTTTTGCTGTTGTATCTAAGAAATGTTTGACTAACCCAATGTCATAAAAAATTTTCTTTTTTTTTCCTACTAAAATGTTTATCGTTTTGTGGTTTAAAAAAATTTTTTTTTTAATTTATTTTTGACTGCATTGGGTCTTCGTTTCTGTGCGCAGGTTTTCTCTAGTTGTGGTAAGCGGGGGCTACTCTTCATTGTGGTGAGCGGGCTTCTCATTGCAGTGGCTTCTCTTGTTGCAAAGCATGGGTTCTGGGGTGCACGGGCTTCAGTAGTTGTGGCACATGGGCTCAGTAGTTGTGGCTCGTGGGCTTTAGAGCGCAGGCTTAGTAGTTGTGGCTCACGGGCTTAGCTGCTCCGTGGCATGTGGGATCTTCCTGGACCAGCAATCAAACCCGTGTGCCCTGCATTGGCAGGCAGATTCTTATCCACTGTGCCACCAGGAAGTCCCTAGTTTTGTGTTTTACCTTCAGGTCTATGATTTATTTTAGGTTAATTTTTGTGTAAAACGTGAGGTTACAACATTTTTTTCTGCATATGGATGTCCATTTGTTCTGATATCCCATGGCTCTCAGTTTTCTATATCTCTTTATTCTGTTGCGATATAGAAAACCAGAGAGCCAAATGTATTAGAATAGCCCATAGGGACAGAGGCTCTGTAATACCTATTGTGGTAACTCAGTGGTCTTTTTACTTGCATCTTGCTCAGAGTTGTGCCCTAGGAGGTTGGGAGAACTCTATAAGTGATATTTGGATAACTGAGGTGTCACCATACATAAAAGAAACACAACAGAAACTCACTCAGAAACTCACCTGAGCTGAGTTGTGTAATTCAACACAGCTCAACATATATGATCACTGGGATTATGTGGACATTTTTAACAGACTGATAGAAAATTACTGAATCACTTGCATCTCTTTTTTTATAAGGTAGTCCATATGACTTACATGTATTGGTCCATTCCTCAATTCACTTAACAGATAGTTGTTAAATGCCTGCTGTGTGCATGGTACCACTCCAGATGCTTGGGAATCATTAATGAATAAAAGCAGACAAAAATCACCCCCTTGTCAGGTTTGGATTACACTCATGTGGGTAACAAATACATACTTATATGTTAGGAATGGGTGAGTTTATGTTATTAATTGATATTAATAAGATAAAGATGTATAAGATAATATAAGATGAGCTATATATATGTAGTAAAATAATATAGTGATAAGGTAATAGTAAAAAGTCTCAATCATACATTTGTAAGTAGGACAGTTTTCCTATTGTCAAGGGCTTAAGAAAACAAGATGGGAGTTCCAAGTAGTTAGTGTCTCTTCACTGATTTCGTATTTATTTATTTAATAAATATTTATTTCCGGGTAATATATGCAAATCACCATGCTGCTCAAATAAGTATTTTAATATATTGATCGTACAATAAATATATCCTTTCTCTACCCTTTCTTTGGATTTGGCTGTGTGTATGCACGGGTGTTGGGGTTTGATGTTGATGGAAAATATAGTGCACGTGTAAATATCATGCTCTATGGGATGTTCCAAACCAGAGCAATGAGGATTCGGAAGAGGCAGTCCTAGCTGCCGACATACAAAACCCTGCTCTTCTAACCCCACAGCTACCATGCAGTGGCTCATAGCAAGGATTCATTCTTTATTTCGGAAACACTTTTAGCACGGACATTTTCGCGTGGACATTTTCAAGCATATGCAGTATTAGAGAGAAATCTATAAAAAAAAAACTCCATGTTGCCATCATTCAGCTTTAAACACATTTAACATTATCAACAGGGATTTTGGAATGAGGTGCATATGAGATCATGACCTAATTCTTTACTTGCTGGCTATGTGACCGAGATCAAATATTGACACTCTCTTAGCTTCAGTTTTCTTATCTGCAAAATAGGATTAAAAATGCCATCCACAGTGTGTACGTGAGGATCAGGTGAGACGATGATGGACATAACATATCTGTTACTGTGTCTGTTATATAGTAGAGGGACTCAGTACACACAGTCTACCTCCATGGTGCTCACAGCTTGTTTTTAGCACCACAATTGTTTTGTGTAACCCCCCATAGACTAGGGGCACCTTGAAAGAAGGGTGTATGCCTTTCATCTGCTTCCATTCTGTTTGGCAGATAGCATGTCTTCAAGAGATACTTGTAAGCTAACAAGTGAGCAATTGGATAAGATTTCATAGGAGAGATATTGAAAGATGTTGATGTGTGGGAAAAGTATTCCAAGAAGTGTATATCAGAGGTAGAAAAGTCCAACGTGTGCTCACAAAAATGATAAGCTGTCTCACTGGTGAGGTCTAGAAGATGAGATTGGAAAGATGCATTAGGTCCATAACATAGACCCTGGTATTTCAACATTCTGTGGGTAACAAGGAGCCACTGAGGGTTTCTGAAGCAAGTTACTTTTAGTTAGTGTGGCTATTGTCAGTATTTAAACGTGTGGTTTAGAAATATTTGAACAGAATTTTACAGTTAAACAATGTTATAAGTTGAATTGTGTCCCCCGCCGCCTCCAGAAGATATATTTATGTCTTAATCCCTGGTACCTTGAATGTGAACTAATTTGGAAATAAGGTCTTTGCAAATGTAATCAAGTGAAGATGAGGTCATTAAGGTTGGCCCTAACCCAATATGATTGATGTCCTTATAAAAAGTGGGACATTGGGACACAGAGACAGAGAGAGGGAGGGGAGAATGCTGGCAACAGAGGTAGAGATTGGAGTGATGGAGCTGCAAACCAAGGGATGCCATGGACTGAAGGCCTCCATCAGGGTTTGGGAAGAGGTGAGGGAGGATTCTCCCCTGCAGGTCAAAGAGGGAGCATGGTCCTGCCAACACCTTGATTTCAGACTTAAAGCCTCCAGAACTGTGAGAGAATGAATTTCTATTGTTTTAAGCTACTGAGTTTGTGATACTTTGTTCTTGGCAGCCCTGGGAAACGAGTACCAACCGTTTAAGAGTTCTTCCTGGAAATCTTGTTGACATTATCCATTTGCATAACTAACACTTTAGGTAGACTCTAAAGATAAACTTTGGTCCTGTTCCCCATTGAATGGTCCCAAATGCAAAATTAAGGGAGTCTGGTTTAGAAATGTCAACAGGAAACCATAAATTAGAGGTATAGGGCCAACCCTCCCTGTACTGGGCATAGCTATAGACGTGTAGTATGAGAACGGCATATGGCAGTAGAGGCATTAATATATGCACTTTCTGGCCCAAAGACAAAAGTAAAATGTAGGGACATCCCTTCTGGTTCTCCTGGCTGCCATAGAGCCTCTGGGATTCATGAAGCATGAAGATGCTATACTTTTGAGTGAGTAGTGAGCTGTGTTGATGTTGTGACAGCAGGCTGGTGATGATTTTAGATGCCTATAGTGATGCTCAGAAAACAGGGGAGGCTGGGGGGAGCCCTGCCAGGGGGCTTGGAGCCCATCCAGGTTTGTTTGTCTTACTGTTCAGGCACGTCCCTCAGCTCTGCTTGGAAGCAGCCAAAAGGAACGCTCCGGAAGGATTTCACAGAATACAGGTGGGGACTCAGACAGTTTCCGACTAGTCAGGAGGCATCTCATGGTGAACAGAGTTCACTCCAAAATGAGAAAAATAAATAGTAGTGACTAGAGATCAGTCTTTCGTGACCTGATGTGGAAGATCTTACCCATTGCCCTAGGACTCACAGCCGGAAGTCAGAGATGTACCTATAGCAGAGTTGACAAAAATAAACGGAAAGCAAGTTGTTGGCTATGCCTCTTTCCAGCTGACTACCATGGGGAGTGGAGTAATTGCCACCTCGGTTCTCAAAAGAAGATCTCACGTCCCCTCCACGCATTTGGTCTGGTTGCAGGAGCTGTCCACGTCCAAGGCAAAGTTAGAGAAGAGAGGGAGGCCAGGCAATTTTATTAACAGAGACGGTTCTGGCATTGCACGGTCAGGCAGTGCTCAGCCCCAGAGCTTCTGCCAAAGCTCTCGGGTTGTTTGGGGGCTCTGAAGGGCTCCTGGGCTGTTTCCAAATCCTAGGCATTGGCATTTTTCCCGCGGAACAATATGGAACAGGATCAGATCTCAACCCTATTCCCTCTTCTTGGATTTGCAGTTCCTATTTTGTCTCTGAGATTCCTTCCCTGTTATGGGTTGAACATTTCCCCCAAAATTCACATGTTGAAGTCTCAGTACTTCAGAATGAAATGTTATTTGGAAATAGGGTCGTTGCAGGTGTGATAGTTAAATTAAGATGAAGTCATTAAAGTGGGCCCTAATCCAATGTAAAGGTGTCCTAATAAAAAGGAAACATTTGGACACAGAAACATGTACAGAGGGAGAAGTCCACGTGAAGATTGGGGTGATGATTCTATAACTCAAGAGACACCGGGGATTGCCAGCAAAGCAACAGAAACTCCGAGAAAGGCATGGAATAGATTCCCTCACAGCCCTTAGTAGGAAATAAAACTCAGAAATCAAGCTGATACCTTGACTCCAGACTTCTTGCCTCTAGAACTGTGAGATGATCACTTTCTTGTTTAAGCCGCACAGTTGGTGGTGCTTTGCTGGGATACCAATACATACCCCATCATCAAGCATGAAATCAGACATGGGGAACGATGAGCTGAGAGTGGGCTGGCAGGGCCGCGGAGCAGATCTTGGGAGCGGGGTCCAGCAGTGGGGTTGTGATAGAGAGGTTTGGGAAGCTGGCACGTGTCCAACCCTCCATGGACATGATCCACCAACTGCCCCAGACTGTTTTTTTCCAAGCATCTGCCTCGTCCTGCATGCTGTAACAGCCCGCAGGGTAACAGTGATGGGAGAGAGGCAAGGGAGCGAGAATTCCAGGTCACATACATACAGACGAGACACGATAACCAACTCTTCTTAAATTTAATCAGAGAATTGAAGACAGGAAGCTGAAGACTTTCATTCCCTAATGCGTGATGTATTAGGATTCCAAGTATATCCGTTATTCTAAAAATAAAAGTAAACATATGAAGGAAATAAATTAACAAAATAGCCAAGTTTTCCTGAGAAGACTGCTGTTTTCCTGCCTTAGAAATCTTGCTCCCTCAGTGAAACCTTCAATGCTCCTGTAGGCTGACCCTTGCGGTGATAAACAAGACATTCCAGAAATCTGTGTCAAAACCCTTTACTTTCTTCCTCTTTTCACTCTTTTGTCTCCCACCCCAACTCTTAGTAGCTTCTTCGTATAAATGAGATAATACATGTCTTAATGCTAATCAATGATTAGCAAATAGATACTTAAGAAATATTCTTTTCATTGTTTCCTGTCTCTTAACGGTCCTTTTTATTATATCTTCTTTAAATATATGTGCCTTAAGCCTCAAGATATTCATAAAATCAGAGGTTGCGGTCTTAATTTTATTTGTGTAATGAAATTTAATTAGTGGCTGACATGTTTTAAAGAGTGAGATTATGTATATATCATTTTAAAAGTGGATTTCCAACTTCAACATTTCTGAAGAAAATTGGAAGATCTAACACTATTCCTGGTGGAAAGAAAACCTGGTTAACATTTGCATTAAGTGTGTATTAGTAACGTTACCCCAAATGGCTGCCTATGTGAAATTCGGCAGAACCCAAAGAGCGCTGCAACAGTAGTGTTGCTTAATTAAAATCACTAGAGACCCACGCCTATGAATACTTTGAGCTTGTGGTTGAAGCTTTCTGAACACTAATTAATAATAAATCTTTCCTTTTAAATTGTATTTTGTGAGCCAGGTCTCTAGTGACAGAATTGGACAGTGGCTGATGCAATTAAAAAAAATAATTAATTTTTATTAGCATTCACAGTTTGCAAAGTTTGCAAAGTTCCTTGATATGAGGACTGCCCATCATCAACTTGGCTTTGGCAGTGATGTGTGTTGGAACCTCAGCAGTGACAAAAGGGAATGAGGAGGAACTGTGGAGTGATCTGATTTTAATACTGTCCTCTGGAGGGGTCATGAGAATCAGTGTCCTAAAGAGGGGGTGGTAGCAAAATTAAGCTCAATCCAGCCTGGGGTGATAGAAGTTGTCAAAGGCGGTTGATGGATTCCAGCTATGATGATGCTTGTAGGCAAATGGAACTTGGCATCCTTCATGGGAGAATGTCCATCTGGTTTGAAGCAGGAATCCACAGAGGGTGGATGTTGAGGAGCGGGGCCTAAGCAAGGGCAAGGTTTAGGTGGTGGGCGGGGCCAATGCTCAGGACCCACAGGGCTGGAAATGGTTCTGGGGGCTGTGGGGGTGGGGCTTAGGCTCAAGAAACAGAAGGGGCCCAGGCCTGCCCCCCACCCCCCAGTCTCAGAGGGCATGGGACCTCACATGGGAGCCCAGCAGGCTTCTTGGGCTCGAGTGGGTGGGGCACTCGCCCTCCACTCCTCTGCCACTCCTCCTGGTTGGCTCCTCCTGCCTTCTACTCCTGATCTCCCTGGCCTCCTTCCTATGCCCCCAGGACCCACGTGGTCTGGATGGGGCTTTGCGGGGGTATCTGCTTGGGAGCTCGGCAGGCTCCCCGGCCTCAGTGGGCCAGGAGATCGCCCTCTGCTCCTCTCCTGTTCTTCCGGGAGAGTCCCTCCCGCCTGCCTCTCCTGATCTCCCTGGCCTCAGGGGCGCCAATCCTGTCTGGCCTCCACTTCTCCTCCCTCCTCAGTCCCTCTACGTCCTACGGGTTCACTTTGGGGTTCCTCCCATCTCCTTGGGTGTCAGAGGCCCTCACGAGCGACCGGCAGACGCCCTAGTTGTGGGGCGATGTTAACTCTGCGTCTTCCCACACTGTTGTCCAGGAATGGTGTTTAGAAACCAAGAACTGAAAGGGAGGTGGTTGGTTTTAAGGATGTCTACAAATTAATTTTTTCTTTGGATTTCAATGTTTTTCTCTTCTGTGTGTCTTGGTCATTTTTGTTTATCTGACACGTGCATGAGCTTGTCCTATACCTGGAAATATACACAGGCCTCCCCACCCCCAGTCTTGCGGAGAGTCAGACATACATGCCCAGAAAAGAAATGCTATGCTCACTCCAAGATGCAGGAGAAGCATCCTCTGGAGGGAGGAATAGGGGTCAGGGAAGGCTTCGTGGGGGAAAGCAATCTTTGCAGAGATCACTGAAGGATGCTTTCCTTGGTGGAGGTTTGGGAGAGCATATTTTAGGGCAGTGGAGCAACCTAAGCACGACCAAGGGCAGGACACAGGAGCATACCGAGAGTCTGTGGGACAGAGCCTGGAGTCCCACGTATCTGGAGTTGTTTGGGGCAGGAATGGTGGGAGAGGCCATCCACCATGGCTCTGAAAGTCCCGTGTGTTCTTGCTGAGAACGCCTGCCTACTTCCGACCCAGACATCTGAGCAGCCCTGTTTCTTGAAGTGTTTGCTGTGTGCAAGCTTGAGGGCTGAGGTCAGGCCGGCTTGCTTCTGCTTGCTATAAAAGCGGCGAATCCCCAAGTTCAGCGTTCCTTTCCTGTAATGCAACCCCCTGCCTGTGTGGGCATCCACAATGAGCCCTTGCATCACCGCTTGGGGCTTGGGGCACAGGGCAAACCCATGAGAACACGAAGACCTCAATACCGCTTTTACTAGGCATGATAAAGACCTTTTGCTCTGATCCTGGAGTCTTGATTCTTTTGCTGGTGTCCATGAAATGATATCAAGCTAATTTATTAGCTTATCATAGGAAAAAATCTCAGAGCCTGCACAGTTCTTGATAAGGGCTGGGAGTTCAGGTTGGGAAGGCAGGTTGCATGTCTGGCAAGAAGAGCCTGGAACCCATTTGGTTCCCATGTGTAATCTGCTGTGGAGACTTGCAGAAGGTGGACGTTGCTGTTCCTCACTTCGTTTCTCTCCAAAGGAAATACTTTTATTCACGGTTCAAGCATGATGGCGCACATTTACTATTTGCCATTTTTTTTGGGCGGGCGGTATGCGGGCCTTTCACTGCTGTGGCCTCTCCTGCTGCAGAGCACAGGCTCCGGACACGCAGGCTCAGCGGCCATGGCTCACGGGCCCAGTCGCTCCGCGGCATGTGGGATCCTCCCAGACCAGGGCACGAACCCGTGTCCCCTGCATCGGCAGGCGGACTCTCAACCACTGCGCCACCAGGGAAGCCCCTATTTGCCATTTTTAGTGAGATGTCTGTTACCTGAGGATGGTCTTGCTCTCTCTTTGTCTCTCTACTCTTTGTGGGTTTAGAATATTAACGAGCAGAGGGGTGCTTGCCTTAGTTAAGCCTTCTTTTTGATAATTCTAGGTTGAATTAAGCTGGGGGTATTACACAAGGGTGTGGATGTCCACACAGTGGATGCAGCTGGAGGGGTCAGAGGCAACTGTGCTGATGCCAGAACTTGTCATGATAGAGCATTCAAAGAGCAGTGAGTCACCAAGGGGTCAACAGGCCACATGAGGTACCAGGAAGTGTGACATTTAAAGCAAGGAGCAGGTCAGAGCCCAGGTATGCAGATAAGAATCAGGACACAAATGCCAGGTTGTAAGGCTAGATGCAAACCCAGAGCATTATATAGAGCCGAGAACCAGAAGACCTGAAAGGGCAAGGCAGGTTCAGGGCAGGGTGAGGAGAGACTCAGCAGTTAGGAAGGACCTTGGTCAGTGAAGTGAGTACCCACCCAGCAGGAGGGTCCTTCCCCAGGCAGAGCCAGTCCCAGGGCAGGGCTCAGAGGAGACTAAGTAAGTGCTTTGCAAGTTAACCCTGGGTTAACTCAGGTAGGTGAAAAGCTGCTTTGAGGATGACATCTTCTTTTTGAAACGCTATAATGGATTTTCTTGGAGGAGAATAAGAATGTAGTTCATCTTTCTTGGTGTGTCCTCATTAAACCCCAGCTCTACTGACATTTACACTTTTCAGCATCTGCATTTTGCCAGCAGATCAGACCTTGATGATCTTTGAAAAAGTGATGCTATGGGTGAGAACAGTGCCGTTCAACATCGTGGTACTTGATACCAGTTACAACCTCCAGATACACGTAATAGTCTTTCTGAAATGTGTACCAGGCTATGGAATTAAAAATATGTTTATCATTTAAAATGTGAGATAATGGTTTCGGGAAGCTGACAATATAGAAATCAGTTTCTAAAAAAGGTGCTGTCTAGAAATAGACACATGCTCCCTCCATCCCCTCCGTCCTGGCACACATAACCCAAAATTTGGACCCTCACATTTGTAACTCATTTGCATACGTAAGTGCCAGTTGGCAGTATTTTGAATACTTCAGCACTTCTCTGCATCCGTTTGAGTTGGGGCTGCTACCGAAGCCCTGTTTCAACGTGTTTTGTTTTTCCTGCCATTTCAAAATGAAGTCGTGAGGTTGGGACCTCTTCCAAGAAGGTTCAGAAAGTAATTTATTTTCACCTTCTTCCTGTCCTAATTCCATCTCATTCGGTGCCTCTCTGAAGCTGTAACTAGAGGTCTCTTGGTCATTTCAGTGAATCCCAGAATGTGTAACATTGACTTTGGTGTAACATTTGGGAAGCCAGCCAGGGAAGATGGACATTTTGGCTTCTGTTAGCATCATGGAGAGATTTTCAAAGAAAGCAAAAACAGGCTAGAATGGGGCAAGGAGAAAAGCACATCACACAACTTCCATTTTCCCTAACTTTGAGTTCTTTTTCTAGGTTAAATCTGTGTGCTGAGATAGATGTTATTTTTTCTTTTTTCCTTCTTTCCTCCTTCATGACCCTCACATTTCTTTTCTTTTCGCCTCCAGGAAGGTACTCGGTAACTGATACACAAACGTTTGGCTGAGTGATGGCATGGTTGGTTTGCCAACAGCAAGGGGGTAAGCTGGCAAAGGTCTTTGAGTGGAATAATTTAAGGACAGGACGATTTTTCAACTTAATTTTTAAAAAACTTTTATTGGGGTATAGTTGATTTACAATGTTGTGTTCTATTTAATTTTTACTTTAAATCTATTTTTAATTTGTAAGGTCATACCTTAATGGTTACAAATAGGGATACAGGGAGACATGTCACCCTTTCCTGGTTCCAAAGCCACCAGTCTCCTCTCCTCTTTGCTAATTGTGGGTTTCTCTTTACAATTTCACAGGCATTTTATGCATATACAATTGTTACAATGGAAGGTTAGCATTAGCCACCAAGGAACAGTATCAGATGCTTTCAGAAGGAGGTGACACATAGTATGTCAGCTGGTGAAGCTGATCTCTTGCTTCAGGCAAAGATTCTATTCATGCTCCAATAAAAGAGGCTTGGACCTAGAGTCTGTCATACAGAGTGAAGTAAGTCAGAAAGAGAAAAACAAATACCATATGCTAACACATATATATGGAATCTAAGGGAAAAAAAAAAGGTCATGAAGAACCTAGGGGTAAGATGGGAATAAAGACACAGACCTACTAGAGAATGGACTTGAGGATATGGGGAGGGGGAAGGGTAAGCTGTGACAAAGTGAGAGAGTGTCATGGACATATATACACTACCAAACGTAAGGTAGATAGCTAGTGGGAAGCAGCCGCATAGCACAGGGAGATCAGCTCGGTGCTTTGTGACCACCTAGAGGGGTGGGATAGGGAGGTGGGAGGGAGAGAGACGCAAGAGAGAGGAGATATGGGAACACATGTATATGTATAACTGATTCACTTTGTTATAAAGCAGAAATGAACACACCATTGTAAAGCAATTGTACTCCAATAAGGATGTAAAAAAATATTTATATGCTGCTGGTGGGATAATAAATTGGTATAATAATCTCAAAAAGAAAAAGAGGCTTTGTGCTTTGAAAGTCAGGAAATGTGCAGTTCAAAGGCATTGTCGGGATGGAGAGAGAGAATATAGGCTGCTGACAGTTCAGGGGTTAGAAAAACCTTCCTTGTAGCCTCTGATACCTGTATCCAGATGAAAATAAGATGAAGGTGGAAATCGAGGGCCACCAAAGTACCTGAGTCATTTTTCCGAGGTGGGAAACCAGCTCTGGGTCTGGAGAGTCAGACCAATTAATGGATCTTTGGTTGGTAATGTGTATAAAAGTGGGGGATTTTGCTAAAATGCCATTGCTGGTTCGATCGATCCAGTGTGTGGCCTGAGAGTGTGCATTTCTAACAAACCTCTAGGTGCTGCTGGTCTGCACTTTGAGTACCAAGGACCTAAACAGACCCTACCTTCCGAGATTCTGTTTCCACGGGTGTAAGACAGAGCTCTGCTTTTTGATGACCTTCCCTACGTGGAAAGGTAATTCTGATGTAGGTTGACCTCAGAACACACTTTGAGAAACCCAACTCTTATGCCTGGAATTTTTTTTCCTTCATATAAATAGAGTGGAGAACATTATCACAGAGGAAGATAGAAAAGGCTTGGGGAGGTGTAGGATGAAGCTGCGGGACAATGCATGGGGGGAGGGGAGGGATTTTGAATCAAATACATGTCCTGCAATTGAAATGTAATTTTGCTTCTCACCAGTGGGAAGACTTTCCCAGAAGGAGGATCACGGGCCTTCCTCCACTTCTCTATTGTAGGCTTTGGGATAGTAGACACAGAGAATGTCACTCAACACACCATTCCTTGAAATGTCCCCTTCTCCATGAGCTTTGGTCCCAGTCATGTAATCTTCCACTTATCTCAATGAAGCCAGTGTGCTTCCTTGTATCATCTCATCCCAGGACACCCAGATGCCCTCACGAAGGCTGATTTTTGTCCCCGGACTCAGATTTGGCTTTCAGATGTACAATGTGCAAATGCTTAAAGGGCAATGTGCCCAGATTTCCGACACAGTCCTGACCTCTGTTCAGGCCATTGGTGGGCACCACTTCAGAATCAACCTGGTTCCAGTAAAATAAGTAAGTAATATTTGTTTCCATTTCCAGGGAAACTGGCCTCTTTCTATAAAATCAGGCTTTTCCGGGAGGGCTTCCCAGAACATCTCCTTCTGGCAGGGTAGTCACGGACACAGTGTTGCAGTATGTACCTGCTTCTGGGCTCCCTGGGGCAGTGGGTCAAGGGTCCACTTGATGTGATGGAGGGACGATGGCAGCGGCTGTGATGGAGAATTTTGGCAGGCATCTTTGTCTCCTCGACAAGGAGACCCCTGTCCCAGGACCTCCATGTAGAGGTGACTGCCCCTTTTTCATCATGGTTTGCCAAGCCCCAGCTGAACAGGGTGCGGGAAGTAGCCTAGATTGAATTCTTTGCTGCTTTGTGCCCTCTTCTGTTCAGTGAACTGCTTTTTGTCACAACAACCTGACCACACACAAACCCCCGAAGCAGACCGGGGGGATGAAGTTCTCCATAACCGTGCACCTGCCATTGCTAATGTAGGAAGTGAAAATAACATCAATGCACTCCATCCCACGCAACAAAGAAATGCCAGCCCCCAAAAAATCCCCTTGCAAAATGCCACCGAGACACCCACTCAGCCCGCACCCTTATGCAAGCACAGCAGCTGAGCACCTGACATGTGGCACATCACCCCGTGTACCTCACGTGCCTTCTTGCTTGGACGGGAGCAGGGAAATTTAAGCATTGGCACCCAATGCACAGCCTTCCGGTTTCCCTACTTTATTTAACTCTTGCAGCATCTCTTTGAGGTGGTAGTACATGTCTTATTATTATTTTCCCTCATAGTAAAGATTACACAGCCCATGTTATGGTTGAATTGTGTCCCCTGCTACAAATTCATATGTAGAAGTTGTAATTCCTAGTTCCTCAGAATGTGCCCTTATTTGGACATAAGGTCATTGCAGATGTCATTTGCTAAGATGAGATTATTAGGATGGACCCCAATTCAATGACTAATGTCCTTATAAAGTAGAAAAATTTGGAAGTAGACATACCAGACATACACATGATGTTCTCCCTGTGAAGATAAAGGCAGAGATGAGAGTGATGTTTCTACAAGTCCAGGAATGCCAAGATGGCCAGCAAAGCACCAGAAGCTGGAGGTGACACATGGAACATATTCTCTTTCAGAGCCCTCAGAAGGAACCAACCCTGCCGACACCTTCATCTTGGATATCTAGCCCCCAGAACTGTGAGACAATTCATTTCAGTTAAGTCACCCAGGTCCTGGTACTTTGTTACAGCAGCCCTAGCAAACTAATATAGCCCCCAAGCAACAGCATGGGGACATAAAACAGGTTTTCTGGATCCTTCTCTACTAGTGCTATAGGCATGTTGTACCAAGGGGGAGCTGAGAATGTGAGGGCCATGGCAACGTTAACATTTTAAAAGCCAATGAGGAAGCATTTTTATCTCCCCAGTCCCCCACTTTAGACCCACTCAGCAAATCAACTTATATACAAGCATTCCTTTCTGCACCCAAATCTCCTTCAACAAGGCTTTGGACACTTATTCCCAGGCTGTATACAGTATTGCTGCACTAGCAAACTATCTCAAAACACAGAAACTTAATATAAATTGTGTTTTACTACATCGCATGGATTCTATAGTTCAAGAATTCAGGCAGGCACATCTGGGTGATATTTTTTCTCCCCCTGGCATTTTCTAAGGTCCATAAGTCATCCTCTGCTGGTGGAAGGGCTGGTCTGGAGAAACCAGGACCACATGACTCACATGTCTGGTGCCTTGGTGGGGATGACTGGGAAGTAAGGCTCTGGTGACTGAAATCCTTTCACGTAGCATCTGAGCCTGGTGGCTGCAAGTTACTAGGACTTCTTGCATGGACACTGGCTTTCCCTGGAATAAATGTCCCAAGAAAGCCAGGTAGAAGTTGCATGGCCTTTAATGACCTAACCTGGAAAGCCACAATTACCATTTCCATCACAGTCCATTGATCAGATTGGTCACAGAGGCCCACCCAGATTCCGGAGCAGGCTTCAAAGACCTTACCTCTTGATAGGAGGAGAATCGAATAATGTGCAGCCATTAAACAACAACCACATTCTACCTTCCCATCACTCTCTCTCTCTCTCTTTTTTTTTAAATTTTTCAGCCATGCCTTGTGGCATGTGGGATCTTAGTTCCCTGACTAGGGATTGAACCCGCAACCCCTGCATTGGAAGCACGGAGTCGTAACCACTGGATGGCCAGGGAAGTCCCCACATCTCTTGGGTAGCAAAGGAAATGAGGAAAATCTCTACTTTTTTCCAGTCTCTACTCTAGTACTTCCAGGGCTAGGTACCTGGGTGTGAGGTACCTCCCTGAGAAGCACTCCTAGCTTCTTATTTGCATTTTTTATAGCTGAAACTGTACCTGTGGAGATAAAAGTCTGAGCCCTTGTGGAAGGTCCGGTTTCAGGCCAGGAACCTCTTAGGAAGCCCAAATGGAAACAAAAAGGGATGAACAGGATCTCTTCACAAGTCAGCAAGCTCCCAGATATTTATTGTCTTAGCTTGTCATCTTCATGCTTCAGGAATTAGTTCGCATCCTCCCAAGGACTCTTTCATTCAGTATCTCTTCAAAGCAGCCATGAGCGAAGCTCTCACCTGTTCTATTTATTGTCTTCTGGGGATCCAATGACAGGCTGAGTATCCAGAAAAGCAAAGCTCTTGGAAGAAGTGGAGGCCACATCACCAACCTGTGCCCTTCAGAGCACAGTCTCTTAAAACATCAGCTCTACAAACAAAGTGCGTGGGAGGAGGGGACTGGACTTCCTGTTGGCCTCCTTTGACACTTCTATGTGTTGTTCTAATCTCTCTCTCTACTTGCATCTTGGTCTGGTGGTCCCCAGATTGTCCAGATAACCTGGAAGGGTGCCTCTAGCTACAGAAGCCTAAAGCTAACGAGGTCCATTAGATTCAGAGCATCCTACCACTTACTTGATCCTCTAAGACAAGCACAATAAAAAACCAGACCATACGCAATTGTTATTTAACCACAATATTATTATCTTGTGTATGTGTGTGTGCACCTGTGTGTGCCTGTGAGTGAGTGAGAGAGAGAGAAAGGGAGAAAAAGAGAGAGTCTTACATCCCTGTCTAGGGAGTAAATTCCTCAAAGATAGGAAGTGTATGATATTTACTTTTGCCTTTGTAAAAACCCATAGTAATGTATTCAGCCTATAGCAGGTAATGCGTTCAGCATATAGCAGGTACTCACCAAATGTCTGTAGGAAGATGGAGGGGAGAGAAGAGAGATTAATCAAGCCAAGTCTACTTTTTTCATTGCTTTCAGGATTCCCAGTTGAATCTTGAATGTATGCTCAAGTATATGGTGGAATGCGGAACAGGAGTAGAGAAGGGGGGAGGTGTCATGGTTGAAGCTGGAGCCCTTGAACTAGAACAAGACTGGTGGTTTGGTGGGTGAGTAGGTCGGTGGCCAGGTCACCTGGGTTAGCTTTGGACATAAGTGGTAGAGACAGAAAGGGGAACTAGACTGATGGCCCATCTCAAGCACGAAGAAATTTTATCAGGTGCTCAAGTTCAAGTGCTCTTTGAAGAGATGCAGTGATAGGCAGTCCATCTTGGGTTTCTCATGAAGGAAAATGCTGGCTTCTGTACGTTATTCAAAACCCATTGCCTATGTGTCCTGCACAGGCCCATATCTGCCACCCACAAGATATCTTCTCCTCCCTCACCTCCCTGCAATCCGCCGGTGAGCCCTCAGCTCCAAGTATTCTGCTGGAACTGTCCTCTAAAGTGTGCTTGTAAACCTGGATTCCCAAATGGGTGAAATCTTCCTAGTTTTGATTCTTCTAGATGTCATCCTTCAACAGTTCCCTATCTATACTTTCCTTGAAAAAAGTTCCTTCACTATGTAAATTAGAGTGGCTTGTTATCCACTCAAAAGTCCATTAGTCCACGGTAGTTCCTGTTGCTCTGGTGGAGATCTTGGAGGCTTGTAGTCAGACAAGCAACCTCAGGATGTCACTGTTTTAGAAAAGCTTGGTGTCAAGGTGGTGGCCAAGCTGGATGGGGCAGTAGACTGAGTCGGGGAGATAGTCAGGAAGCTTGGGAGTTAATAAAAGCTGATATGGACACGAAAGCCATTTTGAAGAAGAATAGACAGCTTTGAAGAAGAGCTGAAAACATCTGACTGACTAGATAAAGGAAAGGAATCTGAGATGGTTTCTAAGATGTTTAGCTGTGTGATTGTGATGTTACAGCTGACAGAAACTGAGAAGTCTGAAAGGGGACTTGGTTTGGGGAAAAGACCAGAGTTTGGTTTCCGACTTGCTAAGCTGGAGGTGTTCTGATTAAGAACTATGACATTGTGGACTAGGGTTCGTGGTCCACATGAAACTTCCCCTCCCCTCCTTCTGTGCCCGAGGAGGAGCTGTGATCTGGTCCACATCGTAAGCAGACCCAGGCATTTGGGGTTAAGGTGCCAGGGAGGAGTGGGCTGGTTAGTTCTTTCTCTTCTGCATGCAAGGACCATTTCCTCCTTGAATCGCCTCCAACTTAGAACTGTCTCTCATGCAGCTGGTGTGGTAAGGCGGGCATTGGAACTTTCCCTGCTATGGAGGCATTCCATTCCATCTTTAAACACTTCTAACCTCTTTTTTTTCCTTGGGCCTTAAATTAAATGTAAAAATTAATCTTTATATTTCATCTGTGGTCCCAGAGGTAGCAGACCAGGTAGATGTCTGAGTGCAAACTTCCAACGGGAAGTAATGCTCCTTTGCCTTGGGATATAGCAGGAGGGTGAGTCCACAATCTAGGAGTTGAACAGTCAAGGAGTTGAACTTGGGCTTTTTTTTTTTTATGACTAATGTATAATTTTGTTGGTGCTTAAGAGAGCAGGTGGGGAATATAAAATAGCAAGTTACTCATGTTTTAGAGGATAATCCAGAATATATTGTTGATGAAACTCGTGAAGGAAAATGTGTTGAAAGAAAAGACAAAGAAGCAGAAGTATCCTATTACAACCCAGCAATTCCACTCCTACACAGTTACCAACAATAATGGGCACATCCATTCACAAAAGACATCTACAGGAATGTTCATAATACATGAAAGCCAAAAGTAGAAGCAACCCCAAAGCTGATCAACAATAAATGAATAAATGGATTGTGGTTTCTTCCTTCAAGGGAATATTATACACCAATGAGCATTAACAGACAATAACCATTACCAGCATGGCTGAATCTCACAAGCAAAATGCGGAGTAGAAGTGGCCAAATTCAAAGGAGGACATACGCTATGATTACATCTATATGAAGTTCAAAAAATAGGCAATGTTGTCTTTGCTTTTAGAAGTCAGGAGAGTAGTTACCTTCAAGAGGGGAGCACAAGTGTCTTCTGGGATTCTGGATTTTTTTTTTTTTTCTGATCTGGAAGCTTTTTATACACGTGTGTTCATTTAAAAAAATTTTGGAGTGAACACTTATGACTTGCATCTGTATATATTTTATACTGTGATAACGTGCAAAAAGAAAAAAAAAATCACAGGGCGTATCTTTGGGGAAAGCTCTCTTTTAGAAGTGAAATACAGAAAGATAAATTAGAAAAGAAGTCATAAGAAAAGTAGCAGAATTGCTTTATTCAATTCTACAGTTGTTAAGAGGAAGTCTTGAGAAATTGTAGGGAATGACATAAAAATGTTTAACCTGCTATGTCAAAACAAAGAAGTAATAATATCAAAAGTCAGGCAACAACCTGAAAGATATATTGACAGCAATAAGGAACCGGTTCACTCAATTATGGAGGCCAAGTTCAGCCCCAGGAGAACCGATGGCGTATTCCAGTCCGAGTCTGAAGGCCCAAGAACCAGGAAGGCCAGGGGTGGTAAGTTCCAGTCTGAGTCCGAGTCCAAAGGCAGAAGACTGATGTCCCAGCCCAAAGAATTCTTTCTTACTCAGCCTTTTATTCTGTTTGGGCCTTCAAGGGACCGGCTGAGGCTCACCCACACGCTGGGGGGCGGGGCAATCTGTTTTACTCTCTCTGCTGATTGAATCTCATCCAGAAACACCCTCACAGACACACCCAGAAGTAATGTTTAACCAAATACCTGGGCGCTCCATGGCCCAGTCAAGCCGACAGCTATGACTAAATATAAACGAGCAAAAGGCATGGATGGAGGATATGGATTGTTGATAATGGCAGAAGCCATCACAAGTCCCACAAAATACACTCATATGCACTATCATTTATGTTAGTTCGTCACAATCTGGAAGTGTTCATGTAATAACCAATGACGTTTCTAGAGGAACGTGTAAAAAACACTAAATGAAAATGAGCTTTAGGAAACTGAGCTCACTTGGTCAAAGCTTTTGCCTCTGTGCCGTAACTCTACTGGCTTGCAAGGTGTTTAAGCCAAGGGCTGTGTCTTTTGCATTTCTGCATCTCGGCACCTAATGCAATCCCTGAGCTCACGAATAAGCCCCTCAGAACACAGGTACGTTGTAAGTTCGGCGGGCTCGGTGCGTTATGGTCCAGTGGGCTCGCCGTCATGCCAGGCTTCCCTAGAGGGGGGATGCACAACTGTCACTGGAAATGGCTGCATTGATTCCTCTGGAAAAGTCAGAGATGACTTTTGACACGTCAGTAAACTCACTGCTCATTGGCCCCTTCCTAACCAGGTCTTCTGACGTGCAAATTTGTCTTAGAGTCTACGGATGATCTAAATCTCATTAAAACTTAGATAGAAAATGTTATGCCTTTAACTGAAAATCCCTAGTTCATTTTAAGACTCAGAGTTGTTACAGATAAGACAGAACATATCATTTTCATAAAATAACAGGTAGATATTAATATCAATAATTTACAACTATCGCTAGGAGGAATTTCAAGAGAAAAGAAACCACAGTGGTTTGTAGGGCATTGATATACATGACGCACACCTATATTTTCTAGGTATCTATGCATATCATTTGTGTGGTAATTACATTGTCTATTGCAACTAAGTGCCACAGGTATTTAGTTTGTGATACTTTTACGCTTTTTCCTCTTGGGAGAACTAATTACAAACAATTTAATTAAGCTCTCTTACTCATTAATGTTCTAGTAGCTTAGCAAGTTTGGGTTAGCTCAGCAGGTTACAAAGGTTTAATTTTATCAGTTATCCTCCCATTAACTCATATACCATCAGTACTATGGTTGTTTTTTTATCCTTCTCTGCCTGGGGTACTGACAGAATTTAAAATATCATTAAAACTAAGAATTCAGGAAAGACTCTGTTAGTTGCCACCTGTCCTGATGAGGCTTGGATATCCATTTTGAATCTCTAGAATACAAGATTAAGGATGTCAATAATGTTCTCTTCAATAAGACCAAACAAACAAAAACCATATTTTATTTTTGATTAGAGTTAGAGCAATAACATATGGTTTTCATTAGCTTTGTGAGAAACATAGATTTCAGAGAAAAAAACCTGTTCTATAATTCATTAGAAGCTCAAACACTAAAGATATAAGTTTTGGCTAAAAGAGTACCAATAAGGAATATATTTAACACAGGGGCGAGGGGGAGAAACACAAATCAGGTCTTAAGCAAATATTTTTCTATTTATTCTTTCCGAGGAGATTATATAGAGGCACAATTTATACTTTGATCTCAGGTGTCACTAATACAGACTGCCCAGAATTGAATATATGAGCTTGTGAAGTTCCAGCTTGTTAATAGTTAATGCAGTTTTTTGGTATTATTTTTTAGCTGACTGACATTTTTTTCAGGTGTAAATGGTTAAGTAAACAAGGAGCAATTAGCTTCCTGATTTAAATAGTAAATAAGGAACAGTTCATGTTGTACCAAGCTGTTTTCCTCCAACACTCTGGCCATGAACCTTATGTTCTCTTATTAACCATGATGTTTACTAATAATTATTGGGCTCGAATCCCCTTTCTGTACTTGGCCATAGAGGAGGATGGAGGCCACGCCTTGTAATGCTGTGTTTACTTAAGGAAAAATGGTTATGAAAGGAAAGACACTTTGGGTTTATTTATTTCTTTGTTTTCAATTCTACCAGGCTTGAAGTCACTTGGTAATTTTTTTTATTTTTGAACTGGATAAATTCTATATTCTGAGAATGTATCCAGAAATAATTACATATTCAAAGGGAATAGGATAAATTCGAAACACCTTTGTAAAATTAACGGGAAAATAGAAATACTATTCCTTTAATAACTTAATGTACAGATTAGTTAAATTCAGGTTAACAAAAATATTTCTTGAAAAAGGAAAAGCAAGAGCTAAGAAAGGGACAATGGGCCTCCGAAGATGAGACCCAGGACAAGTTTCAAGATTGAGCAAATCAAAATATAGAACCCTCAATTAACTTTGAATTTCAGATAAGTAAAAAAATAATATTTTGGGATAGGTTTGTCCAGTACAATATTTGGGATACTTTTATCCTGAAAAAGTAGTTATCATTTATCTGAAATTCAAATTCAACTGAGCATCCTGTATTCTATCTGGCAACCCTAGAAGCAGGGAACTTGGGTGATGGGTTCAAGGTCAGGAGCTACTTTGTGGCACATTCACCCTTGGAACTTGGGTCTCATAAAATCATATTATTTCCATTCTATGGCATGTTGCTCTACATAATTCTCCTATGGACAAAATATCTTTAATCAGTGGTTTTTAAAAATAAAAACATTTTGGTCTCATTTTTCAGATGTTTCACGTCCAAAGACATTTTCTATTCCATAAAATGACACTATTAAAAACCTTAATGTAAAAGCCACACTCGGCTCTCCTGATTATTCTGTAAAATGGTTATTTTAACATAGAATATCAAAATTGTGCTTCACTCTGTGACTTTATAGCCAAGTAATTTGACCGTGTATGAAAACTTAAGGAGAATTATGAACAGGGAAATTACAAATAGGGATCGGACTTGCAATGTAAAACTTTGAACACTCATAAAATCCATATTTTTCCTCCTTGTTACTATTTTACCACCAAAAATGAAAGTAGAGGGTGGCTACTTACTGATGAAATGTACAGACGCTGAAAAGACAATGATTTTTGCAGCTGAGAAATCTAGGTGGAAACGGGCAGCTGCTTATTTCAGCGGCTGTGATTTTATAACCTAAAGCTGTGTTTTCTGGCAGGAAAATTCAGTGCCTGGATCAGACGTGTGAAGACATGAGGTCCTCTGCAGGATGCTGAGAAACGAGGCTGGTGATTCCCATAGCCTTTGAGAACAGGCACTGACAGTAGCTAGTATAAAATTAAAAAAAAAAAAGAAACCAAAACCAAAACAAAAAAAAACCCACTTAAAATCCAGAGTCTAAAAACCACGCTCACACCATCTCGATGGTTTATCTGAAAGGGGAATAACAAAGGGAATGATTTGTTTCCCTCTGTGCCTCTGTGAGTTAGGGACTGGGAGGGTGATCAGTGATGGGTGGAAGGGGCGCTGACCTATTGAATACAGTGCAATTCGCTGAGCTTCTATTTGCTAGGCTAGGCTTTCAGGCTTCCACGATCTTACCCTCTAGCAAGGAAGACCATCTGGAAACAGATGGGCTACCAAGTTTGTTCTAGTGGTGAGCATGCAAAGTGTCACGGAAATTCAAAGGAGGGACCCTTTGTGGAGGTCTCAGAGGTTTCTTGCGGATGATACTTCGTTTCCTTCCAGAGATCTATATCAAACTATTTGCAAATGATGTGTTAGGCTATCTGAGATTTGCATCACAATGATACCACAGTGAGAGAGGGAAAATGAATGAAATACGTTAGCCATGAGTTGATATTAGGTGGAAGCTGGGTTTGAGAGCACGGAGGTTAATTATACATTCTGTCTATTTGCTATATTTGAAATTGTCCATAATAAACAGGAAGGAAGTTTGTGTGTGTGTGTATCTGTGGAGACTGAGATAGAGATAGAAAGACAGCGAGAGATTAAGATTATAAAACAAGGCCAAGGTGCCTGGGGAAAGTGGAACAGCTCAGAGAGAACAGCTTGTTTCAGGGCACCAATCTGCAAACGGAAGATCAGTTTTTGCTCAGTGACCCCAGGAATGTGAAGGAGGCAGAGGCACCAACAGGGGAAGCTCCCAGCGTTACTTCTGGCAACTAGTGAAAGGTCTTTCAAGGCTGGAATACGGGGAGTTCAACTCGTTTACTCACCAAGTCCACCAGACCTGCCCACTCTGGCTCACCTGTAAAGCCTATTATACCTTGATGGTCAAGTTCTCAGAGACCTACTTCCTAGGGGTCTGGCAAGGGCAACTTGGACAACCACTGCCAGACCGACTGGACGAATTATCCTGTCCAGAGTGTTAGAGAAGGATGCGGTCATCCTGGTCTCCCTCCGAGAAAAGTTCAGGTCCATGGGCTCTTGGGCCAACATACATTTGTTCTCTGTGGTTCTAGCACCTTTGGTTCAACATGGCCAGTACTGGTCAATCCCAACTGTCTGCCGAGCACCAGACTGGGTGGGCAGAGGGCAACCGGCTCACTGTTCCCGTCTCTGGGGGAGTTTCAGGGTTTGTTGATTACTTCACAATCTTGCAGGGAGTGAGCAAGGGAGCCAGCAGAGTATAACCTCTCAGGAAGAGAATCGAGTGTACCTTTTTTAAACGTAGCCATTTAGTCACAAAAGCAAGCTGAGTTGGAAACCAGTCCCTCCCTGTCCTTCCTTGGCTGGGTAATCTAATTTGAATGCAAGGCAGTCTGGCAGTTGCAAATGCTAGCTGGCAATAGAAGCGCATTTTCATTGACTTCCTGGGATTCTTTGCCTCCCTCAAATATTTTGGATACAGAGAACATGGCACAGATTCTTCTGCCGGTGCTAATGATGAGAAGAGATGCATAATGGGGAGTGAGCCTCATCCAGACCGAGAGAAGCAGGGCCGATGCACGCAGCTCGCCCGAAAGGGAGGCTGCTTCCAAGGCTGCCAGGCTGGCGACCAAGAGCCGCAGAGACTGTGACATCCAAGTGTCGCGGCTCCAGAGTCGGTGGAGTCTGCCAGTTGAACACAATCAGCAAGCGCGACTTCTCAATTGTGTTGACAGATGAGGGAGAAAAAAATCAAATAGATGTGAGAGCTCTGTTGATCCTGCTGCAGTGTTTTGCAATATTATGTCTATTGATTTGCTTTTTGTTCCTGAGTTCTTGCGTGGAGGGTGTTCTGCGTTGCCTGTCAACTCGGCAAGCCTGCACTCACAGCTGCTTGTCAAGGGAGAATTTCTACACAAATCACCCTAACCCGTCCCACAGGGGACATTAGGCCAAAGATACTCTGTTGTGCTTTAATGGAAAGGGGGGGGGGGGGAAACTGCAGCATGTGGCTCAATTGTCTTTTATAACAACTGGTTATAGCTTTTGAATTCTGTAACGGGGTGCAGCCCGTTGTCACTGGTTTTGTGAGTTCTTCTACCATCCGGGAAGGTAGGCCGGGTTTTTGCAGCGGTTATGTGTTGTCATGGCTGACCCTCCTGCTAAAATGTGTTATAAATTCCCATGGCCTTATAATACATTGCAACATCTCTCAAATTAAGACACAGCAGACAGTCATCTTAAGGGTGTATTGTTATTTTAAAAGAATGTGACACCTCCAAGCTCGCCACAATCCTTAAAGACATAGAAGTGATCTTTGCTATTTTGACTTTCCCCCTCTGGCTGTACCTGGTCCATTCCTGGGAACATGCTTCCCAGAATGGAATACCGTCCCCACCTGGATCAGTCTTCTTTAGCTGGACCACTCATCCCAGGCCATTTTAAATTCTAAACTTTAATGTTAAAATGGACTAGTCTCAAAAAGTCTTATGTCTAATGTAAGGGAAAGAGATTCAGGATAATTCAGGACTGTGGGATAAGCGATTTATACTCAGTCCTTTGTATCACTTTGACTTTGGAGAGAGGGCCTTATCTAAAAAACTGACATTACTCAATATTCTGTGATAACCTACATGAGAAAAGAATCTGAAAAAGAGTGGATACGTGTATATGTATAACTGAATCACTTTGCTGTGCACCTGAAACTAAGACAACATTGTCAATCAACGCGACTCCAATAAAATTTTAAAAAACTAAAAAATTTTTTAAATGGCAATCATAGCAAGAAATTTGAAAGCCATGGCAAGAGAGTAGGTGAAGAATTTGGGGCCCCAGGACTTGGGAGCCCCCCTCAAATCAAATGTCATACTCAGCTTTCTTTTTCTTCTACATGTAGCTCCAGTCTTGCAATATATCAGAATTATTAAACACATCCCTACTCCCCAGCTCCGTGTTTATTAATTTGCTTTTAAGTCTTCCACAAATGGGAACAATTGTGGGGTCTCTTGGTTCAGCGTCCCTGCATGTGGGCTTCAAGGAACCCTCTCTATGGAATGGGAGTCAAGCTGGGCTGAGAAGCTCCGGAAGACAAAATCACATACATCTTGGCTATTAAAAAAAAAAAAAAGAAAACTGCATTGTCAGCGTGTGTTCATGTACACAAATTTCTTCTTGGTATTACACATCGAGGCCCCTGTGTCCAACTCATTGGCTGGTAGAGAGTTAGGTGCATTTAGGGAGATGCATTACTTTTCTGCAAACAACACAGGGACTGTTAAACAGCAGGAAGACAGCTCAATTTTAAACAAAATCTACGGGCCCTGGATGAACGCCCCTCCCTCAATAACTAACTTACAACCAGGGAATTTCTTAGGCACTGGGAATTAGAAAGGCTGATTTTAAAGTTAATTACAATACATAAACATGTACTTAAAAAGATAATTATTTGACATTCTTTTGGAACTTGAGTGAAAATTGCTTTCTAAGGACAGAAGCTCCTTCCAGAGGATCTCATATGACTTAGTACACGATGAAAAGGCATGTATCACACCCCAAGTGGGACTCTTTTGTAGCCACGCATCCTTTAAAAAAAAAAAAACAATCAGTGTTTGCAACTCTTTATTCTATCTCCTGTTCTGTTATTTCCTCTCTCCAGAGTCTCCTGCTACCTAAAATGTCATAAATATCATTATGGGAGAGAATGTGGTCTAGTGCAGTTTTATTAAAAAGTCTCACGCTTTTTGCAGCCAAATCATCACCAACATATGCTGTTCCCAGCCTGTCCTCTGTTCCAACAGGTTCACAGGGAATAACATCAGTAGCATTGAAGCTTCACAAGTTTTCAGATGCAGTTTTATTCATTTAGACAAATATCCATTCAGCGCCCGTTATGTGCACAGGATGCTATAAATACAGGGTAGGATTTTTAACGATAAATCTCTGTCCTCAAAATGCTGACCATCTAGGTGTGATGGGACATTCACGGGAAAACATTTCTAACCATGCTCTAACGAAAAGCAGGCATTTCAAGAAGCTGCCATGGGACCAAGGCTGATTCCTGACAAGGAGGTTGCCTCCCATCTTTACAGGTTTGGGAGGTTGTGAAGTCTGGCCACATTTAATCCTGCCGGCATGTCTGTGATATAGGTGTTTGCATCTCTATTCTACAGAAGCAGAAACTGAAATCCAGGCAAATTAAATGGCTTGCCTAAGACTCCAAAACCGGTAAGTGACTGAGCCCAAGCCCTGTAGAGGCCCCATGGGGTAATAAAAAGGCAAGAGTGTGGGGTCTGACCTGACTTAACCTTAACCTCCACTCTAATTCTTTCTAGCTGAGCAATCTCTGCTGCATCTGTAAGCTGAGGATGATGAGCCCTACTTCACAGGGTTATTGTGAGAATAAAATGAGGTGCATTGTGCTTCCCCAAGTTTAAGATATCACCTACCGTAAGTGGCATCATTATTTTGTTTCACTAAGAGAAAAATGCCAGTTAATTTCCAAATACAATCTTTCTTGTTACTTAGAATTTATTATTTATTCAAAGAGCTCTTTTAGACTTGTTTAGACATAGGTCTTTTAAAAATCAAATCTGACCTTGGTCATACGTAAAAGGGGAAATATAAGAGAAAAGAACAAGCCAAGGGTTCCTGGACTTCTCATCTGATCTTTCGTTCCAGCTTTTGGACTCAGAGTTCTTGATGTCTCTGCTGTTTTCTACAACTGCACCCTCTGGGCTTGCACGATCGATGGTGATGCGGCGTTTCCTAAAAGAATGTTCTATTCTTACATCTGGGATTTCTCCCAGGATGCTCTCACAAACGGTACATGTTTTGATTTGGGGGTGTCAATCGATAGAGGTTTTCAAACACTAACCAGCACTTTTATTCCTTCTTCAAATGGTCCTTCAGTGTTTTGTTGACTGAAATGCCAAGGGGTTGGAGTCGTCCAGTCATTTTACCAAGAATAATAACTGGACAATGAGAATTATGTCATGTCTGCTGGACGGTCAGTAGTGATGGCCAGATCCAGTAGATTGCGAGGGGCATCCTGATTCCAGAGGCATTAAGATGTAAAAAATACTGTATATTTTAGAATCCATGAGATACAGATCTACAACAGTACAGTACCATACGTACTCCATACTTAGTAGATGGCTTTAAAATAATGGTTCTTTCCCCTTCTTTTTTGCATACACTATAGCTGTCAAATTGGAGGCATTACCAAAAAAAGACTGAACGTTCAGAGGAGGAGTAAGCACATTGAAATCGATCAAAATTGCTACATGGAAGAGAAGCCCACAGCTGGACAGAAAGGATAAGCAAAGAGATGCTGGAATTACACTGGCACCTAGAGATTGCTTCAGTGGTACCAACCTCCTCCCCACAACTACCATCAGCCCCACTAAGTCCAGTGGGCTTGCTATGCAAATCATCTCTAAGAAAAATTCTTCACCTCCTTCTTCCAACTATATTGCCAACTCTGACTCTGGAGATTCTATTAAAATGTACAGAAATAAGAATATATATGGCAAAAATGTAGATGACAGTTTGAGTTGAGGGGGTATAGTCATTGGGAGAACTGAGCAATCTATTTGAATTGTAGGGTTGGGAATCGGGCTGACCTTGGTCCTTACTAAGGACCTTGGCTTCAGTCCTTAATAACTACATGATCTTGGGAACTTTTCTTTATCTTTCTGCACCTCAGTTTCCTTTTTCATTCAATATTTACCTACTGAATGGGAGTATTACATTTAAAGAAAACATGAAATAATGTATACAAAATGGTTAAAACAGTTCTTGGTTCCTGTAAGCCCTCATCAGGATTTATCCTACAATGTAATCCTGATCAAGGTTCTAGTGGCAAGTGATGAGTCCATGCAAGACCTTAGAATCCACCTGCCTTCAAGTAGCAGCTTCAAGAAGTACTAGTTGTAGGACCTTACTTAATCTCTCTGCGCTTCAGTTTTTCTCATCTGGAAAATAGGGTTGCTCAAAGAACCTATTTCACAGTGAGGATTAAATGGGTACATGATTTTTAATAATTTAGACATGGGATGAATTAGTAAGTGCCAAATAAATGTTAGCCATTATTATCTATCCTAGAGGTATACGCCGTTTGCAGAAGATTTCTGGAAAAGGCAGTAGCTTGACACAATCACTTAATATTTACAACATGCCCAGAGAATTATGCAACCCAGTAAAATGCCAGGCAATGCAGAGGACATTGGGACAAGTCTTCTGGGGCGTTGCTTGGGAGAAGAGGGTTATGTAAATGATTACTTGCTCTACCCATGGGTCAAAGTAGCCATGAACCCTAACCAGCTTTTATAGCCAGTTTAATGAGTCTCTCCAGAGCCACGTAGAAGTGTTAGAGCTAACATTTGACTTCTAAACTGAGTAGGAATAAAATTTGCTACAGGACCTGACTTCTAAGTCCCAACAAGCGTTCTGGATGCAAGAACCCCCTCCCCACTCTCTCCATGCCCAGGGCACACATTTTCCCTACAGTAGAGAAAACAAGAAAACAGAATCTTCCCCAAAAATCTCCACTCCTCTTCTGCTCCGGGAAGCTCCTCAGATCTCCATAATACAATGTTAAACCTTTATTAGCTCTTCTAAAATCCTAAACTGATGACCAGGGAATTGTATTGCCCTCTGCCGTGGTTCAAAATTAAAATACGGCTCAGTAGAGTTGCCATGCCACCTTTACCGAAATGTTGCATGCTCAGTCATTTTCAATGAGTCATTTATTTCGTTCATCAATATTTTTTTTTTCCCTTCAGTTTGGGTGAAAAGCAGGCTAATCAGTGATGTGGCTCAGATGTTCTGATCCTCCAATATATTATGTTGGTGGCTCTCCAGAGTCACATTTGAATTTAAAAAAAAGAAAAGAAAAAAACAGAGCAAGTCAATTCTTTCTTAATACTGTTTGTTCTCTTTTGCATTCAGTTTGATTCTTTTAACAAGTACAAATCGAAGCATTTAATTTTACCATCTTCAACTCCCTAGGAAGATGAATGAAAATAGTATATTTCTCTAAAAAATTGTTCCAGGAGATGGAGAAAAGATAACCTTTAGAGTCAAATTGTAATTTTTCTATCCGAATGGGTCTTCCCATGTGGCTGCTAACTACTTTCGTGTATGCAGCCTCCTGGAACTACTGGCCCTTTAGTCAATAACTCATTATCTTTGGCACCTTGGGCCTTTGCATGTTTGGCACCCTCAAAAGAGGCCTCCTGTCTTTCTGGAAACCTTCCAGTCCTCCTTCAAGATGCAGATAAGATGTCACCTTCTCTGCAGGATATTGTTCATCCTCACCTTCCTCTCGTCTAAGGCAGACTTAGTTTCTTCTCCCCTGGGGTTCATGGGCTTTGGGTATTTACCCCTCTGGTAGAGTACCCAGCCCATCGTATCCAACTGCTGATATCCGTTTACCTCTCCTACTCAAGTGTACAAAATGGCCTGGATTACAAAGTTTCATCTTTTACTCCTGACTTTGAGAACATTCTAGACTTACCAAAGGTACTCAATAGATACATATTGAATGAATGGTTACCAAGAGCCTTCCAGGTATTATATGGAAAAATGGACAATTGTGGAATTCTCAGCAGTGTGAAGATCTACAGCATATTGAAGACATACTTATGAAAGCCACGTGTGACAGTTATTGATTTATTACCTCTTAGCTCAAAATATACCCTTCTTTGTCTGCTGCTCTGTAATAATGGAGGTGGGATTTGTAAATATTTCTCCTCCGCCAGCTGGAAAAGCATTAAGAGTTGTCATTAAAGAGGGTGTTGGCAGGATAAGGAAAAAGGGGTTTCTCTTCCATGTTCCGGTGTGCTTGGCTCACCAGATTTTTACAGGGCACAATTTCCCCCATACCTGGCTCCTTTTGTGGAAGGCTATTCTAGATCCCAGTTCCTGAAGCTTAATGTGGCCCACAGCAGTCAGAAGCTTCCACAGAATCTCCTGTGATGGCTTCAGCGTGGAGTGCTGCTGGCGAGGCAGAGACTCATGAACATCCTCTCTCACCACTTTCTTGGGTGACTTTATAGTGATTTCTGAGGCTTGGCACCAGCATGAGGATTGCTTTCCCCAGCACCTCCAGAGGACAGATTTCTAGCAAGTCCTGCCAGCGTGGCACCCCAGCTACTTCTTGTTATCCCTTGAGCTATAGCCAGGCCCCCTTCAATGAGGTCTGTATCTCAGCCCTGTTTGGGGAAGAGTCTTTCCTGGCACTCTATCTCAGTCCTAGGCATAGTGGCTACTCCCCATATGTGTTATTCCTGTATTCTTTGTTGTTTCCTTTAACTCCTACTAACCAAGCCCTTGTTACTCCAACTCTCTGTTAATTGTTCTTTATATTACACTGTCCATATTCAAATTACCATGTGGTTTTTGTCTCCTGATTGGGCTTTGACCAATACATCAAGTGCCAAATAAATAAAGGTATGAAGACATTTTTCTTTAAATTTTGGAACTTCGGAACCAATGTCAAGGTATAGTGAAGTCTATGGATGTATCTATCTCTACATAAGATGTTTAATGTTTATTATACTAAATTTTAAATGCTGAATTTGGAAATAGTCTCTGATCATAAGACAGGACTGGAAACTGCAGAGAAAAAAATATGAATTTAGACACTATCAATTTTGAAGTTTTAATAATTCAAAAACTCCTTACAAAAATTTTCTTCTAATTATTGTATGTGAACAGTATGACCACATCTGCAAAGGTAAGGTTTAAAAATTGCCACCCTACATTCAGATATACCCAATGTATTCTATGTGGCAGGTCCTTCATACATGCCGATAATGCTATAACTGATGGGGTGAATACAGCCAAATCTTTCAGTTTATTAAAGGAGTTTCTCTAGGACCTTCTTCTAAGATATGCCTAGCCTCCCTAGCTGGATTTACTGCATTTACACAGAAGTCACATTCCTAATATTTCTAAAAATAATCCCAACCCTAGTTAAGTCAAATTAGTGGAATATTGGTGTCTGTTACTTAGTTTTTGTTGATGTTCTTTATGGCTTTTAGGTGGTGATTTTAAGAATATATTGAGTGATTGACATAGAAATTTTCCTGAAATAACAGATAGAAGAAAAAATTAGTGAGGGTTAACCTACACACTCTAGCCTCTTCTGGGAAATCAGAGTCACATTAGAAAACTAAATATCACTTAGATTACATTACTGAGCTTGGGTTTCATATCTGAATCAATTAGTTGCATTAGTGAAGACATCCACCATTATTAAAGCCTGCTTAAGGATCTCATTCACTGTTAGCTGCTACTTTGAGACTTCCAGGGGAAATGCCCCTGTGACTGGGAACAATTTACCCTCATCTTGGCTGGGATGATAGCATGTGTGTGTAATGGCTCATTCTCTGACTAAAGCATTATTCGTGGGCTTTTCTTCTTCATATATAATTATCTCATCTATAAAATTTAGCATGGGCCTGCTTATTTATATGGAGTCCTTATTTTAGTCTTTGATACAGTAATAGCATGCTTTTTGTCCATTTTTATTCTCTTCACCTTTCCAAATCTTTTCCAGCTAAGTAACATGTTCTAGGCTGCCCAGCCCAACCTAAAGTACTCTCTCTTTCTCTGATCTACTTATGCAACTTTATAATTTCTAGAATAGGAGTCAGCAAAGTTTTCTGTAAAGGTCCAGATGGTGACTATGTTAGGCTTTGAGCACTATTCAGTCTCTGTTATAACTACTCAGCCATGCTGTCATGGTGTAAATGCAGCTAGAGACAATATGTAAGACAATGAACAAGGCAGTATTCCAATAAAGTTTTATTTACAAAAGCAGGCAGCAGGTCAGATTTGGCCCATAGGCTACAGTTTGCTGATCCCTTATCTAAACAAGAGTCTTCAACGTGGGGCATAAGAAAGGCTTTCCAGAGGGTGTCTGGGCATGGATAACTTTCAGGGAATCACTCTTCTGATTATGAACTTCAATCACATTATCCCCTGCAGTTAATCTGCCTGAGGTCTGTGGTAGGTCAATGCTCCTTTCCTGCCTGCTCTTTAAAAATTGCTCCACTTTACCAAAGAAATGCAAATCTCATCCATTCTGAATCTTCTTACTCCACTGTATGAAAGCCTCTGGGGCACAAAAATCATTGCAAAAGGTGTAAACACAATTGTAACATAAAACAAACGTGTTCCTTGTGGATGACTCACTCCTAAGGGACTGTCCTTTAAGATCCAAGCAAAAAGCTACTATAAGAAATCTTGAAGGATGCTGTACCTTATTTCATCAAGGTGGAAAACTCAGGGAAAGCATCGTGCCTACTCTATCTATCATCTATCTATCTATCTATCTATCATCTATCACAGATATAATTAAAGATAGAATTCAGAAAAAAAAAAGATAGAATTCAGAAATAAAAAGATTGCTACGGGGGACTTCCCTGGTGGCACAGTGGTTAAAAATCCACCTGCCAATGCAGGGGACACGGGTTCGAGCCCTGGTCTGGGAAGATTCCACGTGCCGTGGAGCAATAAGCCAACGTGCCACAACTGCTGAAGCCCGTGTGCCTAGAGCCAGTGCTCAACAGCAAAGAGAAGCCACTGCAATGAGAAGCCCACACACCACAACGAAGAGTAGCCCCCGCTTGATGCAACTAGAGAAAGCCCACACGCAGCAATGAAGACCCAACGCAGCCAAAAATAAATTAATTATAAATAAATTTTTAAAAAAAGATTGCCATTGGGACATTCATTAGCATTTTATTTGAATTAGAAAAATAAAGTCAGATTTTATTTTTCCAGCATAAAGTAAGTCTGATTGGCTGATTTTTTTGAGAATGAGGACTAACAGACTATTTGAGTGAGCTAAATCCAAAATTCAACATATATTCATAGTTCAAAATATATTGATAAAAATACATCAAAAACAGAGATTACGTAATACATTGCAAGACACATTTTTTTGGAATTATAAATACACAATAAAATTTATATACGTACATTTAAAGTGTTTAAGGGAATACAAAATTTAAAAAGTTTTAGAGGGTACATAAACAAAATATTTGAATTTTCTGGTGTAGAAAAACCTTTGACAATCATTCATTCCCTCATTGTGCCCGCATTTTTGTCTTGAAGCTTATTGAAATCTTTTATTGTTATGTAATTTTTCCTGTGTTTTGGGCATTATCTCCTAAATGGATGAAAGCTTATCTACACTACCATTTCCTGGACCTGTGATCTCATTTCTTTTCTTTCTTTCTTTTTTTTTTCCCCAGCCTTACCTCGCGCTTGCGGGATCTTAGTTCCTCACCAGGGATTGAACCCTGGTCACCGCAGTGAAAGCACCAGTCCTAACCACTGGACCACCAGGGAATTCCTTGTGATCTCATTTCTTAGTTTCCATCTAGTAACAAATATCTGTAATTCGCCATCACCACCAAGATCAATGTGGTATCTGGCCTCAAACTTCACTAAAACGGATTCTAAAATTCCTCCATGTTCTCCTGTCCCATAAATCTCTCTCTCTTCCAATTGCCCATGCAATAGAGGAGATTGGATGTTAGTGAGTGCTAGTAATGTGTACCACAAGATAGTTTCCTAATCACGGATGTGTGAAAAGTTTATTTAAAATATTCAAGTATTACTTTAAATATTCACAGAGAATGAATGATAAAAGTATTCAACAATGAGAATTGGTTAACTTTAGTTACATTGTATCCACATGATGGAATTCTATGCAGTCATTAAAAACGTTCCAGAAGAATTTTATTTAACAACATGGGAATATGTTCATGTTAAAACATTAAGTGGAAAAGAAGGCTACAAAACAGTTAGCTTAGTATAATCATAACTTAGGGAGAAAAATACAGCCAGATAAGTGTAGGAAGCTAAGCATCAATATGTCAGTAATGGTTATTTTTGAATTATGGGATTATAGGTAATTTAGTTTTTTCTTGGTCCTTTCCTATATTTTCTAAATCTTTTATAATTAATATGTATTTATTACCAGCAAAAATTATTTTGAAAAAGTGTTTTCTTTATGTGTCTTTGTACTAAATACACTGTACCATATTTTACGTTTTCACTTACCTCTTGTATTCTTCATTCTTCACACATGACTGCAGTTAAATCTTTTGTTTCTTTTTGTACCATCCTGCCTAGGGAGCCCAGGGCAAAACCAGCCACATAATCAACTATCAGCAGTGACTGGCAAGAGAAGGATTTTTAATCCAGATTAGAAACAAAACCCCCAAAACAGCAACAATGACAAAATAAAAAATTCAAAACGTCTTGAGGAAGCTCAGACTATTCTCTATTTTCAATTTATCATAAAATATTTAAATAAACATAAGTCAGAGTCTAAGCTCGTCATTCTTCTGAAAATAACCACAACATTTTTTAAAGTTTATTTTCTCCACTCAAGTAATCTACTGCTATTCCTTGAAGTTCCAGTCTCCTTTGGAAGAATTGTGAGGCAAAGATGGGAAAGAGATATAAAAATCTCAGGAGTCAGTGTGCTTAGTTTGGGACAGATGATTTATTTCATTCTGAGATCAAGATAGATATTATAATATGGTGCAAATTAGAATGAAGATACTAAATAATTTACGCTAATGCTCTCAGTTATAAAGATAACTGCCTCACTTTGCAACTGATATAAATTAAGGGAATATATTTAAATGTATATTTTAATCAATCAAGAAGGCTCATCTGCCAGCCGGTGTCAGATGCTAATGCATGCTCTCCCTGAAACGGTCTGTTTATTAACTAATTAAATGCCAACTGACTGAGTCACTGAATTCAGACACAGAAGAGGTGACAGCGTACTGTTCTGGTCATTGGGTATTGCTTCACGATACAAAGTTCTGCCTCTACCCAGCTGTGAAACTTAGTTTATGGCTAAATGACCTAGGCTGCCGTTTACGTGAGGTGTGTGATGGAATTAAGAGAAATGAGACATCAGAAGTAAGAAAATACTGCAGGAAGCAACATTAAGAAGAACTTGCATGTACATTGAGACTAACGGGTCCCTACTCTTGCTGCCCAGCTGCCTAGCACATAGTAGGTTGCTCAGTGAAGCCCTGTGAAATTGAATTGAATGAAGCTGAATGGGCTATTATGTATCCTGCTGAGCTGGAAGAAAGACTTCTTTTCAGTGTATCTTGGGGACTTGATAAAAAGCATACCTAAATAACTACCAGCATCAAAAGATGTAGTGTAATAAAGGAGATGGAGAAGTACAGGTATAGGTACTGAATGCCTGAGTTGAAAGCAGAACCAACAAATCAGGGTACATTAACAGCCCGGGAGCATAAAACATGAAAGAAAAGTCTTTTGAAAGGAAAGCCAGAAGAATGAGACAAACTAGAAATTCACAATCAGGACCATTTCCTTACTAATCAAAATGCATTTTTTCAGCTTTTTATTTTTTCTGTGCTGGCATTCTTCTCCCACAACATGGGCATAGAAAATAAAATCAGCCAGAAAAGTGGCAGCTTCTCGACATTGCCAACGAGTTGCTATCAAACTTACTTTTATTTTCAGGTTTCTTCTTGTTCCTAAATTTGCCTGCTTTATTTCTGAAATTAAACAGGAAAACCTGAAGATGATTCCTATTGAGTCTAGCCTGCTCAAATAATGTATTTACGGAGTGAAATTCTCCTATCCAGATTTCATCCTCAAATGAATTGCCCTTTTCATGATATGTTAATTTTTTCGCATCTTAAGGACTCACAAAACACTTTAAAATGAAGACTAGTGCGCTGACTAGAATGCAATTATGTGAAATGTGGTAGTTATTGAACTTAAAGCAAATGTAAATACAATTTTGGATTGAAAGCAATTAATATCTTTTCGACCATTAATCTGAAAGCCGACTTGAAGCAGAAAACCCTAAGTGGCAGATACTCTACAGAATTCTTAATATCTATAATTTTTGAAGATTTAATTTTTGTCCTTTTATCTAGCTATGTTTGATTGTCTATACATCTTGAAAAAGCTTCCACAAAAGGATCACACCAAATTGGGAAGCATATGCAAAGATTCCTTTTTCATGGAATCTGGGTGTTGGGGAACAATTTAACTGTGTTCTTATCATTTGGTCATTTGCCCCACTTTGATTACGGAGGCTGGCTTTAATAATACTCATTTCTAGGGCTTCCCTGGTGGCGCAGTGGTTGAGAGTCCGCCTGCCGATGCAGGGGACACGGGTTCGTGCCCCGGTCCGGGAGGATCCCGCATGCCGCGGAGCAGCTGGGCCCTTGAGCCATGGCCGCTGAGCCTGCGCCTCCGGAGCCTGTGCTCTGCAACGGGAGAGGCCACACAGTGAGAGGGCCCCGTACCGCAAAAAAAAAAAAAGAAAGAAAGAAAAACCTCATCTCTAGAATCTTAGATGGCTGCTGAATTGGCTTCAAAAATTACAGTGCTTTTTAAAAAGAATTTTTATTTAGTAAGAACCATAAGAAAGAGGACAAGTGAACAATGCCTAAGACTAGTTCCTTAATTCTTCTAACCTTCAATAAATACCCAACATGAATTTGGATTTGTGTTTCTAGTAGCTTTACCTGGAGTTATTTCCTATGTGAATGACCAGGTCCTGGATTCCTGAAAGTCTAAGTGAATTATGTAATGGTCGAAATTCAGTCGTGATGCTTTGCACCCAAATTTATTTCTCTACATAAATGGTGATAAAACTTTTCTTTCCAAACCTGTTTTTCAGCTTAGGAAAACCATGGACTTTCCAGGGGCTATTCATACTTCGTTTGTGTCTTGTTGATATCAGCAGGGATGATAATGTTTAAGTTGACCAGAAGAGGAATTCTAACAATGCATAATCAGACATGGCCAGATCAAGATCAAGTACATTTTCTTTTGCAGTTCAAGGGTTTCTGTGGCCAGTCACACCAGCCGGAGCCACGCTAACCTTGCTTCTGGAATTGAGTCCCAGGGCATTGCCATTAGAGTTACTCAACTTTTCTTTATTCCATTCCAGCACTAAAACTGCTAATATCTCTCTGCAAGTTATAGATTGCACAAAGGATGGCCAATTACTTCTACTGATGAAGTGTCAGCTAATAAGGAGCTGGATTCCAATGACTTTGGATGCTTTTCTCTTTTTTCCATCTATCCCAAGTCCTATTTCCCAAGGATAAAATTGTGTGCAGTTGAAAAGGAGGGTTTGGTAGGAGTTAGGAAGGAAGGACCATTTTAATTTTATTTGCGTGACATCAAAACTTTATGCCAAATCTATCTTATTTACTTTCTCATTTTAACCTTGTTAACTTTTTATTGCCCACTGAACAAGTCAGTATAACATTGTATCACTGACGTATAGAATAAAATATTGAATAAATATTTTGGGTACCCAGAGCTGCATTAGATGCTTTATATCCAAATGTTTCCTTTTGAAAGTACTAAATATTGCCTTTCATTTTGAATTGTAAGAAGAGGGAAATAGATCTAACAGATTGTTTCTGTTTATAAAATTAAGTGCTCTGTATCATAGAGCTAGTGGTGTTGAGAAAAACTGCAGCTGAAAGTTGGAAGTGCCTTAGAAATTAGATCTCTAATCTTATTTTATAGATGAAGAAACTGAGACCCAGGGAGGGCAAGTAATTTGTTAAAGGTTACCCCATCTAATTAGAGGTAGGGCAGGAATTTGGTCCTAGGTCTCCTGAGTCCTTGGCCAGTATATGTCACCTTTGTCTCATTGCCTCTTATAGTAGTTATTTGAGGATGTGTGGGATCCTTTGTTACTTTAGTCCCATGATATGAAAAAATATTCAAATGAACGAGGTCTGCTTTGAGCCGTAGTTCTTTCTATAGTTGTATTTAAGATCAGCACTTTATTTTGCCCTGAAATGAAAAGAACAAATGCACAATATTACATGCTAACATTTCTAAAGCTTCATGAATCACTGGAAATGATATAGACGCGACAACATCGATATAGTCTATGCCAATTATCGCGCCTCTCTTATGGGATAATTAGGAGATGTTCACTGAAATATGCTTTTCATTTCCATTCACTGGTAATGACCATGCACTCCTTCAGAGAAGATTTATTTTCCCTCCACCTCTGCATCTACCAAGCTAAGCACTTCTTCTGAACTCATGCAAATGAAAGGTGTATATTCGATGCAAGAGAGTGTGTGTGTTTGTGTAATTAAGACATACATATTAACTTTTTAGCTGACACAAGGAGCTACAGCTTCAACATATTGGAAATTTGCTCTGGATAGAACACATCTTCATGTCCTCTATTCTATATAAAACAAGCGATATTTACAGGAATAATTCTCTATGTAATTACACAATTATTAAAAACATAGTAGTGAAGTAGGAGCTTTTATCAAGTCATTCAAATTAGTGCTATTTCATACTAATCACTATCTACTTGAATGTGTATTGCTTGGATGTGACTGTGGGAAGCTCATTAAATAAATTTTCTTTAAAATTTAATTACTGGGAACTTCTTCAGATAATAATGATTATGGGTATAATTAGGATCTTTGTTCCTCTTTGTTGTTAGACTAAAAGGTACAAAGACTCAGAGAAAAAGATCGAAATTGCATATCCAACACTTGGAGAAGTAGTTGTCACAGGCGTTGTAGAATATTAAAGAGCCCCATCCCGCAGTGGAGAAGCAAGATCGAAGTATGGAAATTGTAATTTGGCATTTAGTGATTTGTCTTTCATTTTCTTCCTAAATTGCCTGGGTTGTATTTGTGAACTATAAGGGAGAAACAATGAAAGCCCGTTTCCTTTACTGTCAGTCTCTAGAAGATGTCAGAAATTTATAATGTCTTCACTTATAACCACTGTAGGACCCAGATCCTGTACTTTGGGAGTTCAATAAACTCACATGAGAGGTGCTGTGTGTTGCCTTCACCGTGCCAAACAAAACTAGCATATATGCTCGCTGGAGTTAATGCCTTTGATCCTTGTAATTCAGAAAGAGGAACAAACACTCTGACTAGTGAAGTTTTAAGACCCTCTTTTTAGAATGGTGATTGAACTTTTCTATGAACTGAAAGTTATAACAAAATGTTTCCTAAGATTACTTCATTTAGAAATGATAAACACTTTGATAAGAACTACTGCATATAATTTCTGGATTTAAATACTGAAACGATCTCCCAGTCAAAGACAGTCCCAAACAGTACACACAAACATTCTCTACTATGAAACTCTGAGCTAAGAAATGAATTGTGACTATTTTGTCAAAGACTTCTGATGAATGTCAAAAGTAAATATGTGTTAGTCATCTAAACCTGATACAAATTATGTTTTTAAAATATTCAACATAAGAAGTTTGACAATAGTTTAGCTAAATAAGGGAGCCTCTTATAAGAGTGAAGAGGGAGGCTAGATTCTTGTTCCTACATTAGTGCTAAAGCACAGGATGAAGGGGGTTCCATAGATATTAGCAAAAATAATGACTTTAGGTAGCAACATTCTGACCTAGAGCCTCTACATCATCTGGCAGCTAGGACCTTTGTGTGTAGGCTGCTGTGCTGGGCGTCCCATAAGGCATTCCAACTCTCCTTGTCATCGGAAGTGTACAGAGGACCAAAGTGTCACCAAGCAGATCAAAGCAAATCCAGAAAAATATAATTGGCTGTGTGAGACAGAAACTAATCAATATTTGCATGGTGTCTGAGCTGCTCTGAGCCGTGAGAGTTACACAGTCTACTTAGGGTCCCTGGAATCAGGTAGGATGAATAAGAGCTATTGTTTTCAATTAGATGAGACAGTCATATAGAGGCATAGAAGGAGGAAGCGGGGAGAGGCAGTGACACCATCACTACCATCAAAACAATAACTTTCACCACAACTCAAAAGTTTTGAGTTTTATCTTCCTGTCACTGAAAAGGCCATTTTTCTGTCAAGAAAGCTGGAATATCCTTGACAGGAAATAAAAGATGTGGGTGTGACTCTTTCTTCTCTTGGGCTTCTACAGGTTTCTACATTGTTTCCACAGGGATGGAAATCTTCTGTTCCATCACAACACTCAGTATTAAATGTAGGACTGCTGCCTTTATTGGTTAAACTCTAGGTTAGAATGTTTTTAGGCTACATTCAGCAAAGGACAGAAATCAGGGGCCCTTTTGTCAAAAAGGAAGAAATGGGATTATGGAAACGCCCACCCAGAAGTTGCTCTGTTCATTTTAATGGCCAGGATATGTGCCTGGTTTATCAACGTATCAAGGACTATGATTCTGTAACTGCCTTTCATTTCTCATATATGATCGCTTCAACATGAAGATATGTGTAAGATATGGTCTTGATAGGCAGTTCAAGTGTGAGGTCTATGGGAGACATAAGTGACCATTTACATCTCTGGGCATCTTAAAAACATTAGGACAAGTGACACCATCATTAGTCTAAATTTTAGGGGTTACAATTTAGCATGATGAAGGTATCATCCTCCCTCACACTCAGAGAGATTCACATGCAAAACGTCATTCTATTTAGATGTCTGTTGCTTGTGTTTCTTTAAATCATTAAGCAATGTTTAGGCAGATTATTAAATCTACAGTGGGATTTTTGCACCTCTAGTTCCCAGATGTGAGGTCATTTTGGATAGTTTATATGTTAATCGATGGTAGATTATCAAAATAGTATTTTTGAAGCAATAGTGTTGTAAGTGGAGGAGAATGAGTGAGATGATCTCTAAAACCCCTTCTGAATCCAACATTGCTTGATTTGATAATCTTGAGTCTGTTGCCACAGATTGGCACCTCCTAGGGGCAGTAGATTATGCTGGGGTGGCTATGTAAGAATAGTAAATAAGAGGAAATAGCTAGGACAAAGGAAGCCTTAGGCAAAAATTAAGTGAGCATCCAATGTCTAATAGATACACCAGTGGGAAGTACGTCCCTTCAGGCTTCCTTCCTTCTCTTGATTCAGATTCTCAGCACGTCTCCATCTCTAAGTCTGACCTTCGTGGTGAGCCCCAGACGAATACAGCCAGCTGTTTCCTGGTTGCGTCAAAGCTTCATGTCTCTAACTGAACTCATCATGGATTTGCCCTCAAACCTGTTATTCTCCTGTTTCCAATCCTGGTTCTTATAACAGTGAACTAACAGGTTTCCCCTTCTCTAGTCTTGTTCTCATCAGATCAACCCTCCCCTCTAAGTCTGCATGATCTTCAGAGAATGAACCTGATCACGTTATTCTTCTTTTAACATTCTTCATGGATCCCTCTTGCCTCCAGAATAAAGCTTGAGCACCTTGGGATGGTATCCAAGACTCTTCATAGTCTGGTCTTCGTTGACCTTTATGGGTTTTTGAATCAAGGGCACCCTCTAGTATGAGTTCCCGCTGCACAATGGAAGCTTTATAAGGTCAAGAACTTCACCTGTTTTGTCCTGATGTCGCCTGGTCCATAGAAACCACTTAATAAATATTTGTTGAATAACAAACTGAGTGGATGAATACATGAGTGTCACTCCTTACCTCATTTTTATTATCTACCAATGTCAATTGCTTTGATTTCTCGGAAGGCACCATACTGTCCACACCTTCAAATCTTTGCTCAGATGTATCCTTCTTCTTGGGCACTGACTCCGCCTTTCTTTTCCTGGCTAATAATTCTCATCTACAAGACCTAGCTCAGGAAGTGTTTTTTATGAAGCCTTCCCAGAACCTCTAAGTGAAGCTAATCCACCTTCCTTTGTGCTTTCAGAACATTGCGTGCAAACTTCTATCCAGCTCTAACTCCAAATTACCTTGAAATGCAGTATTTATAGCTCTGTCTATCCCATTAAGCAGTAAGCTCCTTAGAACCACACCTGGCACATAGTAGGTGCTCAAAAACTATTTAATGAACTGATCTGCATGAACTAAGATTTCCTCATTCATTCGGGACAATGCCAGGTGTCATTTCCTCTGGGAAACGTTTCCAATTGACCATGCGGTATATTGATCCTGTTAGAATTCCTACAATTCATCATCCCCAAATCTTCTTCCAACTTCATCACATACTGCTTTTTTGTTTGTTTTTGGTTTAACAGGTTTAATAAGGTATAATTGACATACAATAAGCTACACACATTTAAAGTGTATAATTTGATATGGTTTGACATATATATACACCCATGAAAAAACCACCACGATTATGAAAATTAACACATCATCTATAACTCCTAAATATTTCCTTGTGCTCCTTAACCTCTCTTTGTATTACCCTCTCCAAATAATCACTGATTGACTTTTTGTCACTACAGATTCATTTGTATTTCTTAGAACTTTATATAAATAGAATCATAAGTATGTACTCATTTTTTTTGTCTGTCTTATTTCACTAAGCATAATTTGAGTCCATCCATGTTGTTGGGTTATCAGTAATTCAATCCTTTTTGCTGCTGAATAGTATTCCATTGTACAGATATACCACAGTTTGTTTAGTCATTCAACTATTGATAAACATTGGGTTGGCTATTACAAATGAAGCTACTATGAACAGTTATATACAAGTCTTTGTATGGACAAGTTTTCATTTCTCTTGTGTAACTGCACAGGAATTGAATGGTTGAATCATCTCATTGTAGGTGTACCTTTAACTTTTTAAGAAATGACCAAGTTGTTTCCAAAATGGTTGGATAATTTTATATTCATATCAGCAGTATATGCGAGTTTCAGTTCTTCCACATCTTTATTAACACTTGGGGTGGTAAGTTTTTAAAAATTTTAGCCATTAAATTAGGTGTGTAATGGTATTTCATTGTGATTTTAATCTGCATTTCCTAATGATGAATGATATCAAGTATATTTTTAATATGCTTATTTGCTACCTGTATATCTTTGGAGAAGTCAGTATAAGTGTTTTTCCCATTTTAAAAAAAGGTTGTTTGTTTTCTGATTATTGAGTTTTGAGAATTTTTTATATATTTTAGATACAAGTCTTTTAGTCAATATATGATTTACAAATACTTTTTCCCACTTGGTGATTTGTCTTTTCATTTTCTTAACAGTGATTTTAAGAACAGAAATTTTAAATTTTGACAAAGTCTTATTCATCAGTTTATTCTTTCATGGATCATGCTTTTGGTGTTGAATCTAAGGTATCTTTGCCCATCCCAAGGTCACAAAGACTTATTCCTATGTTTTCTTTTAAAGTTTTAAACTATTAGGTTTTACATTTAGGTCTATGATGCATTTTGAATCAATTTTTGTATTGGTATAAATCAAAGTAATTTGTATTTTGCATCTGAAATTTCAATTGTTAGGCATCATTTTTTGAAAAGACTATCCTTTTTCCAACTAACACTTCTGCATCTTTGTTGAAATTCATTGATCCACATATCATATATGTATGAGTCTATTTCTGGACTCTCCTCTCTTCCATTTTTCTATGCATTTATCTTTTTACCGGTTGCCACACTTTCTCGGTTACTATGGCTTTCTAATAAGTCTTGAAATCAGATAGTGTTAATCCTCCAATTTTGTGCTTTCTCAAAGTTATTTTGGTTACTATTTTTTTCAATGTATTGTTTTGTGTCCTTGTTTTTACACTAGAACTGTAAGCTAAAAAGAGTTGGCAATGGGGCTTCCCTGGTGGTGCAGTGGTTGAGAGTCCGCCTGCCGATGCAGGGGACACAGGTTCGTGCCCCGGGAAGATCCCACATGCCGCAGAGCGGCTGGGCCCTTGAGCCATGGCCGCTGAGCCTGCGCGTCCGGAGCCTGTGCTCCGCAACGGGAGAGGCCACAGCAGTGAGAGGCCCGCGTACCGCAAAAAAAAAAAAAAAAAAAAAAAGAGTTGGCAATGTTTTATTCTATCTTGACCACATGAAAATATTTCACCATGCATGCTAAATCCTTTTTTTTTTTTTTTTTTGTCTAGCAATTTTATCTGATTTATGCTTTTTCAATAAACTTAGAAATACGGCTGTCTTTCCCAGTCTCTTTGGAACTTGTTCTTGCCATTTGCCAGAATTCTTTGAGAATTTTTGAAACGTGACAGTTTCCCCCAACTTTAGTTAATCACACAAAGCGCTCACATACTGAAAACACAGTCATTCTATATGTCGGGAGGCGGGCTTTCCCCATAGAAGGAGAAGAAAGATAAAGAAAAAAATCCACACACATTAGTGACAATGCTGCAGAAGGTGTTTTCTTGAACTCTAGACAATGAACGCTAATGGATCATTTATGCTGTATGCTGAAGCCTTTTGAATTCACGACAAGAGAAATCATCTCTGATGATGCTTTGCTCAGCCAAGTTCTCCAATCAACCAAATTACAAAAACTGAAACGTCAAGGAATGAGACCATCTTTGGAAGGACAAAAAGTCTGCTTGGCAGTTTGACTACTGAATAGCATGTGGAACAAGCCGGGCAATTTTCTAGAAAGGTACGAATGTGTACAGGGTTCATCATTCTGTGTGTTAACATTGCCTAGTCCTTTCTTTATTCTTCAATACCGCTCCCTTTGTAATACAGGGATAGTAGGTTTCTGCAATACATCCATCCCGACCCATTGGTCCAGATTCTAGTTATGGGATATGACATGTGAAGTTTTCCAGAAACTTGCAGGTGTTAAAGCATCTTTACATTGTCCTAGTCAGTCCCTCCTGCCACTGAATTGAAATCACTGTAACCAATTCAAGTGGTTTAGGAGCAGAAAATTCTCCTTCTCATTAAAACGCAAATGGAAATATAAAATCTAAAATACCAGCTTTGTTTCAGAACCAAGGTAAGGATTGGATCTTGACTTAATTAAGCCACCCCACAGATGATGGTAAACACTTCTGAAAGGTTCTTTGAAGGGTCTATCTTGCAGATGGCTGGTAGGGTGGAAAGGCCTGTCCTGTTCTGATTCTTTTGCTATCTATAAAATGAGTCTTTTGATACCACATATTGTAGAAGGTTGGAGCAATCATATCACAGATGTCATTTTATTGTGGTATGAAAAATTGCTCTTTGGAATCTCCTCTTTCCCTAAACACTTTAAATATTTTTAAAACGAGGACTTCTCATCAAAATATAAACAAAATTCTACAACATTTCCTTGTACCTAATACTAAACTATGGCCACTGAAAAATTAACCTATTTTTTTAAAAACTGGTTTTTCTTCAGTGTAAACGATCTCAGTGTTCTATTAAGAACATTTAATATCAATGGAAAAATCTATATTGAGAGGCTTATTTGATATTGTTTGCATTTTCTGTAATGGATAATTCATCCATTCAACAAATATTAAGTAAACACCTATTATGAGCCACTGTTTGGCCACTAGGAATGCAATAATGGACAAAACTTCATGAACAAGCATTTGTGTTTTTATTCAAGATGGGGGAAAACTGAGGAAGTTAGAGTTAGTTTGTTGGTATTCTGGCCATGAAGCTATGGACGGTTTTAAAATTTTGATGGTCTGAATGACAGCAAAAGGTTTACTATTGCCTTGTGGTTTTAGATTCTAAGCCCTGCAAAGGCAGGCTCATAAGGTTTCCCCACAACTGGACATCCAGTGTTTTACATGGTCCTAATCGTATATTAAGGTGCTCAGTAAGTATTGAACCATATGAGTAAAATTCAGAAAATATAAATATTTCCTGAGGTCATGAAATATAAGAGAAGAAGCTGAGGGTTCATAGAAGTTCAATGTTTTGGTCTTTGTAGGCTAAGCAAATGTCAGATAGTGTTTAGTTTAACCTTACAATATGCTTTTAATTTTTTAATTTGTTGGTGAAAATCTGTGACATAAAACCAACATTTGGGAAATGAGGGTCTATCTTTGAGTCCACAGTAGTAAAAGGATGGCCTTTTATTCTTGAGCACCTTCCTTAATAATATATCTTTATTAAAGTACCTTTTATTATGGATGAATTTGATCATCATTATCGTTGTCGCTCAGGCTAATGGTATCTGTAAAATCCAATGGTACAAAACTCAGACCTTATTGTAGATGGTGTATTGGGAGAGAAAAAGCCAAAGCTCTTACTTGAGCATTTTTCATCTGGAGATGAATCATAGGCAATTAACAGGAACAATTCTAATTAACTGACATAATTAAAAAACTAATAATGTTTAACATTATTGTTTTATACAATGACATTAGCCTTAACCGTCTAGCAACACATCAAGGCCTCATTTCCATAGTCACAGAGTATATTATTTACCCTAGATTTCTCTGGTAACCAGTTTGACAATAGTAACGGTAATATGGGTTCCTAAATTGTTTTGCCATACAGCTTCATAATTTATGCCGTTGGCAGTAATTGTAATGTCTGTATAATTTCCTTTTAATTATCAACTAATGAAATTTACATTCATTGGGGTAAAACAAATATTCACATTCAACTTCTAGTCACCTGTCCATGCTTTCATTTAATTTTCTTAAGTTTGGTGCCTTTTATTTATATTTTTAATATCAAACTGTGAGAGGAATATTAACATTTATTTTCTGATTAGTGCTTAGGGAAATACTGATTATGTGGTTCTTTTCTCTTCTTTGCCTTTAAATTTCAGTGTGTGAATTTTTTAATTCAAGAAGATACATACTTCCTGGTTTTTTCACATTAAACTCCAAGGAGTTTAAGTGGAATTAATTTAGTAAACTTTAATTGCAGAATAATGTCTGCCTGTTCCCTTCTCTCTCAATTTATTACAGGCATTTATTTCTACTTTGAAAAATTCTCATCAGTTTCCCAGGGAATTAATTTAGATTTCTAAAAAGACAAAATAAATTGCATCTAAATTCAAATTAAGATGCTAATTACAATAATTATTTCATCACATTATATAAAAACTTTGTATATATGAGTATAGCAATTTTGAGGCAAAAAATATTATTTTTTCACAATCCTAATTCTAGCAACTTTGAACAGATGAGCTTCTTAGTTTAATTAGTTGTATACAAAGACACTGTCCCTCAAAAGAAGTTATGCTGAATGCCAATCAACCACTGATTTGAAAAACTGATAATAAATAGTCTTTGTAAGTGAGCTGAGTGTCAATATGAACCCACCAAAGTGAGATGAGCTTATGATTAGTAAACTATGGGGGTCGATCATTAACAGGCATAAACAGTACACTTTGGAGCAGAGAGATCCACACACATGGACTGTGCTTTTCCAAATGGGAAAAAACTTATTGAAAAAGTGATTATAACTTTACTATTATTATTAAGAAGGGGAAACACTTTAGGAAGAACATTTGTTTACTCTGCACCTGGACCGGATCATCCGGGCCCATTCCCCTGTGTACTCAGTCATTGGATGGCCACAGACTCCACACCCAGTGTTTAATTCTGTGAAACAAACTACTGGGATAGCTGACGAAAAAGCATGTGCACCTCAGTATTGGGGGAAGGAAGATTTTAGCAGTTCTGTCTTGTTCTTTTAATTGGGGGAAAAATCAAGGATTTTTGACTCTGGTTTTTTTGAGGTGGGGAGGAATTAATTCAAATTATTTCTCCATGTACCTCCTGAGATAAATGTAGACTTGATGCCTAAGTGTAGATAATATACATGCATTGAGAGTAGAGTTAATGGATCTGTTCTTAGGGATTTAAAAATTTTTTCACTAGACTGGGGACAAATATATTTTAACTTAGATACTCATGCAAGGTACCGATTATAGTCATTTTTCATTCACTTTTCTTGGAAAGCTTGCTAAAAATCAGATTTTTGGACTTGAGTTTGTTACTGACCTATGCTAAAATTTTGAAGCATGTTGTGTTAGGAAGAATGCAGGATTTGGACCTAAAATAAATAGGTCAGCTACTTACTATGTAAAGACAGTAAGAGACTTTACTTCTCTGATCATTGATCCTTGGCTTCCCATTTTGTAAAATAGAGATGGGTAATAATACCTGCTACCTCTGAATTCATATGAGAATTAAATGAGATAGTAGAGGCCAAAATGATTTACAAACTGTAGTCCTAAACAAATAAGACACTGTTATAATTATTCTCTTTTGGTCTTCAGTTAAAAATGGAACGAACTTCAATGCAACTTCCATTTTGTAGAATGTTTACATTTATTAATAGACACTCAAAATACATATTTTCCAGAGCAAATTTATGGTTTATCTTTGAGTAGTGAAGACTATTTTATAAATATAAATTATGACCTCCTAACATAACTGTTCTCTAATTTTGGATTTTTCATATTGATAACTTTACTTCTAAAACTACACACATTTTTAGTAGTAAGTCTCTGATAGATTGTAACAGTCACATTATTAAATATTTTTCCACTCAGTTGATTTTACTAGAGGCTGAGACTACACTATGGCCATTTTTAACAGTGATGAATAAGTAGTTACGTAGTTTTGGGACTCCCTGAGGTCATCTAGGGAGTCCCAAAATAATTCTTAGGTAAATCTCCTATGGCTCAGATTGGGAATTTGACTGCTTGATCCTTCGATTTAAGCAATTTCCTTCTAATTTTGATAAGCCAAAAATAATAAATTCACTTAATGTACAAAATGAACCACTACTTGTTAAAACAGAAACATAGGCAGTGAATGTCTTAACGATCATGTGAATAATTATTTTAATGTTTAGAGTGTCCATGGCAAATTGCATTGGTCAATTAGGTTTGTAGGATTTATATTTGGGTCCTGTATTACTTGTGCCATTTTCCTCTTATCATAAAAAGGCTTGGAATGTGGTAAAAAAAAAACCACCAAACACTATTAGAATTGATGTCCCTTTTTGTTACCCATAATTTGCAATGCTCTCCAACCTGAAAACGTCATCAGCATAAACACTATCTGTTGACTGTTTGAAAAGTGTTTAGATGACAAAGATATACTATAGTTGTATTATTTTTAATTTTTATTAAGTTTTGGAAAGCATCCTAACAAGGTAAAAACAAAAGTTACAAGGTAGCTTATAGTCAGTGTAAAATGAATGGTAGAAGTAATAGGTTTACGGTAGACTTTTAGTTGGTTTGGGGCAGAAATATCAGTATTGCTTTTGTCACATCTTCAGGGACGCAGTACTTGTTGAAAACACAGGATGCCAGCCTGTGCATCCCTCTGGCAGCCTTTACTAATTCTGTGACCTTGAGCAATTTATGTTCTCCGTGTCTCAGTGTATTCATCTGTAAACAAGATTGATTATAGCATCAACTTGCTAAATTAGTACTTTCTATTATCATTTTTATCTATGTTATTATCATCTATTATTTTCATCTTCCAGATGAGAAAACTGAGGAACAAGGAAAGTAAATAACTCATCTAGTAATATATCTGGGATTGAAACCGAGCTCTTAAACCCCATGCTGCTTTCCTTTTCAGTAACTCTGCATATACAAATGCACAGACAACTTCTGAAAGAAAGTGCATTTCCAATTTTAACACAGGTGGTAAATGTATCCCTAAGTTATCACTGAAACTTGAAAATCTGGAATTCATGAGTGAAATTCAATAATGGAAGAAATTCCCAATTTAGTTGAAAAAAAACAGGTGTAATGCATGGAAATATACAAGTTGAATTGTAATTAATGCTTTAAATGTGAGTTTAAAACAATGACAACAAAAATGTCAAAAGATAGTCTTGATAAATTGCAAATTAACTATTCTAGCTAATAATTATTGCACGAGCCACTATTTAGAGAAATCAGGAGAAAGATACTTTCTTTCCCCCTGATTGAGGAGCACACTACAAAACCCAAGAGTTTGTTCCAGTCTCTCCTAGGTTCAGCTATGAGTAATAGAATAACCCCAAGAAAGAGTGACTTAAACAAGATAGAAGTTTATTTCTTTGTCACTTCAAGAAATCATGAAGTCTAGAGCTGGTATGGCAAGACATTGTATTAGGGTTCATTCTCTCTTGCTCTATCTGTGGGTTTCCTTTGCATTGATCCTTATGGTTCAAAGTGGCTGCTGGAGCTCCGGCTATTAAGCTTATATTCCAGCCGTTTGGATGGAGAAGAGAGGGAGAGGGAGAAGGATCTTCCGCTTATCTTTAAGGATGCTTCCTGGCAGCTGTACAATCAAATTCTGCCTCTATTGTACTGGCCAGAAGTTAGTTGCCTGACTCAACTGATTGCAAAAGGCTAGGAAATACAGTTTTTTTTTTTTTTCTGGGTAGCTAAATGATCGGACAAAAGTATTTCTGTTACTGAGGGAGGTGGAGAAGACAATTGTCAGTTTCTGCCCTACTGCCTCGTAAATCACCATTTATGGGCACCAGCTCAAATACTTTTTGACAGGCTAGTCCACATCCTGACAAGATTCAGAAGTAAAAAAGTGGATGGAGACTCTGGTCATTTTCACACCCTACCATAACTTCTTTCTTGTCCTGGCTGAGTGACTAAATGGCTTGGTGAAGCTAAGTTATCATCACCATGTCTTTACTTCTCTCCACCTTTGTAAGCATCAATCACTTGCACTAGGGTTACAGATGAGAAGAGCCAATGAAATAACCCCAGATAAACTTTTTAAAGCAATATACTGTGATCCCCAGGTTTGCCAAGAAAAATGTGGAAAAATGAATTCTCCACATCGTTCTCAAAAATTGAACATGTTCCCACAGTCTTCCTGAGAAAGCTCTATATGTGCAAAAAGGAAAAGAAAAGATGTGCATGGATTTGCAAAGTATTTGCAAAGCAAATAATAATAGCACGCATCATAAGCCATGCTCAGGCCTGTGTTTAAATAAGAGACTGATTATGTGAACAGACCGTGGACTGAAACAGAGTCCCAGATCTCAATTTGTAGTTGTTGTTTTTGTTTTATTGGTGTTCTACATGATCTTGAAAGATTTATTTAAGCTCTATGAATGTCGTTTTCCTCTCCTGCAAATGAGAGACCAAAATTAGTACCTATTCCTTTCCTCTCAAGGGAGAAAGCAAATTAGTATAAAGCTGGGGCAGTTATTTGAGTTTCATAGAGAAAGGTATAAGCAATTTCTTATAAATTCCTACAGGGAAGACCATTATTATTAATCTATATATTTTTCTCTACCTAGAAAGCTCTTCCAATCCATCTCTGCCATCTCATCCTTCAGGATGACTTCACTGATATCCCCTGGTTAGATGTAGATGTGCTTCTTCTTCCTTCTCTAACACTCATGTGGTCCCTGACCCTTGCAGGATGTATTTGTATCTGTAATGTGACTTTTATGATCCTACCATGCTTCTTCCCTATGATCTATTGGATGGTATAAGAGGTTAAGCACTCAGGCTTTGTGAGCAGAAAACAACTGGGTTCAAACTCTCAATCTACAAAGTTTACTTTGTAAACTTCAGTAATTTAACTTCCTAAGCCCCAATTTCCTCAACTGTAAAGTAGATGTAGTTAATACCTGTTTCATAGGACTGTTCGAAGAATTAATGATGATGATGTGTGTAAAGCACCTTAATCGATCCAGCTCTAGAGCAAGAGCCTGATAAATGAATGCTGTCATCATTTTAGTGACATTATCAAAGATAGTGATTTTCTTTTATTGCTGTGTCCCCTGAAAATTAAATACTTGTTGGATAAGTAGTTAATGAAAATATTTATCTCTTTTTATGTACAGTGAGTGGTAATCATAAGATCATACAGTTTGCAAATGGCAGGACTGTAATTTTAATCCAGGTTGTCTGATTCCAGACTTCCTGTGAGTAGTTACCAGTCTTCCCTCCAGACCACCGGGGCTCTTATAAAGTAGCGCACAGGTACCTCCAAGGACTCTCAAGAGTTCTGTCTGCGGGTGATTGTGGGGCTCCAGTGGGAATGACAAGTCATCTGTGATATCTCCTGAACATCTCTATGGTGCTGATGGATTTCAAACACTGGACTCTGTCACTTAAACTTGACTCAACCTTTGGCCCCTGGAACTGGAAGGTAGTGCTGGGCATCCCCAGTGCAGGGCTGTGTTTTCCCCAACACACTGGGACAACTCAGCCCTCCAGCACATGGTGCCCTGCACTGCTGCAACTCACAATTCCTGCCCTGGCCCTGGCTCTGTAAAACGCTCTCTCGATAGAGACCATGTGGCAATGCCTGCCCTGATCCCCATGATGGGGACTGACTGTTCTATCATTATTCCCCCCATGGATAGGGCCCTCAAATGCAGTACTATCAATATTATTTCTCAAATATCCATGCTATTAAGGGGAGCACACATATTCACTGAAAATATTACAACTGACTTGGGTGTGCAGGAAAAATAGACTCAGAGTGATGTGATAGGGTTATGAATACACATTTAGAAACACAGCTACACACACATACGCACACAGACACATACATACGCACACAGCCTTATGCACATACTATATCTCTCTGTGACATCTCACTCCCTCTATTTCTGGTTTACTCTCTAGGGAGCTAGGGCAGAGGAGTTGGGGGTAAGGGCCTTGAGAGATGGAGAAATCTTTCAAGAGTTTACTAGTTGTATAATTCACATATATGTAATTAGATGGCTATTATACGTGATGAGACATGCCAGTAGAGTGAATTGAATGATATCTGCAAACACCTACCAGAATGCCTACAGACATCCCTGAGTTTGTTGGACTATAATACTCCTTGTGGTCTACAAATACTCTTTGAACATTTTATCTTCATCTGAGTCATTTCTGTCTTCACAAAGAGAAACTGGGGGAGTTGGTGCTGCCATCGTTTTGCTGTTGCCCCAAACTGCTTTAGAATTCTTTTTTTTTTTTTTTTTTTTTTTTGCGGTACGCCGGCCTCTCACTGTTGTGGCCTCTCCCGTTGCGGAGCACAGGCTCCGGACGCACAGGCTCAGCGGCCATGGCTCACGGGCCTAGCCGCTCCACTGCATGTGGGATCTTCCCGGACCGGGGCACGAACCCATGTCCTCTGCATCAGCAGGTGGACTCTCAACCACTGCACCACCAAGGAAGCCCTAGAATTCTTTTTATTTTTTTAAATAAATAAATTTATTTATTTATTTTTGGCTTTGTTGGGTCTTCATTGCTGCACGTGGGCTTTCTCTCGTTGCGGTGAGCGGGAGCTACTCTTCGTTGCGGTGCACAGGCTTCTCATTATGGTGGCTTCTCTTGCTGCAGAACACAGGCTCTAGGTGCGTGGGCTTCAGTAGTTGTGGCTTGTAGGCTCAGTAGTTGTGGCTCGAGGGCTCTAGAGCGCAGGTTCAGTAGTTGTGGCACACAGGCTTAGTTGCTCTGCGGCATGTGGAATCTTCCTGGACCAGGGCTCTAACATGTGTCCCCTGCATTGGCAGGCAGATTCTTAACGACTGCGCCACCAGGGAAGTCCTAGAATTCTTTTTTGGAATAACAAAACCGGGACACAAACTTTTAATTAATCAAAGAGTGCAAGATATATTTTAGAGTTACTTTCTGAATTTTAGAGAAATTTTTCGAGATCCCTGGGAGGTAACTTTGGGAGATAAGGTGGCAGACCAGGCTGGATAGAAACATCTAAAATTAACCAGTGAGGACAAAATCATGTCATTTTTCTGTGATGCTCACTAGATTACTTTGAGGTCAGTCTTCAAAGATGAGTTAGAAGAATATGCTTCTGGTGATGGCAACACCTTGGGAATGAAAGCATAGGAGCCTCCTAGAGCAGGGGTACCAGGAACCGGGCCGCACGGCAGGAGGGGAGTGGCAGGCTGGTGAGCAGAGCTTCATCTGTGACTCCCCGTCACTCACATCGCCGCCTGACCCATCTCCCCCTCCCCGTCGTGGAAAAATTGTCTTCCATGAAACCGGTCCCTGGTGCCAAAAAGGTTGGGGACTGCTGTCCTAGAGTGTTTAATTTGAAGGAGATCCAACAAACCTGAATATACAAAATCTGGAGTTTGTTAAAAATTGACAGCTTTCCCTTAGGGTTGTGCTTTGTCCCGTTTAGCTCTTTGCTGTTTCAGATCAGTGGATGACTCTCTTTCCTGGGCTAGACCTAATTTCGGGACTTTTTAAAATTAACAGCAAAGCAGAAATAGCACACCGAAAGATGGAGACCAGGGCACTTTTCTACCCTGCTGTTTTGCTCTATCTCAAGTGTGTTAAGTACCACTCTGGTTCAAGTCCTTGGCTTAAAATAATCTTTTTCCAAAAATCCAAGGCACTTAGTGGGGAAGATGATACAAGGCAAACTGCTTTAAATGGAGGTGTTTTGCTGACCTTTTTTATTACCTCCCCAAGGCAGAAATGATCAACTTTTGTGAAAGTCAATCATAAACCCATTACCTTATATGACATGAGACTAACAGGCCCCCCTATAACTTAGCGACAACATTATAGTTAATAAGCAAAATTTTGGTTAGGAAAGATTTCTTAAAGGAACTTTGAGATCTTTACACACCCTGCTTGTTGCAACATCTGATTTTTATCTTTGGGAAAACTACCGAATCTTTTAGTATCACTTTGTAATATACCATGATTTGTTAATTACATTTTATTTCTGTACGAGAGGAAAGAAATCGTTAGCCATACAATGAGTGTGGGTGAGGTTTAAATCTAGAAAAGGGAAATTTGACCAAATCTCTCCCAGATTTCAGTGCTTCTCAAATTTAATGTGTGCAGGGATCACCTGAGGTTCTTGTTCAATTGGAGATTTGGATTAGGCTGGTTTGACTGCAGCCTTAGTTTTTAATTTCTAACAAGATCTCACAAGATGCCAACGCTGTTGGCCTGAGGGCTGCTCTTTGGGTAGCAAAGATCTCAGAAAATATTCCTTTCTGAGGAATTCTTATTAAAAATATATAACAAAAAATATATAACACAACCTCCCAGTTAAAACTTCGACACACGCTCTGTTGTGATTCATGGCATTCTGGGATCTGGAAGCCATTAGAGGACTCAGTAGAGCAACGTGCATTTCTGTGTGTATTGCGCATGGGATCAATTAGCGGTGGACTAGACCAGGTGTCGTCTGATTGGTGAACGGTCAGAGGAGTGAACCTTTGTAGTTATTTCAGGTGTGGGTGTATTCCATTTTTAAAACAATAAAGATCAGGGCTGGTGGTTTTGAGGATCCAGAAACTCAGGGGCATATGGTACCTTTGGGTGAGCACATAAATCTTCAATGTGAGAAAGAAAAGGAACTCTTGGGTCTAATTAAAAAATTTGTTAGACACAAAAACCCTGTCAGATATTTTGCTTTGATGTGAATTCTTCTGCAAAAATAAGGCCTGAGTCATGATGAAGGTCAAGGCGGTTACAAAAGCAATAGAAACCATGAAAACAAAGAACTCTCCCTAGGGAGGCCATCAGGATTTTCTCTACATTTGCTGTTATTACTTATTCTGCAATATACTGTGTTTGAGGATATGCAAGGCCTAGACCTTAGTGTCCAAATGTGCTCTTTCGTATCAGGGAAATGAATCTAACTAATTCTTGATCGTTATCTCAAGAATGGCATATACAGGCTACCATGGCTAGATACTCTGGAAGCATAGATGCAAGAAAGCGTGCTATTTGCACAGTGCTGTAGAATCAGGTCAGAATGATCGTCTAAGAGTACGTTTAGAGAAGAGCAATGTCACATGTCAGTTTGTAATAAGAATAAGATTTTTTAATCAATGTAGAGCTGAAAGTTATAGCAAATTTCTACTTATACATATTTTCTAAATATGTTCAGATTGACAAAGAACTTGAGTCATGCTCTGCATATTCTCTGAAGGTTGGATCCAGTGTCCTACAAACCTCATAGATTGGCCAATTTATGTCCCATTGGAACCCCAGTCCTACAAGGTATTTTGAAAACATGAGTCCCATTTTCACGTGTATGTTGGAAATGTTGCAGAATATATGTTCCTTATCAAGATTCACAATTCACTCTAATCAAGTGAAGACTCTGAGACATCCTGTGATGTAAGAATTTTTATTTACCCTTATTTCTCTCTCTGGTAAACTATTAACACCCTGCACAACACTTTTGAAAAAGGAGCTTTTGATCAAGCTTTTATATATCAGTGGTGATTTTTTTTTTTTTTGGTACGCGGGCCTCACACTGTTGTGGTCTCTCCCGTTGCGGAGTGCAGGCTCCGGACGCGCAAGCTCAGCGGCCATGGCTCACGGGCCCAGCCGCTCCGCGGCATGTGGGATCTTCCCAGACCGGGGCACGAACCCGTGTCCCCTGCATCGGCAGGCGAACTCCCAACCACTGCGCCACCAGGAAAGCCCAGTGGTGATTTTTATATTATCAAATATCTGTGGCCTCTGTTTATTGTTTGACTGCAGCCATATTACGTTCATTGTGTTACAGTCCAGATAATTTTAGTGAGATGGAAAGACTGGTAGAAAGTTCTGGGAAATTCCTAGCTAATTCCATATACATACAGGGGTAATTTCTAATTTCCAGAATATGGTTATGAACTTTGATCTCTTGTGAATATCACATTTGCTCCTTTAGATGGGAGCTCTTAAGATGAAGTTCTAAAGTGAAGAGTCAGGAGCCTAATATAATCCTTCCTATAAAGGTGCAATTAATATTCTTTTATTGATTGATTGACCAAAACTATCTATAGAGTAGCAATTACTATAGGCCTTGAATTTTACTGGGTGCTTTGGAAAGCACAAAGGGCAAAATTTCTGGCTTTTAAGAGTTGACAACATAATTGGAGAGATAAGACAGCCTCTCTTGAAAAGTTAAATAAAAATAAAGACCATATATATTTAAATGTCACATGCATGATACAGATATTTTTGACAATGGATATTTAGCAAAGAGGGAGGTTGCATCCTCCTGGGGGATGAGACAATTTCTCATTCCTTTGCTCACCCTCAAAACCTACTATAGAGTTTTGTTGAGCTGCATTGGATTCTATTGGTTGGCTTGAGTAGTTGAAGAGAGCTTCAAGGAACACAGTGGGCTTGAGAACTTTCTCACCTGCTGGCTATGTAAGCTCAAAAGGCTTTCCTCTATTGAAGTGGTGCAAACAGCCTCATCACAAAAAAAGTTGGCACAAGAGCAAGCAAGAAAGGAGAAATTATGCAAGAGGATCTTCAAACTCTACTGGGTGAGGCCACAGCATTCCACAGACGAGCTTAAACCAGAGCTAGAATCCAGCCAATAAATCCCTTTGTGCAGAATGGTGGAAAAACTCACACACAGCTATTTTTTCTCTCTCCCTCAAATAAATATTACTCAGCCTCCACTTCTATAACCGTCAGTCTTGTCAATCTTAAAGCTCACCCTGTGTCCCAAAAAAGATACTATAGGTCGTACAGACCCTCATGTATCCTCCACAGATGTATCTGCCTTGCAGGATATTTTCATTTTCTCTGAAAGGTAACAGGAACATCTTTCCTTGGTTTCTGTGGATTTCAAGTTATTTTTAATTTTTACTTCCACTATGACTGTTTCTCTAACTTGGGACTCGTTATACAAAAATATCTCTGACGGGGAGAGTAAGGAAGAAGAATCGTCGGGGTCCAAATGAACAATATCTAGTCACCTATACACTGATTAAAATAATCTGTTACTTGGGGAATAATTTGTTTTTGTCAGTTTTCTTTTGCCTATTAATTATTCCCATGCAGGTGTTCAAATTCCACTGTGTCCATATATCCATGGTGATGTCTTTGACTATATTTGCTCAACTCGTTGAAAGCTAAATGGACCATACAGAAAAATCTGATGAATGGGTGAGATGGGAATGCAAGAGAGAAGAGGACCACAGTGTCAGTGGGATTGCTATGGTGCAAGGGACTTGGGGGAAAATGGTGCTTCAGGGATGAATTCCGTTGACTCCTGTACTCTTGTAGCTTCACTGTTCCCTGTGATTGGCCATGGGGTCTTTGCAAGCCATTTAACCTCTCCGAGCATCCTTTTCATAATGGTGAGCTTGAAACGATGCTGTTTACTAGTTTGTAACAGGCTTTGGGATCCCTGTGTGCTGCCAATTGCTTGATATTAACAATAATTGCCTACAGAGTTTTCTAAACCATTTACACAAAGAATCTCTGAACTATGATGTTCAGTTACAATATGCTAATAGTCAACCAATGTGGAACAGGATAGTTTCCTACACTGAGCTGACACACTTTGCCTGCTCCAAGCAAGGGCATTCCATTTCAGACTTGCATTTTTTTTCTGTTTCAAGCTTACGACTGTCTTGGCATTAGAGAATGAAAATCTTTTTTACGTCAGCTTTCCTCTACACTTCCATTGTCCCACTGTGCTTGGGAAACCATGCATGTATCTCCCTTCCTGAAGCAGTGGTGGAAACATTTCTGCATAGGTTGTGTGTAGCTGTGGTGAGAGACTCTCAGAATTCCTGTGAACAAAGAAAGCTTTGTGCTGAAACATAGCTTAAAGGAATGGCATGAAGCATGAGGAGATTTGCAGGAACCTACCCAAAGGAGAAATTGTAGGAACTAAATTTCAACCAAGAACAATGTAAATAAATCTAACTTGCACAGACTATATAAGCCAGAGAGACAGCAGAGAGGAACAGAAATGTCAGTGACCTGGTCCAGGTTTCTAACCTGCCTGGAAGGACATGTGGCAGATGAAAGGGAGGTAGAGGCTGCTGGAAAGGTATTTTTGGCAAAATTTAAAATTTCTCCCCTTTGGCCAAGAAATGAGTCAACCAACAGGACTTTATGATAAAATATCAAGTGGAAAAAACTGAAGGCATAAAAGAAGCACAAATCACAGTCTCTCACCTTGAGAATCCTACAGTTTAGTTGGTGAAACAAGAGAATCACTCCCTAGTTAAGCTCCTCTTTATGTTGGGAATCAGTGGATTTCACAAAAACATGCATCTTGAATGAAGAATAGGATTATTTGGAAGAGTGTCTTGCAGCAGAGTCTGAGTTTCCAGGAGTTGGAATATCATTCCCAGTTGTTCAGGTACTTGATCTAGTTTATCACTGTATTACCAGCATCTGGAAGAGTTCCTGCCGTATAACATTCAATATTTGTTGAATGAACGGATTACTGAATAAAAGTGAAACTGAGCAGTGTGAGTACAGTAAATATGAATTGGGGTTCAGATGACAAGGATTCCCTTTATCATCCATTGGAAAGGGTTGGGCCATCAAAACAGCAAGTATAACAGCGAGAGAAAACATACAGGGATTTTTCTGTTTAGTGAAGTACGGGGCAGTCCAGTGCCATCGAAAACCTAGATCATTCCATGTTCCTGCTTTGCCATCCTTACCATGTAGGCTTTGTCCTCACCGCTGTCACCTCATGGTCACAAGATGGTGGTTGCTGTTATAAGTATCACATATGTGGTTTGGGCAGGGAAAAGGGGAAAGGGGCGCTAGAACGAGGGGGAAAAGCTGAGCTTCTCCTACGGAGGTTTTGCCCTTTATGTTTGTCAGTTTCTCCTTCCCCAAGGATTCTTGCAGGCATTTTCTTGTCCAGAACCATGATAGGAGGCTATTTCTGACTGCAAGGGAGTCTGAGACCTGAAGAGTCTGACAGCTTTCACCTTTGTCTCTCACAAGGCATTACCAAGTAAAGAATCCAAGTAGATTTCTGGAGAGATAGACCATGAGGGGAGAGAGAGAGAGGTTAGGTGAAATCTCAATGTCAGATGGCTAGTCAATGGTGGGATTAGGACCCACTTCCGTCTGTCTCTGAGGCTCGTACACTTAACCTTTCCTTTTCTAGCTCTGTGGTAACGTGCAGTTGTTTAACCCCTTGTAAGACTTAGTTTCCCCTTTTTATATAATGGGATAGTTATAAATTCAGAGGCTTTTTAAAAAAATTAACAAAAATAATGTTTATAAAATGTTCAGTCATATACACACACACATACGAAATGTACACAAAACTGAATGACCGCCCTATTGACATATGAAAATCAGAGATTTACACACCAAAACCAGGTCAGACAATCCCTTGTGTAAATGACACGGTTATTTTATTATAGTAGCAAATTGATACAGAACTTCACTGGAGTCAAGATTCGTGGCAAAAGACAGTTACTTTCTCCAAGATTGACAGCGTACCGTTTGCTGGTCCCCAAAGCATTAAGGTTTGGATGAGTGAGGGTCACATCAGACTTTCTGGAAACACGTCAGGCTCTCTCTGAGTCCATCCTCCTACACATAGGAGCTTTCTGCATTTGTTAGCCTGCGTCCTGCCAGGTCAGCTCATCTGGGCCAGGCGCAACCCCTCAACCTTGAAGTTACACAGTGGACTGTAGATTGCAGGGTTCTACAAAATGCAGGCATAAGCAAAGACCCCGCTTAAACTACACTTGGACTCTGCAGTGAAGTGCAACCAGTGCCCAGGACGTCACTAACCTCAGAGACAGAAAACTAAAAACAAAACCACTTTACAAAATTCAGTTAATTTTCTGAAAAAGTAGACTGACAGCGGTTGTACAATAAGATGTGCTAGTGATTTCTTTTTAAACAGAAACCTCTACCAGGAGAAAACTGAAAGCTAGGATTTACAACATTACATATAATTACAGAGTAATGAGGTTGATGGGCCACCTGTGGTTCTCACTCTCCGTAACTCACATAGACTTGCCTTTCCGCTGCCAGAAAGTCTTTCTTGACTATGCACTGGTTAAATATAAGGGGGTTTGTAAAACTGTTCAAAGAACGAGATGCTAAAAGTTCTTAGTAAGAAAATTATTAGGTAGGTATTTTTTAAAAGACATGTATACAATGTTTTTAATTTCTTTTACCTAACATAAAAAAAGATGACATTTTAGAAAACATAGGAAAGCAAAACTAAAAAAGGCACCCAAAAGTCTATAATTTAAACATAACCACTAATATTTTGATCTATTATTTTCTAGTCTTTTTCTTACAAATGTATTGATTAGTACTATATATATATTTAGCAACTATGCTATACATTTTTAAGTGCCGGCATGACTAACATAATAAAGTGAACATTTTAACATATTATTAAATACTTTTTACCACTTGCATCAATCAACATACAGCCTAAATAAACTGGCTTCTAAAGCAAGAGAACCAATCTATAGTTCCACTCGTGTTGAAGAATATTCACCATCTTTAAACCTACAAGCACTAAATATTTCATTTGATTTCATTTTAAACAAATAAAAATCGGTATGTCTTCAATTTTTAGAAAGTATTTATTTGATTACTGCAGATTTAAAATTTTTCCATGTGCTTTTTGACCAACCATATATTACCATTTACAAATTACCTGGTCTTTTCCTTTATATAGTTTGGTGGGAAGTGGGAATGGAAGGTTTTATCTGTTCCTTATTGGTTAGTAAGAACTATTTCTGTAAAAGAATAATAAACCTTTGTCATTTATTGTAAATATTTTTCTCGGTTCGATATTTGGCTTTCTTATGGTCATTTTCAGTCACAGAAATGTAATATTCTCATATGTTCAAATCTCAGGGACTTGGAAAGAATTACAAATGTAAATGCATACGTAAATAAATCTTTCTAATCAGGACATTCCTAAAATAGTTTGTAAATGGGAATGGGTATATTTGTGTATGCAGGTGGCTGCTGGCTGGTGATCGTCCAGCCTCACTCCTCTGCCTCTATCAGGGTGGCCAGGTTAAAAATGCATTTGCTGCAGTTGCTTTATGGAAAGGTACAGGTTAGGTGCTCTTTCTGCTGCTAAGAGGTGGATAACCTTGTGAAGAACCCAGTCAGAGAGTGAGTTACTTAAAATAAAATGGGAGGAAGACTTTTAAGAGATGGAACATCTGTGATAAACTCATTTTCTGTGTGAGCACCGACGGAGATTCCTGTCTAGGTCAGCTGAACAGCATTTCTGTAGCAGTTAAAAATTCATTTCATTTCATTATCGGAACTTTCAAGCACCACGGTGTGGATCAGGGAACAGCTTCTTAAACCTACAGGAAGCTCATTTACCCCTGCTGAGGCTCCAGCTCCCTTTCTTATGGGAAGGTAGAGAGGTAGAGATGGCTCGCTTGCAAATCCTGGCAGATACAAATATATAGATCTATATCTCCCTATATATATCTTCCCTGATCATATATATAAATATGATTTGTATTGAAGGAATGTGAACATTTCCATCTCAAGCAGCCTTACTACTATCCTTTTTCTGTTTGATTTTGGTCTGCTTCAAGGCTACTTTCCCAACTCCTTCATCTGTTAAAAATACTGCTCTCGGGGCGTTAGTAAACAGAGAAGCACAGTGGAACAAAGGACAGAGCGTCAATTCTCTCAACAGCCAGCAATGAAGCAAGTTGGAGTATTTTTCAAACAACAAACACTGATTGAGAAAACTTTTAAAGAATCCCAGATGGCATTTACAGAGTCAGAATGAAATTAATGGAGGGGAAAAACAATCCACATTACTTGAAGCCTTTACAATGAGAGCCACAAGATTTCTACCTGTTCTTCAGTTGTGGCTCTCCGGGGCTCAAAAGCTGTAACCGAAAGTGCGTTTTTGTATCCTCCAAGTCAGAGAAGGAGCCAGAAACCAGTAGACACTGGGAAGAGGCAGACTGAGTGACTGAGACCAGGGAAGGGGGCACACTGGTAGAGACGGGGGCATGGTGATTGGGGTGACACACACATGCTGATGACAAAAGACATGCAGCCAGTTATGGCAATTCTGTGTCCAGACAGCGGAGTGGCAAGGAGGGGGTGGCAGCATCCCAGGGATCAGGGAGCGGGCGCTGCAGGGGGATTCCAGACGGGTGGGCCTGGCATCAGGGTGAGAGAGTTTAGAAAGTGAGTTACGGTAAAGGAGAGTTTCTGAGGGGAACTCAGTGCAGGCCTCCATCCCTGGGTACTGGCAGGAATAAGCCACAGGCCTCTCCACCTCCTTCTCAAGGAGACCTGGAAAGGTCACTGAAGCATGGACCTGGGCTCAGGGAAACAAGGCAGATTCCCGTGAGAGATGGTTCCCAAAGATGGTAGCAGCCCCACTGCTGAGCATGGACAGGGCAGCTCCTCAGAGGGGTCCACGTGAGGCCCCCCTCTGCATGTCTGGGGTTCTGACTCCTTCTCTTCATCCTTCTAAAGATAGGATTGGCCTTCTATCTCCAGAGTGCTATGTCTGCAGGGGAGACAGACAGACAGACAGAGAAAGACTGAGAGACAGAGAAAGGAGAGTGTCCAGCTGGGCTAAGGGCAAATACATGTAATAATAATATGGTCAAGTTCTGCTACTTTTAAGGAGTTAAAATTGAAAATTTTACTAATTTTACTAATACTTTACTAATTTCAATGCCTGGTAGTATGTGTGTGTGTGTTTTTAAAATTGGACTCTATGAGTGGGTCGTAGAATGATGGAGGGCAGTGCCAACGGTAAAACTGCAGCAGATGACCTTGCTTGAGTACTTACTACAGGACACACATTACATGAAATGTTTCACAAGCATTGTTTCATTTGCAGGAGCCCTTTGAGATGGGTGCTCTTTACCAGTGTAAGTGGCAGAACTTGCACAAGATTTCTCTGACTTGGAAGCTTACAGTACTAGATGCTGTAGGATATCTCCTTGGTCTGGGAATGTCTGTTACATGTAGGATCAGGCTCAGCCTGACGGATTCACTGCTGTACTGAAAGTACAGGATCACGTATCTTGTCAACACAGGATATTTGATCTGAATTCCCGACCTTCAACTGATTCACCTTTTGCCCGCGTGAAATTAGTAAAATGGCTACGTTAGCATTTCTTTTAATGCTCTTTCTTAAAGGGCACATTTTTAAGCACGGAAATAGTGCATTTAAATGTGCTCTACAAAATGCACGTTTGTTTATAATAGACCAAGAAAATTGCAAATGCAAAAGTACAAATTGTTTTAGACATGAGCAATTTTTGTTCTTAGAGTTCTTATAACAGCTTAAAATACATATTTTAGTCTATATGTGCTGAGAAATGTCTTTTTAAATGTTGACTTGTGATTTAGACATATCAAACATTCTCATTAATTGCAAATATAACTCAGTTACTCTCTATTTCTTGAATTAGAATAATACCTACCTCATTTTAATGACCAATATAGAGCAATTCACACATACGTAATTTATAGGTAGGAAGCAAGATGGAAAATAAATGTACAAAATGCTAAGTCCATTACCTCAAAAGACAAACACCTTTATTTTATGTATTGGAACAATTCGGCTTGTTGCTAGATCTGGACAATAAAGGTGGAAATAGGGAGAAAGAAAAATAGAAAGGAAGAAAACACAAATAGAATAATGGTGGGAGTTTGGGGAAATAATAGTTATTTAGCCACGTGACGAATAAAAATGAATGATTTTTTGGCAGAAATATTTCATTAAGGTAGGGCTGTGCCTTTTTTACTCATTTATATTAGGCTTAAATGCCAGAAAAATGTAATTATTTTGCCGACTCTCATTTATTAAAATCATTTTAAAAGTGTAGTTCCCAGACACCCATCTGTCATATCAGGAAATAGGCTAATTTTCTCTTTCTTTCTTTTTCAAATACGCTAGAAAAAATTAGATAAACTAATGTAATGTAATTTATTATATATCTTCTCCACTGCCTAAGAATAATATACTTGTTAGAAAACTTCGAAATAAAGAAAAATAGAGGGGAAAAATCATTATTTTTAACCACCCAAAGAAAACAAATCTTAACATTTTAGTGAATTTCCTTCCTTCCAGTCTTTTTTTCCCCCTATGACCACTTAACGGGTTTAAAGCAACATTTTTGCAAACCACTAAAATATTTAATAATTACTGATATATTCTTATTATTTTGTCCCAGATTGAAAAGAAGCAACAAAATGCTTCAGGAATCTTTAGTTCATGCATCTTTCTCTGAGTCCTGCAGAAATGATGTTTTAGTCTACGCTGAGTTCATTTCAACCTTGCATCCCTCACTGCTTTTGATGTATTCAACCATATGTGCCACAGAGCAGAGCCTCCATAGACTGTTCCCAAGTCTCTCTCCCAAGTGCATCATAATGATGATGGAACCATGAAAGCAGCGTCAATGAAGAAATCGCACCATTCAGAGTGTCAGTGTAGAATAAATCTAATGAACTTAATGTCTCAGGAGGTATCCATTGGTTCCAAAATTGGAACATAATACATGGTAAGAATTTTTTTTTCCCTGAAGACATTAGCCAGTAATAGGTCTGTTTTGATTCCATTAGCTTAAAGCGTAAGTTGCTCCCTGCACTGCTTAGTCTTTTACCAAAGATTGATGAGAAAACAGTCGACATAGTCCAAGTGAAGGGAAATGTTGATCGTTCTGTGGGAAATTCAGGTTCTGTAGGAGTGGACTTTGCATCTGACTGTGCATGTCCATGCTTACCCCACTTGAACTGCTGTGTGGCTGCTTGAATGAGGACTCAGGAGACCTTGGAAGTTCAGCTGCGACAATCGGTCACTCAGCAGGCTGACCCTTACTCTCTTGTCTCCAGTGGAAGCACAAGAGAAGTTATTCTAAATCTGAGAATGGAGATTTGATATTAATGATCACTGATGTGGCTTACAGACCTAAACGTTACAGACTCAAATTACGTAGGTTTGAGTATTAGCATTTGGTGCCTTCATGCATGAGGGGTCAGCTCGGTGTGAGAGGAATGATGGGAGGTTTCCTAGCTTTGGCTACTTTATCCCAGAGTCAGTGCTTTCTTCCTCAGGAAAGTAGTTCTGGTCTGATGTTTTCTATGACTTATTGTCTCTGGAAGGCGCTGTTGCCTTAATCTTTCCAAAGAGTATGTAACTCAACGCAGGACATCATCCAATTGTTATTTTTGGATAGGCTGGGTGCTCTTGTGTTATCCTCACATATTTCCCAAGAGGTTGACACCTACTTTTAGCGAATCAGAGAACTGGATTTGGCAGAATTCTCTAGGTTCTATTTTCTCTGCCTTAGTCGTGTTATAGTGTCAATGTTGTTGATGTGCACACACATACATTTTTAGGAATTGTATACATCATTGATTCATTTCTGTGTTTTATTATTGCCTTGGTATACAGAGCTATTCGGCATGAAGATGGTATTCCTTGTTCTCCTTCACTGATAACACAAAACTTTATTATTATTTATTTATTTATTTATTTATTTTTGCGGTACACGGGTCTCTCACCGCTGTGGCCTCTCCAATTGCGGAGCATAGGCTCCAGATGCACAGGCTCAGTGGACATGGCTCACGGGCTCAGCCACTCCGTGGCACGTAGGATCTTCCCAGACTGGGGCACGGACCCGCGTCCCCTGCATCGGCAGACGGACTCTCAACCACTGCGCCACCAGGGAAGCCCACGAAACTTTTTTTTACTCCCTCTTCCTCATTCAGTCCCTCTCCCTTCAAGGGGATCTTTACTGTTGTCCTCAAATAAGCCAACTTCTATTTATTCCTTGATGTTGCTCTGCTCACGTCGTCACTTGCTTCTACCATGGTTACTATTATTGTTTTACTTGCTAATTAGTGAACCAGGGTCATTCTCGGAGTCTCTTCCTTTGGTATTTCTCTAAGTATTGGATTTCCTTTAGCTCCAAAATATTCTTCCCAGATTTCTTGTATTCACTTTTTGGTCTGGATAGGGAGATGGCAAACTTTTTCTGTCGAGGGCCAGATAGTAAATATTTTAGGCTTTGCTGACTATGCTGTCTCTGTAGCAACTACTCAGCTCTGCCGCTGCAGCACAAAAGCACCACAGACGATATTTAAACAAATGGCTGTAACCGTGGTCCAATAATATTTTATTTATAAAAGAGGCAGAAGACTGGATTTAGCCTCTGGGTCACAGTTTGCCCGCCTCTGTTCTGGACTATCACCTGCCAGGTCAGACTTGCTGGTATCCTATCATGTTTTTGGCACATTAAGAATTTATAAATATTTACGGGCACAGTTATGTTCATTGTTAACTGTTAAAAAGCTAATAATAAGAAGAACAACAACAACATTTCTTGAACACTTAATGTGTCCTAGGCACTGTGTTAAGCATGGTATATGAATTATCTCATTTAATTTGCTCCATGGCCTTATGAGGTCGATTCTAATATGAGTCATATTTTAAAGATGAGGATATTGACGTACAGAGAGGTTGAGTATCTTTTGCTCAAGATTGGTTGAAAGATATCCAAGTGGTCAACCTCCAGAGCCCACACTAGTTACCACTGTTCAGGTGATTCTAGGTGTGAGGATTATAAGCCCAATGGTACCACGGTGAAAATGGCTCGTTGAGTGTGCTTTAACCAGCTGTAACCCAAGAAATAACAACAGTGCCATCGGTGATCGCCCATTCCTCAATGATATTAAAGGTTGAGTACCGTTACCTCAGAAACCACTCTAAAGCGTTTTAGCCATGGTAACTTCCTTCTCTTTTTCTTGCTGTCTTTTGATTATCCACAGAGAATGGAAGGGGAGATTTAACTGTTGGTGGAGAACATCTTTATTCTATGATGCACTGACATCGTTGCTTATATTTCCATTCACATGATTAATGGCAGCAGCAAGTCAGACAACTTTTAGCTTTTGGCAAAAATTTGGGGCTGGAGTAGCACATCCTTAAGGGTTTATGCTGACTGAAGCCTGTAAACAGCATATCCTTACTTTGCTTCGTAGAGCGTAGGTACAAGGTGAGGGATTACCCATATTATAACTCTGGTTATATCACTTAGTCTCTGTAATAAATGAGTGCATATATTTTTTTAAAAAAATCTTAGTCTATATAAGAAAGCTAAAAAAATCTTTCTCTTACATGAAATAGTTCAAGAGCAGCTTGTGCATGGAAATGCCCTCAGAATTTTTGTGAGAGTGTCTTTATGTAAAAATGAATAAATGAATGTTCTCTGAGCATCTATTACATAAAATATGTATTCATTACTTAATATGTTATAGGAACTGTTGAGAGGGAGGTAAATAGTGTACCTGTCATACAATTCAAAAAACGTTAAGAACATTAAGAAACAACGTTAAGAACAACATTAAGAAAGGAAGTTCCAACTCCCCAACAACGTTAAGAAAACCTGATTATAAAAAACCATTCAGTGTTGAAAATCTGAAGTATAAAAAAAAGAATGAGGAAAAAAATTAAAATCCTCTTTAATCGCCCAAAGAGAACCATGTACCAATTTGTGGTGTTTCCTATCTTCCTGCCCATATTCTACACATAGATCATTTTTTAAAAGTAGATCAAAAGATCTACTTTTCCCTGTACATACTCTATCTGTAGCTCATTATTGAGATAATACAGAATATAGCTTTACTTCCTTTTTTGCCATTCAACTTTATAGAGGGTTTTTTTTCCATATCATTAAATATCACGCAAAAATATCTTTTAAATTATATATTGTATTCTAATTCCTCTTCACCAGGTAACAGGATTTCCTTCTCACAGTTATCTGGTACTCAGTTGGAATCCTCATCAGAATGATTTATCTAAGAAATAAGGATGGGAATTCCCTGGCAGTCCAGTCAGTGGTTAAGACTCAGCACTTTCACTGTCACGGCTTAGGTTCAATCCCTGGTTGGGGAACTAAGATCCTGCAAGCCACGCAGCCAAAAAAAAAAAAAAAAAAAACAAGGAAAGTTAAGACGTTTCTATTAAAATGGTTAAAATAAAAACTTTGCGGGTTTAATGTTGGTTATCTGGAAAATTCACTTATGCCAAACTTATAATGGTAAATAAATGAGCTGTTAATGAATTCACATCATGTCTGGTCCAAAAATGTCTATCTACATGACAGAATACAATCACTATTCCTTGAAATCAATGCAGAGTGGTAGAAGCTGTTTATCAATACAGGTGCATTTTAAAATGAAAATTCAGAGAACTATAGATATATAAGCCAAACAAAAAATAAATGGACTACTTGGCAAAATTAATTAATATGAATCATTACTGTGATTCAGATATTCAAGAACTTTTATTTTCAAATTAACATTTTTAATCTTGCCACTCCTTCCCCCTTCAAAATACATACACTCACCCAACATGTACAACACATAACACATAAGACACACGCACACACAACAAACACACACACTTGCTCACAAACACACATCCATATTCCTGGATTAGTCAACCAGTTCTCCATTTTGCTGTCGAGTTTAATCATAAGATTTAGTGACAGATATTTTTCATATCTTGTCATATCTAACTTGTAGAATCACGTACATATGGTGAATTTTGGTACAGAATCACGACCAGATTTTTTTTCTAAAGCACAAATCAAAACATTTTGATCTTTCATTTAATATAAGCAATAAACCCCCTTGCTTGACCTTGTTTTGTAACTTTGTAAAACATGTGATTTGGGTGGGGGGCTGTAGGGGTGAGTTTCACTGTGTCAAAAAACATCTTGAATCCCTCTGCCTTTTTTCCCCTCCTCCTCGAAGCTTCTTCAAAGTTGGAATTCAGCTCAAAATCTGAGTCTAACTAAAATTCAATTCAGTTGTTAATCCCATAAGGGGATACAATAGCTGCTACACATGCTGGCAGACTCAAAAATCTACAAATTTTTGCTTTTAATAATGTTTTCCCAGTCTCTAATTTCTTGTGTAAGAAAACATTCTCTTGGACAATTACCCCCGTAATGTCCTTGCCAGAATCAATTTCAACTTTAGCTGTCTCAGAGAGTTCAGTAGCAGTCTGAGAACTTTTTCCTACAATTTTCATTTTGTTGCACAAGAAAACTAAGTTTCCTTTTTCAATGTCTTCTCAAATGCTCTCACATATTGTTCAACACACATAAGACATACATGTTTTAACGATATGGCATAGGACAGCATTCAGACTGTCTCCAATTTACAAATGGGTTAAGTTCCTAAAACCTTTTTATCAACCATTTAAAGCATGTTACACATCTCCCTAGAGAAACAGTGGTAGCATTAAAGGGTAGAGTCCAAGAAAAACAAAAAATAATTTAAACCATAATGCATCAGTACAAAGCACTTTCAGCAATATTTTAATGGCACGTAGCCACCAGTGATGATAAGAAATTCATTCTGAATTCCAGTAACACATACCAGAAACACATCTCTCCCCATTCGGTGGTTTCTCTGCAGGGGACAGAAGAACTGGCATGTGAGGTTAGGGTGGATTGCGTGACACAGGCGAAAATAATCCCTATGCCAATATCTTGTTAACACTCCACAGCTTCAAAAGGAAACACATTTCTCCAGATAACTCACACCCCAGGCGGATCCAAACGGAGGGAAAAAAGGATAAATTTATCCAGAAGAAATGGGAGCTCTAGTCTTCAATATACTTATTGGCCTGCTGTTTGTCTATCAGACTCTTTCTTTTTTTTTTCCTCTGAGAAGAGGGTAAATATTTTTTTTGAATACCTTGAAAATGTAATGACATCCAACCTCCACAATACTGGGGTCTCAGAAGCTACCTTCTGATCACCGTAGCATTTGGATCTAAGCATTTCATCAGCGGAAGTGACCAGCAAGCTGCCTGCAAGGAGACAGGTGAAAGCATCACTTAGTGAATACGCCACCATTGAGGGACGAAATGGCAACTTCATGTCACGGGAGCAGCTATCCACTTCCTGTACGCAGATCAGGCATCACTCATCAATTGCCCTATTGTTTCCTGCTGAGCCTGAATGAGGTTTCAGAATCTTTTCCTATAATGGTGCCACATTTTTTCATAAAAAAATACATAAAAAGCCAATCACAGTCATCAACCATATTATCAGACCAAACAAGAAAAACCATATGATCATAATAAGAGATACATATGTAAATCTAACTCTAAATGGATCATGGACTTAAATACAAAACCCAGAACTATACAACTACTAGAAAAAAATGATAGGAGAAAACCTCTGTGAAATTGGGGAAGGCAAAAATGTATATATATATGTCCAAAAGCATGATCCATAAAGGAAAAAGTTGATAAATTGGGCATCATCAAATTTAAAAACTTCTGCTCTGGGAAGACATTGTTAAGAGAATGAAAACCAAGCTAGAGTCTGTGATAAAATATTTGTGTATCCGATGTTTTATAAGGGATTTTTTTATAAGGGATTTTTATCCCGAATTATATAAAGAACTCTTAAAACTTAATTATAGGAAACAAAAACCCTCAGTTAAAAAATGGGCAAAAGATTTGAACACACTTTTTACCAAATAAGACATACGACTGGAAAATAAACTCATAGAAAGATGCTCAACGTCCTAAGTCATTAAGGAAATTCAAATTGAAACCATAACAAGATACCACTACACATCAAATGGAGGGGCTAAAATGAAAACGTCTCACCATACCAAGAGTACGGGGAAACCAGACGTAACTTCCTGGTGGGAATATAAGATGGTGCAACTATTTGGTAACTTCTTAAAAAGTTAAACATACAGCCGTCATATGATTCAGCCATTTGGCTCCTAGGTATTTACCTAAGAGAAATAAAAGTGAATATCCATACCAAGCCTTGTACATGTAAAGCAGCTTTATTTATCTAGCCAAATACTGAAAACAACCAAAATGTCCATAAAAAAGCGAATGGATAAACGTTCACTTACGGTGTATCCACACAGTGGAATACTAGTTAGTAACAAAAAGAGATGAACTACATGATGAACATGAAGGAATTTTAAAATGATTTTGCTGAGTGAAAGAAACAAGGCAAGGAGAGTATATAATGTATGAGTCCATTTACATAAAATTCTAGAAAATGCAAACCAATCTAAAGGGACAGAAGCAGATCCGTGGTTGCCTGGGGACCATGGGGCAGGAATAAGAGAAAGAGATTACAAAAAATGACAAGGAAATTTTGGTGTTTCACAGGTGTGTTTGTATGTCAAGATGTAGCAGGTTGTACATTTTAAATATTTGCAGCTTATTGGATATTAGTTATACCTCCATAAGGTTGTTACAATACCAAAAAACAACCAATCATCAGCTTTACAGAATGATTCAATCCTCTGGAGAGAATCCAACTGGATGGATAGTTCAGTTTCATGCAAGGAAAGAGTATTAGTGTTCAAGAATGGTTTCTAAACAGAGAGGAGGTTAAAGATGAACTATGGTAATCCTGTCTAACTCAGCTAACACATCGAACTATATTGATCATTTTTTAAGAAAAAATTAAAATGGGCTATTTATTGGCAATAGTGGAGAAAAAGGCAAATGTACAATGATCTGTCTGAGCTTTTCCCCACTTCTGCTATCAGGGCTGAAGACGCTGAGCTTCCAGGCATCTTCAGCTCAAGAATGGATGGGACTGGTGATGGCTAGCCACCTTGGACCATTCAAGGCTCTGGCTGGAAAGAAAGCACCTCTCATTTTAGGTCTTTGAAGAGAAAGCACAGCACTCCCACTTCCAGACCCAGACTCAGCTGATTACAATGCTCCCTTTCTGTCTCTGGTCCTACCAACCTAGGCCAGTTTTGGGTTTTTTTTGTTTGTTTGTTTGTTTGTTTGTTTGCGGTACGCGGGCCTCTCACTGTTGTGGCCTCTCCCGTTGCAGAGCACAGGCTCTGGACGCGCAGGGTCAGCGGCCATGGCTCACGGGCCCAGCCGCTCCACGGCATGTGGGATCTTCCCGGACCGGGGCACGAACCCTCGTCCCCTGCATCTGCAGGCGGACTCTCAACCACTGTGCCACCAGGGAAGCCCCTAGACCAGTTTTAACTGCTCCTTCTTACCCATAGTCAGGGCTTAGCTCATCAGCTGACTCACTTATAGAAAAGCTGTATGTTCTAGTTCCTTACCCTGCATGGGGGGAAAGAATTTAAGCAGTGTGTAGAATCCCATCATTGCTACATTCAAGTCTTGCACAGAGTGGTAGCTAATCGACATTCTTTAAAAAAAAAAAAAAGTCTACAGCCTAACCTCTCTATCTACTTCTTAAGGTGACAAAATCCTAAACAAAACATTATACTATGAAACAAAGTCCCTGGAAAAAGCTTCACCCACTTTTCTTTCCTAACCAATCAAAGGAAGAGAAAACAAACAGAATTTTAAGGAGTCTTCTAAACACGAAGGGGCTGTATGAGCTTGGGCCAGTCACAACTTGTTAGTCCTTGATTTTCCCAGCCATAGAAATGAAAAGATTATACAGAAAGACCTCGAAGGTCTCATTCAATTCTATGCAGACACATATGTTCCCAGGCCTTAGTGGGTTTGCAATCCGGTAGGAGTTGAAGACTAAGCATCCTGAAAAAACAGTAAGCATTACTAGAAAAAAATACAATTAGGTGTTCAGTTATGCGGTACAGATTCTGAGTATTCTAAGATTTGGGTGCACAGTCATTTCTGAGGTTGCAGAAGCAAGTGAAGGTTCATGGAGAAATGGTCGTTTCATCTGGGTCTTAGACATGACTTATTAGCATTGTAATTCCAAAATCCACTGGGGCAGTGGCTAATTTTCCAGGCAGGAACTGTGTCTTCCTAATGGTTGTACTTTTTCTCCTGAGAACTTCTTGTCTACACCATTGGATTTAGCTCTAAATCCATTCTATCTTGTCCTGTTTACTGTGGACTCATGCATGCTAGTCCAACTCTCTTGTAAGGCTTTTGAAAGCCAAGCCTCTGCTCTACATTTCTGTATCCAGATTCATGGATTCCTTGGTTCAACATCAGACTAAATCCTATGCTCTTTAAGTCACAACCCTTTCTAAACTCTTTTTCATAGAATTGAAATAATTTAAAGTGTGTAATAAAGACAGGCTTCAAAGGAAAAGAAATTATTAAAGAAGAAATGCGGAGCCTGCAGAGGAGTGGATGGTGATGGCAGAAACTTGTGTGGTACATACATACCACAAAAGTACATATATATGCCTATATACCCATCATTCCTTTGTGGTCATGGGCTGAAGCCTCAAGTTTTTTTGGTTATTTGGTGTATCTTGTTTGTGTTTAGCTCTACTCTCTTCTACCCTGTTTGTTGTCTTTTAAAATCCTTCCTCCACTCTATGTAAATTGGTACCCCATGCTGAGGTCATTAGAGAATTGTAGTCTAGGGATAACTGTGTCTGTATCCCTCTCCCAGACTCCAGTATGGAGCTGGGCATAGAGGGATGCTTTATAAGACATCAGTTTCTTCATCTGTTTATTTATCCCTTATATTTAATTTTCCTTAGATAATCGGAATGTTCTCTGCTTTACTAAATTAGAGTCAAATTTCAGGGCATGGTTAATTCTGGTGTAACAATTGGCTGAGGCTAGAGGCTCCACTGAACCTAGACCTGCCTGAACAGTATAGAAATTTGGGACATGATGGCTTAGGGGACTTGAGCTAGACTAGGCTCTGTGTAGAATATGGGTCAGGAGGGGTATAGTAGACTGAGTCAATGGTCTCCAATGGTCCTCATTCCTTCCTGAACTTGTGCCCTCTGCCGTGTGATTTTGCAGTTTTAGTCAAGAGGTGAACTCTATTCCCCTCCCCTTGAGTTTTGGCCCGACTTGTAACTTGCTTTGGTCAGTTAAATACAGCGGAAATCACAGTGTGACAGTTCCAAGTCCAGGCCTCAGGGGCCCAGGCATGTTCACGCTTGCTCTCCTCTTGTTCCTCTGTGGTGGCCATGAGAACACAACTGGGGGAGGCTGCTGGAAGCTGTGATGTAGGAGCAGAGCCCCACCATCCCAGCCAAAGCTAAACGAAACGTAAAACGCCAAACGCATGTGTAAACCCAGTCAAGGTCACCTGAACCCAGCCTGTGTTGACTGAACCTTGAAAACATGTGAGCCCCCAAAATGTTTATCGTTATCTGCCACTAAGGTTTTGAAGTTGTATGTTCTGCAGCTTTACTGTGGCGATAGATAACTGATACAGAGGGCAGCCACGGAAGTGGGACTGGTGTCCAGCTGCAGCTCTAGTGACAGAGGAGCTGTTGGACTTTACATTCCTGACTTGTTGGTCTTGTCTGTTATTTGGAAGCAGAACTGGCCTCTTCTGGACACAGTCAGCGATGTTCTTGGGCAATTGGAGGGCACAAAAGTCCTCTAGGTGGTGATGCTGTACTTTCTGCTAAAAAGGGGGCTTCTTTTGGAGACTCAAATGATATAAAAGAGATATGAGCATCTTTTGTAAGAAGGACATGCCAGTTAGACTATATTTCCAGGTAACTTAGGAGAAATAGAACAAAAGGAAAACAACTAAATGTAGTACAATTCCTATCCGAGATATGGTGACATTTGGATCTATTAAAATGTCCAGAATGGGTAGACTGATCTATCCATTCATGCAACAAATATTTATTCAGCAACTTGCATATGCCAGACACGATTTTGGATATCGGAGCTGCATCGGTGAACAAATCATAAAAACTTCCTCTACTTGTGGAGCTTCTGTTCTAGCGAAGAGAGAGAGAGAATAATCAATAAACATAGTAAGCAAATCATATAATATGCTGAAAGGTGAGACAGGCTATTGGAAAGAGAAAAAAAATAACGTAAGAGGCATTGGGAGTGCCACAGGGGAGGGTGCAGGGCAGTTACAATTCAAAGGTGACACTTAAGCAAAGACTTGAGGGGAGAAAAGTGAGGTGTGTGGAGGTCTGAGGAAGAGGCTCCAGAAAGAAGGAGCTGGTGGAGTAAAGGCCCTGAAGCAGGATCTGGCCTCATGGTTAAAGCAAAGCAGGAAGCTGGTGAGGCTGAATAACAAACGGGAATGGAGGAGTAATAAGAAAGCTCAGAGAGGGAGCAGGAAACAACATGGTCTAAAACCTCGACGACGGTTAAGAGAATTTACTTTGTACTCGGAGAGAAAATGGGAGCCCGTGGAGGGTTTTAAGCACGGAGGTGGTCATAATCTGACTCAGCTGCCTGCTGGGTGAGGCTACACTGCCCTGGGGTATGGTGGAGATCAGTTAAGAGGCCATTACAGAAATCCGGGTGACATGCAGTGGCTTGACACAGTGCTGGCAGAGAATGTGGTGAGAAGGGGGCGGATTCTTGGTATATATTCAAGGTAGAGGGAAAAAGAATTTGATGATGGATGGGATGAAGGGTATGAGAAAAAGCGAGAAGTCAAGGATGACTACAGGCTTTGAGAAACTAGGAGAATGGGGTTGCCCTTCACTGAGATGGGAAGACAGCGGGAGGAAGAGGGTTTAGAGGAGAGACTAGGATTTCTGTCTTAGACACATTAACGGTGAGCTATTCGCTAGACATTTAAATAGAGATAGCCTATAGGAGGTGAAACTAGGATATTACTTTCTGGATTCATTGGAAAAACTACATTTTCCTTTTAAAATCATACAAGCAAAACCAGAAAGCCATAAATTCCTGATTTTCTAGCAGGGTGGTGACTATTAATACCTGTTTGTTTTAGTTTCCCTTCTAAATAACTTGACTTAAACCTTTGCACACACAATTTAATTATTCCTTATCAGGATAGACCCAGTTATGTTATTTCCAAATTATGAATTTTGTTTGGTGACGTAAATTACCAATCAATGTCACAAAAATCTCTCAAATCATCCCTTACATGATTTCCAGTGCAAACAGAGCTGAGAAAACCAGCATACCATCCAATTGCATATTTAGTGTTTTAATTTTAGCTATACCTAAATTTATTTTATTCACACAAAAAACAGTTATTAACTAAATACCAAAAGTCTGGCATTGTGCTAGATACCAGGGGGTGCAGAGATTTTTTTAATTCCTTTTTTTTTTTTTTTTTGCAATTAGGATCCTGTATGAGGCAGAGGTGCAGGTGATGTTAAGGAGTCAATGAGTAGACCGAAATATTCATTATAACAGAACCAAGTGCTGTAAAGAAAAAGTTTGAACAAATTGTGTGGGTGCACTAGAGGAAAACACTGTCTCTCCATTCCACATGCAAATTCCATCCCTAGTATGCGGACAATTCCTTGACTTTTTAGTTCTTAGTTTCAACCCTTCCTCCCTTCTACCCCAGCAAGAGGGGCTGGTCGAGTTCAGAAACAACAGGCAAAAACAACAGGCAAAACGATCAAATATTCAGAGATTCTGGGTTACCTTCCCAGATAGCAATCTTTTATCCCCTAAAAAGTGACCACTCAAGGGACTTCCATGGTGGCATAATGGTTAAGAATCCCTCTGCTAATGCGTGGGACACGGGTTTGAGCCCTAGTCTGGGAAGATCCCACATGCCACAGAGCAACTAAGCCCGTGCGTCACAACTACTGAGACTGCGCTCTAGAGCCTGCGAGCCACAACTACTGAGCCCTTGTGCCACAACTACTGAAACCTGTGCGTCTAGAAGCCCATGCACCGCAATGAAGAGTGCACGCTGCAACTAGAGAAAGCCCACGTGCACCAAAGACCCAATGCAGCCAAAAATAAATTAATTAATTAATTAATTTAAAAAAAGAAATTGGCCACTCAAGTTTGAATTCTGGAGATGCTTTGTCATGTAGGAGTAAGGAGGATGTACCTACTGCAATCCTACTCCAGTGGCACTGCCTACTCTATTTCAGCCCAGGGGACACATTACTTGAGGTCCTCTTGCTTTCTTTCTTGGAAGCCTAGAGCTACTCCAAGTATCAAGTATTGTATACACTCAACAAAAAAACATGAAGTCACCAGACTCCCCACCCAATGCCATATTTTATAAGATGATGTCCATTCTTGATCTCTTGCACAAGATAAACTGAGGGAGTGAGTGATGTCTGTTCACTTAAGAGCCTGGACTCTGCATTCAAACCTCAGCTGCACAGCTTGGGACCAAGTGACTTGGGTGAGTCACTTAATTGTCCTATGCCATGGTTTCTTGATCTGTAAAATAGGGAGATATATACATCAGAGATATATCAATCATATAAGATAATCCAGGTAAACCTTGGCACAAAGTAGATGCTCAATAAATGTTAGGCATTTCTCATTTCTGTCTTCTGATCTTGACACTTGATTTTACAATGCAGATGTTGATGATTCTAGAGCCTATGATGACCATGTGAAACAAGAGGGCTGTATAGGGCGGTGTGGAAGGTACCCCAAAGTCCCGGGTTTTATGATCCTAAGTATAAACACAGCATCAGGAAACTGGATGTCTAGACATTTTCTGAAATGTCCGCTAGGTGGCAACATGTTGTCATATTTACCGTCCTCACTGTCTAAATTTGCAGCAAGAATCCTGAGAGACTAAATTCCCCTCAACTGATAATTAAGAATTTTGTTATCTCAAACAAAAATGCGCTGGCTACATTCATCATTTGAAGAAAAGAAACGTTTCAACTAGTGGCTTCTTGTTTAAAAAATAACATTTTTTGTTCACATGTTTGAAGTGGTTATCCTTGTATCGTAAGAGCAATGTAATGCTAACTATTACACTCTAGGATTCGTCTATTTCCTATTCTTGGGCTCTTCTTTATTTGAATTTTGAATGTTCTAACTTGTTGGTTTCCTGACGAAGGATGAATAATTTAGGAGATGTTCATATCCATGATTCAAAAAATTTCATTGCCTGCCCTTCTTTTCATTTGCCGTGATATTAACAACTTAGAGAGACAAAGGATAAAGAAGTTTTCTCTTCTCATGGATTTTGTGTTCTTTGATCAACGTATTGATGCAGATGAAAACAGTAAGGAACAGCACATGGGACTGATTGTGTGATAAAACAAGGGCGGCATTTTTTCACAAATATCAAAGTAATCTCTCCAAAGTGAACTTCTAATTTACGTTCTTGTGCTACTCCCTTTATAGCGTGTTTATTTGGAGAGGCATAGAAAAGGCACAAGGGAGAAGAAGTTGATGAATCTGACATGAAGCTTTGGGAAACAGCTATCAACGAGAGAACAAGGAGTAAATAAAAAAATTTGTGGATGAGGTAGAAAACATTCCTAATGATTCCAATTGACATTAAAGATTTACATCCTGAGGAAGGGTTTAGGTTTATAGGGAAAGCGCAATTATATAACAAAACCATTATAAGGAGATGAATTGGAAAATATTTGTAGGATGAAACTTTGTTACTTTACATAATACACATTTGAGTACATTATTGAGAGTGCTTTGAAAGTGCCATGACACAACTGCTTGCTTACTTACTTTTACTGTAAAGCATTAAATGGATGGGGAATAGTTGATATTGATGAATGAAGTTCCAGAACAAGGGCTGTCTACAGGCATTGCTTCTGAAATCCCACTGCCTAGAATAAAACAATAATATATTATTGATCTATACACATGCTAAGTCTTTACTTTTTAATTAAAAGTCATTCATGATCAAATTATTACTTGAAAATGAACCTGTCAGCCTATTATAAAATTCTCATTCTCACACTCAGATTTTTAAGCAACATTTTAAAATTACTTTTGCTGTTATTAGTGATGGTACTGGGGCCCATAGTGGAAAAGCAGGCTTATTGATTATAATATGTATTATTGAGGAAGGGTCCTCCAGCATAAACTTCCAATTATATTGAAAGTCACCCTGTGGTAATATAGAAATAGTTGCAAATGTTGTATAGTAGGGTTTTATCTGTTTGTTTTGTAAAGAATACCCTGTCAGTATCTGAACGGTTTAGAATTATTGAGAGTTGTAGTTGCTGAGAGCTGGAAACTTAGCCTGAGCAAGAATAAAGGATATCATTGTTCATCAAACAAATATTTGTTGACTTCAGGATGTAGGCCTTTAGATGGTGAAACATGAATATCCGTCAATGTCGTATAGTGCTGCTTCACCGGCTTGTTTTGCAAAAAGCACATGAATGGTATACATGAATGGTTTAGAATTATTGCAAGTTGTAGTTGCTGAGCGCTGGAAACTTAGCCTTAGCAAGAACGAAGTATATCATTGTTCCTTAAACAAATATTTACTGACTTCTTGATTTAGACCTCAGGAATTCAGTGGTGATCCAGATAGACATAGTCTCTGCCCTCACAATTACTCATAGGTTTCAATAGGAAAACAGACAATAAGTAAACATTTGTATTACATATAGCAATGACGGGAAAGCAGGCTAGTGGACATTTGAAATAAAAGAAGAAAGTTTGCCTAGACTGCATATTGGAACTTAACTCTACTAAATCAGTGATTTGTACACGCAAAACAAAAACCCCCCACAAAACCCCATGTTGTTTAATGTAACTAATTAATGATCTTTCAAATAATCAGTAGACATGTTACACTACCACTTTGTTGGTACCCTGCGATCCTTCAAGCTAGCACAGAATCTACAAAACTCTATCTGATCCCCAGCTCACTGACTCACTGGATGTAACTTCCAGTGTCCATTCCATTGATAAAATCTGTGAGTGATACCCACTGCCCTGAATATGGGCAGCTGGTAAGGTATGTCTCTAGAGCCCCCAAATACTTCTGCTCACACCAGTGAACTGTATGCTTATTAAGTATCAATTACATTTTTCCCCAGACCTGTTTATGCCAGTTTTACTCTACATTTTAGTTTTTTTAATTTACTTAAATATTATGTAAACTGATAAAATAGTGTGAAAAGGAGTAGTTGTTTTTATGAAAACAAGTTGAATGCTTTGAAGGCTTAAAGACAGATTGCTAAAAAAAATTTTTGCTTTTGAAATAGGTATAGGTAAGAAAATTAACAGATTAGGAGAAACAGTAAAAATCTAGAAGGGGCGTACCCTTAGATGGCTTCATAAGTGTGTTTAAGTCTCGGCTTTTTTAAAGAAACTGAATGTGGACATTGTAGTATGTGCCCTTTTGGGTGTATGCATTTAGAATCAAGATGCCCGAAGATGATTCAACAGACGTCAGCCACTTACTCAAAGACTTGGGCCCTGCCTCAAAATATTGATGAATAAAGGTACACTTACGTTTGAAGTTAAAGTGAAATGTTTAAAGTATTTACATGCCATTTTTTATGATTCTACCACTTTAACCAACTATTTGGATCCCACTGCAATTTTTTTTTAACCAAAAAACTCTTTAAAGTGTAGTTAGACAGCCCCTGCTTCCATTTCTGTACCTTTCTTCCCCCTTAAACCCTGGAATCAAGTTTTCAGTGATCTTAAATGGGTCCCCTGACAGCCCAGCACCAGAGCCAGGGGACTGTGCCTTTCATTTCCTTTCCATTCTCTCTCCATTCCCTGTTCATTCCACATTCACATGCTCAGATATTGTAGAAGACTCCCAGCTAGCTCACTCCCTCCAGCCGGCACTCTACATGGAGGCCAGATTAATCTTCCTAAAATACAGCTCTGTTCAGGTTGCCCAAGTCCTACCTGAAAGGTCTGTGGGGCTGGGCAGGAATAGGTCTGATAAAGTGGGGTGGGCATGGGAGAGGGGGAGGGGAATGGGGATGCATACAGGGGTTCCAGAGGCAAGTTGAATGAACCCCATAGAACAAATCCGCAGAGTTCACAGAAAAAAATCCAAACTGTGGTTGAGGGAGAGCCAGGAAAACTGTGTCAAATGTGAGGGCTGAAGGGTTACACTGAAGGGGGAAACCACAAAGGGAAATAGGATTGGAGAACTGGAACGTGGAATATATATTGAATGTGGTCTGAGTAACAAGAAGGCCTTGAAGTAAGCAGGAGTGTGGGGTTGGCTTTCTCCAAGCTGCCTGATATTTGAACTGCTGAGCAATCTCAGGTTTGGGGTTGAGTTTAAGAGCTGTGATGCCTTTTTTTTTTTTTTTTTTTGCGGTACGCGGGCCTCTCACTGCTGCGGCCTCTCCCGTTGCGGAGCACAGGCTCCGGACGCGCAGGCTCAGCGGCCATGGCTCACGGGCCCAGCCGCTCCGCGGCATGTGGGATCTTCCCGGACCGGGGCATGAACCCGTGTCCCCTGCATCGGCAGGCGGACTCTCAACCACTGCGCCACCAGGGAAGCCCAGTGATGCCTTTTTAGTTATACACCTATCCTTAGAAATTCCTTGGAAAACTACCTGTCTCCACTGCCTGCATTCTTGTCGGGACTGTTGACCAAGATTCTCTTCCTAACTTTGGCCAAATAATGAGCAATGACTCATACAGACCAATAAGATTCTCTGTCTTGGAAATTTGCATCTTGGGTGGACAGAATTTGGGGCGTTGACTCACTCTAACAGAAGTGTCTTGGAAGCACTTCCTACTGGGTCCTGCCCCTTGAATCCTGGCCTGGTAGAGCTGTCTGGGTTTCTCTTTTTCCTGAGACTTGGTTGTTCAGCTTTTCCCTTGATTCTGTGACCTCCTTCCAATTAAATAATTTAATCAGGGCCCAATTTCTGTTGCAGGCTGCCGAAGACACTGACGTTCTTCAGCTTAAAGGACTGTCTTGGTCTATGCCTATGGGGCTTTTCTGTCCAAACACTCAATCGTTCCGAGGACCTGGCATATTAAGTGTACGTTCCTCTCCATGAAGTTTCAGGCCTCCCAAAACAAAATCATGGTCTACTTCTTAAGTTTTATTTCCTACTATTTTTCCTATTTACATTCTGCTCTCTAGTCAATAAATTACCTGACATTAGCTTAGCCATCTGGGATAACTGTCATAATAAAGATTGACAGTGAATCACACCCCCGGGTATCCATGCCTTTGCAGAGTCCCTCCTGCATTGACACTGGGCTCGGTCATGTGACTGGCTTTGGCCAATGGGACATTAGTAAATGCACAGAAGCAGAGGCTTTCAAAGAAAGCCCTTGTGCATTGGGGTTTGTCCTCTTACAACATTGCTGCCACCAGGTGACAAAATCCAGTCTAGCCTTTTTGAGGGTGAAAGAGCAGGCAGTTCCAGCCCCCAGCATCCTCCTGCCGAAGACTCATGAGTGAGCAACCCACAGAAGCCAGTTGTGAGTTTTGATAAATGATGTTTATTTTAAACTACTAAATGTTAGGATAGCTTGTTACAGAGCAATAGAAAACTGAGACAAAAATGTTCCCATCTCCTTAATCAGAGCCATAAGTTCATTAGATATATTTTTTAATTTTCTAAGTATTAATTTTTTATATTCCACCAACAATCCCCTTACTGCTGCTCCAGCCTCTGCCTGCTGCCTGGACACAAAGTCAAAGCCACATATTTTCGTTTACTTTTGTGGCAGCGTCTGCATGACCAGTTTCTATCTCTTGCAAAATTGCAAGTAAAATTTTAATGTATTACAACATTTAAAAAATGCTACTTCTTCCATGAAGCCTTTCTTCCTGTACCAGGTGTGGTTTCTCCCTTTTTGAAACTCTCACCGTACTGGAACTTTGAACTTCTCTCATGGTACTAAGAATTTGCATCGTATTCTTTCCTGCCTTGTGTTTGTCTTCCAGGTGGCCTCCTGCGTGGCATTTACCAGATGTTAGAGCACTTGTCTCTGCACGCCCTCGGCTCTGCTTCTCAAAATGTGGTCCCCAGACCAGGAGCAATGACATCACTTGGGAGTTTGTCAGAAACGCTAAATCTCAGGCCCCACCCCAGAAATACTGTATCCGAATCTGTGTTTTACCAAGATCTCTAGATAACTTGAATGCATATTAAAGTTTGAAAAGCTTTACTTTAATGCAAAAGTATGCAGCTGTGCATTAGAGTACCTTGGGGATTAAACATAAAAAATCTATCCCAATGCCTGGGGACCACACCAGATGAACTAATTTACAGTCTGGGTTGACACCCACCATTCTAAAATAGAATTGCCAGATTTAGCAAATAAAAATACAGAAACACAGTTACATTAGAATTTTAGAACAGAAGTAAAGATTTCTTTTAGTATAAGTCTGTCTCAAATATTGCATGGGACATACTTACACTAAAAAATTCTTTGCTCTTGATTTGAAATTCAAATTTAATGGAGCATCATAAATTTTCTCTGGCAGCCCTACTCTAATGTTTATTCCAGAGCAGCGAGTGATTTTCAAACATGAGAGTGCAACAGAATCGCTTGGAGAGATTTATCGAGTCCTAGGCCCCCATCCTCAGAGTTTCGGATTCAGTGGATTTGGGATGAGGAAGAAGAATTTGTGTTTCTAACAAGTTTCCTGGGAGAAAATGTTGATCTGGGAACCGCATTTAAGAACCATTGATCTAGCATTAGATTCGTCTGAATGGATGCCTTATATGTATACAAATCGGTGACTGGGAGAAAACCTCTGGGTAGATCCCATGGTTATCTTCATCAGCAATGCTGAACATGAAAATACCTTATAATGGAGATGAGGATTATATAAAGGTCAGGTGTGTGGGTAAGAAAATCCGTTCCCTATTGGACTCTTTAAGTTCCACCAGGGTCCCTATGTGTGCCCCTCCCTCCAGGGCAATGGGAAGCTTGACTTATCTCTAAGAAGATGGCTCTAAACCAGAGCTATCTCGTAGAAATACAATGTGAGCCACAGATATAATTTTAAAAATTTTAGTAGTTACATGAAAATAATTAAAAGAACATACGAAACTAATTTTAATAATAGATTTTATTTAACCCAGTATTTCCTTCATCTTAATCTGTAATCATTATCAACAATTAATAAGATCATTGACATTCTTCTTTTTCATAGTAAGTCTTTGAAATCTGGTGTAGATGCTTAAATTTCATCTCAGTTAAGACCAGCGGCCACATCCCAAATGCTCAATGGCCATATGTGGCTCGTGGCTGCCTTATTGAACAGTGCTGCTTGAAGCTACTGCCTGACTCTGAACTTGGGGACACAACCTGACCTTGGACTGATCACCTGGTCCAACCACCGCATTCTTCTCTGACCACAGACTTGGGCTGGTTTCCAGGCCAGTTGTATTCTGTGATTTTTCCTTTTTCCAAATTCCTACCCTTGCCCATCCCCTCCTCACTCCTGAGACTTTGCTTGAGAGGAAACCACATGAATGAAAATTCCAATGTCAAAAATAACTAACGGGGCTTAAAGGGACCTTGTTGCCCATCCAGTGTCACGCTGAAATGTTGCGTGAGACCATTGCTTCTTTGCTTTGGAAAGGTTTACCCATCACCCAAGAGGCTTAACCAGAGTCTCAGTCCAAGAAGCCCTTGTTAATTTGGTTTTAAAATTCTAAGTGCCAGAGAGACTAACGTTTCCCTGGGATAGCTTGACTCCTATAGCTTTCCTGTTCAAGGAAGTTGACTCCATATATATAACACAAGTGAAAGAGAAGAAATACCATGAAAAGGTGATAGGCCAAAAGTCTTAAGTTCCTGAATGAAACATAAACAGAGTGTTATAACTGAGACTATCATTTATATTTTTTTCACAGATCAGTGGCATATTGATCTCATATTTGAAACTCTTTAAGTTGCAAAGCTGTCAAAGAGTTTAGTCATTTTATAGTTATAAGTCGAAAAGAAATTATTTATCAAACTATTTCTCTATGAGACAGAACAGACAGATGCGCAGGTTTTCTGTATATTAGTTCTACTTTCATAGCCTTGGAAGGTTCAGATAAGTTTCAGACCGAGGTTCTGTGAGATTTGGAACTTGGCTACTTTCATGGAGAAGCAAAGTGGCAGACAGGGGATTCAAAAGCTAGGATCACTGCTGTGATCTAGAATTATGTGTGAGGTCCTGAGACATGGGTTAAATTTAACTTAGTTGATTAACTAGATGAATTTTCGGCTACGATTTCAGCTGTAAACAATCTGACAGGGTGATTGGCAGCCTCTCATTATAGAGGCGTAGTGATTAATTAACACAGATCTTAATTAATTTTGTAAGGCAAGGAACAGTATTTCCTCGCAGTGAAAATCAATATTTGAATACTTGGGGCCCCTTCTCTGAGTTAATTTCACTCAGATATTTAGCTCACTTTAAATTCCCAGTTCCTAGTAAATGTTATGTGCTTCCAACTATTAAGGTAATTGGGAATATTTATGATATTCTATCTCAAGCTATTTTTGGAAAGATGTGAAGTGTAAATAAATATATTTTAAAATTCTAGTTTCAATTTCAAAAGCATATTTCTATTTTTGTACTTGTCAGGATGTTAAACTACATTGCTAAAAGCAAACAGGTATATAGAAATGGTGGGAAAATATCTCCCCTGCCCCAGCCCTGCCTTTGGTAGGAATTATCTCAATGCTGTGCTCAGTGCACATTTAAATCATTTTGCCACTGTGAAAGCCTAGAGAATTATTTCCTTAAATATTGGAGTGAGTCTCAGGGACTCCACAGAAAGGAGATCATTCCCTTGGCACATGACTTAGCAGTAATCTCCATTCTGCAAATAAAACAAGAATGGGAGATTTTCTTCAGCCTGGAAAAGTAATGTGCTGGGAGAAGCCAAAGATTGCTCAGAGGTTGGAAAGTGGAAGGGCTGAGATTCTCCCTCTAGCTGGGAAAGAGGGGCGATGCCTGCCAAGTGGCTTAAGATGCGCACTGAACTGCGAGGTGGTCACTTGGACCATGCAAATTTGGGGTCAGAACAAATAAAGGTGCTCGCTTCCCTGAGGAAGATGGCAGTGAATGTGGCATTGACCAGCGGTGCAGGGCAGAGATGCAGAGGGAGATGGCACAAGAGGGGGGGCTGGCCCTCTGGAGGAAAAGGTGCTCCAGAACATTCCTGTAGAGGGAATGTGGAACCTACTAGAAGCCCAGAAGCCCAGGGAGGACTCAGGGGTGAGGGGATGGGGATCTTCTTTTTCCTTTTGCTAAACCAAGAGCAAAGCTTGAGGGCTCTGGAAGGGCAGAGTGAAGAAAGCAGACAGGAAATGACACTGCTCTGAAAGGACCAGAGAGGATTGTGGGAAGCGATGGTCAGGAAACAAGTTCCAGCCTGAACACTGTTGGTGGGAATGTAAAATGATACAACTGCTGTGCAAAACGGTATGGTGAGATTCTTCCAAAAAATTAAGAATAGAATTATCATATGATACAGAAACTCCACTTCTGGACATATACTCAAAAGAATTGAAAGCAGGATTTCAAAGAGGCATTTGTAATGTTTTGTAGCAACATTATTCACGATAGTTAAAACATAGAAAGTGACCCAAATGTCCATCAGCAGGTGAAAGGATAAGCAAAATGTGGTCTATCCATTGCAGTGGAATATTATTCAGGCTTAAAAAAGAAAGAAATTCTGACACCTGCTACAACATGGATGACCCTTGAGGACATTATGCTGAGTGAAATAAGCCAGTCACAAAAAGATAGATACTGGGGGCTTCCCTGGTGGTGAAGTGGTTGAGAGTCCGCCTGCCGATGCAGGGGACACGGGTTCATGACCCGGTCCGGGAAGATCCCACATGCCGCGGAGCGCTTAGGCCCGTGAGCCATGGCCGCTGAGCCTGCGCGTCCGGAGCCTGTGCTCCGCAACGGGAGAGGCCGCAGTGGTGAGAGGCCCACGTATCGCAAAAAAAAAAAAAAAAAAAAAAGACAGATACTGTATGATTCCACTTACATGAGGTACTTAGGGCAATCATAATCATAGAGACAGAAATTAGAATGGTAGTTTTCAGGGGCTGGGAGTGGGGAGAGAATGGGGTGTTGCTGTTTAATGGGTACAGAACTTCGGTTGTGCAAGTTGAAAAGAGTTCTGAAGATGGAGGGTGGTGACGTTTCTACCACAGTGTGAATGTACTCAACTGTACCCTTAAGAGCGGTTAGATATGTAAGTTTTCTGTATGTTTTACCACAAGAAGAAAAACTTAAACAAACAAAAAGAAACAGTTTCTAGGACTGACGGAACCTCCTGTCACACCTAAAACCCATGATGCGGGTATTTCACGTCTGCAGGAGCAGTATTTTACTTTAGTTTGCAGGGTAGTTCTCTCCAAGCCATATATTGGCTTGGTCAAAAAGTTAGTACACCAAATAGTAGTTATTTGGTATAGTTAAATATCACTCCTTTAAGGTCTCTTTAAGGTCATAGAATGGGGAGCAGTGTCTTCTTAGGACTGAAGTGTGGGAGTGTCTGAGTCTAAAAGCCCAGGGAGAATCAGTGATGTGGGCAGGGGGAGATGAGGTACCAGAAGGAGAATTTCAGGATCATCTGTGGACACTTGGGGCCCAAATGCCTGCTTGTTACTAAAGCCATGCTCCTCCCCAGGTGTCTGTGACTGCTTCACACCGTATGTACAAATCGTGTGCGCACAGAGGGGACATTTATTTGCTAGTAAAGATATGCTGTGACCTTTGGCAACTCTCTGTTTTCAGGAATAAGATGCAAATAAGACTTCTTTCCAGATTTTAAACTGATTCACCTGTTTGAGCAGTCCTAAATAGCTTCCTTTTTTATTTTTAATAAAATTAAAATTTCCCAGTTCGTCACCATGATAACATACACACATAAGCTTTCAATGGTTACATACTAGTCATTTTGATTCGTTAATTGGACTTGTGATCGAATCCTATTTTCATGGCATCATGAAATTTACAAAGAAATCTGAGACTTCAAAGCTACATAAATCCAGTTTTTCTCCCAATTCATTGGCTGTTTTTCCTCAGTTTTTGCTACATCCTCCTCCTATTCCTGTCATCTCAATATTTACTCTCTGTTCTCATTTCCTCAGTTCCTTCATCCAGTTCTATATTTTTCCCATGGCTATAATAATTCATATATATTTATATCCAATTTTGAATTCCAGACTCATATATTCAACTACTTCAGCGTTATCTGTCCTCACTGGGTATCTAATAGGCATTTTAGTCATAAAAGTTTGAACAAAACACTCCATTTTCTCTAAGACTTGTTCTTTCTTCTATTACTCCAATCTCACAAATTAGTTATTCAACAAGTATTACTGAGTACGTCTTATATGCCAGGCATTGCTCAAGACTCATCAGGGAACAAAAAACGGAAGGGGTAGAAAATAAGCAGCAAATAAAACACCTAAATAAATTACCTAGTGTGTCAGAGGGAAATAAGTGCTTTGTAAAAAAAGAAAAAAGAAAATTAGATCGGGGTGCAGTGGAAAGAGGCCAGCATCACTAAATAAGGTGGTGAGGGAGATGTCACTGAGAAGGTGGCATCTGAGCAAAGACTTGAAACTGGTGAGGGAGTTCAGCATCGGGAATCGGTTTAAGAGATTAGAAAAGAGACACTGGAGAGAATATCTCTTTTTAAGAGTTCTTCTATATGTTGGTCCAAAGGCGTGGAAATCTAACAGGCAGAGGAAATGGAATCAAGACAATGTTTTTCTTAAATATTTCAATTGAAGTACAAAAACACATAGAATGTGCAAAAATTCTAAGCGTAGATTGTGAATTATTTTTGTAAGGTGAACACTATCTAAACCAGAAAATATAATAATGCCAGCACCCCAGAAGCTGCCCTTGTACCCCAATCCAGGTACTAGGCCCCCAAGAGTAACGATTTCATTGACTTCTGATTCCACAAATTTATTTTTCCAGTTTTTGAATTTTATATAAGTGGAATCATTTAGTGTGTACACTTTTGTGATGGGCTTCCTTCTTTCTGTTTGTGAGATTTATTCATGCAGGAGGAGGGCATTTATTCTCACTTCTGTACAGTATTTAATTGTGTATCATATCACTCTGTGATTTGCTTTTCACTCTCTTAATGACGTGATTTGATGAAAATAATTTATTAATTTTAATGTAGCGACATTTATTAATCTTATTCTTTAGGGTGTGTGATTTTGTGTTCTGTGTAAGAAAGTTTGCCCATGCCAAAGTTATAAAGATATTCTCCTGTGTTAAATTCTAGAGCTTTGCTTACTTTGTCTTTTAAATTTTGATCTAAAATCCACCTGGATTAATTTTATGTGAGGTGTGAGGTAGAGTACAAGATTCATCATTGATTATTGTTATTAAAAAACATCTTTTCCAATTTTTTCATTTCATAAATTATGTGACTGGATATATGTGACGTATCTCTGGACTTTCTAATCTATTCAATTTGTGTTACTATTTATCTTTGGGCCACTTGCAAAGCTAATTACTATAGCTTTTTACCCAGTCTTGATATCTGATTGTGTAAGTCCTCCAACACAGTTCATTTTGTTCAAGTTTATCTTTACTATTTTTGGACGTTTACATTTCTGTATAAATTTATAAATAACTTGTCAACTTAAATTTAAAAATATCATTTTGATTGTGATTTCTTTAAAACTAGAAAGATCAATATGAGGACAGCTAACATCTTTCTAGTATATTTTCCACTTTACTAATTAGGCTCCCCAACTATGAACATATTATGGCTCTCCTTTTCCTACAATCTTTCTTCAGTTTGGCCTAGTCTGTTTTGTAGTTTTCTGTGTAGAGATCTTGCATTTTGTTTTAATTATTTTATGTTCACTGGTGCTACTGTAAGTGGTATCTTTCTAAAAATCATCATTTTCTATGATGATTGTTGCTTTTATGTAGAAATAGAAGTGATTGATTTTCTTCATGTATTAACCATGTATCTAGCAACATTGATGAATTCACTTCTTAGTTCTAATAGTTTATGTGTAGATTCTTGTGGGCGTTCCTCATATACAATCACACTATCTGTAAATAAGGACATAATTTTTCCTTTTCAATCTTTGTATAATTTATTTCCTTTTTTTGCCTTAGTTCACTGTCTAGCATCTCCAATATGATATTGCATAAAAACTGTGATGAAAGTATCCTTACCTCATTCCTGATCTCAGATCAGATGCTTTCAATTTCTCACCAAATTATGATATTTTCTATAAATTTTGTGGATATTCTTTGATCAAATTAAGGAAGATTCCTTCTTAGTTTTCTATGAGTTTTGTTTATTTTTAAATCATGAACAGGTGTTGAACTTTAACAAATTATTTTTCTCCATTTTTAAAAATTATCAGATATTTTTCTGCTTTCTTAACATGGAGAATTATGTTGACTGAGTTTAACAATGAAGCCAATCTTGCAACACTGGAATAAGCCCGACTTGGTTAGGGTATAGTATACTTTTTGTACTTTGCTGGATTCAGTTTGATAATATTTGTTTGAGCACTTTACGTATGTGGTCATGAAGGACATTGGCTTTCATCTTCCTTTCTTGTAGTGGTCTTGTTATACTGTCTGGTCTAGTTGTGAGCGCCAGATCAATGCCTAGCAATATCAAAGCCAGTTGACAGTACCATGCTGTCTCTTGGCTGACAGGGTCTGAATTTCTCTTTCTTAGTCTCCTCTTTTGGCCAAAAGTAAATAATGTTAGGCCACAGGGTACTGATGTAGGATATGTAGCTCTTTACCACTGCCATGATTTTACTGATCAGGAGCTCGTCCAGAGTGTGTTGTGTGTTGTTGAGGGAGGGTTACCGTTTCCTGCTCTTTTTGTTGCAGAATGAGTTATTCAAACCCCTGATATCACAATGGCTGTGGAGTAGCATTTAGATATCTGGGAAAGATACATCAGCCAACTGCAGCCCCAGTGATTACCAAACTGGCCATCTGTTCTTGTACTAGACTCTGAAGCAGGGACCTAGATTATCATCCCAGCTTATGAAAACATGTCCTGAAGTTCAATTGGTCTCTTCTAGAGACCTGGGTGGTCTTCTTGTCCTTACGATACAGAGGGAAGTGACATTGATTATTTCAGCTACTGCTAAGGCAGAGTGAACCATGTTCATCATGGAAAGAAAGATTATAAAAATCACAGCTTGTTAAGTCCAAAAGAATATACCCAACTGTGTACTTTGAAAGAAAATGAAAGAACACCTAGTCTTGCTAAGCGAGCAGTTTTAAGTAGTGATGTCTAGGGCTGACCTCCAGCTGGTCCACATTGGTTCATCTGTACCAGTTCATCATGGCCGGCAGCTTTTCTGATTGGTTGGTGCCATTGCTCAACCAGTAGGCACATATTTGGAATGTCAAGCTTGGTTATGTCATGGTTTTTGTATCCTTTATATGAAAGGAGTCTTAGAAAAAGATCTACCTGTTTAGACAGACATGTAGCTACAAGTAGCCACTCGTATATTGTTCATAAATATTTGCTAAGTGTTTTACTAATGAACTCAAAGCAACCAGAGTTTCATTTCCTACAGTGACTTTTTCTTTCCTCTCCTAGCAGGGATGAACAAGAAAAATCTATTACCTGGAGCTTTTGTTTGTTACGCACAATGTGTTTCCACCTCTCTGATTTATCTCCCATAGTCTCCCATGGTCCAGCTGGACTGGTCTACTGGGTAGCTCCCAAATCTGCCTGAACATTGACTTGCTTTTGTGCCTCCGCCTTTGTCTGATTTCAAAAGGCTCCTCCTCTCTCCAGTATAACAAGGTACTTACACTCAAGACCCAGATCCAATCCTGCCTCCCCTTGAGGGTTTCCCTTGATTGTTCACTAAAGTTAATTCTCTTAGTCTTCTAGTACTTTTTAGCTCTCTTACTACTCAGTGATGATTTGTTTAGGACACTTTTAATTTATTATGTAATTGTATTTATAGTTATTTTCCATGTGCATGGGTGACTTATCCACCTATAGTACAAACTCATTAAAATTTAAAATTATAAAAATTGACCCCAACACTCGCACAGCAGCTTGCATGGAGTAGAAGGATTGTTTTCCCAAGCTGGAGAGAGACATGTAAATACTCATTTTCCCAAGCTCAGAGTTCAGTCTGCAAGACTCAGGGGGGACCCACAGAGGTTGATTTTGTCAACATCAAATGCCTTCATTGCCATGTTTGCATTCCTTTCTCCATCCAACAAGTCCCAGAAAGCCCAGGAAGACTGTAGGTATGGGGTAGGAGGAAAACCTTAGAAAATCTGCCAACACCAGGCCCTCCTTAGGGCGGTATGGTGGGAGGGCTGTGCGAAAGGGAGTGGAAAGAAGAGGAGGGTAAGCAGAGGCATCACTAAAAAGGAGATGGGAGCATGCCTCCTTCATAATCTTGCCAAGCCTTCTTGATCTTATGCCTTTAAAAAATGAAATATTTAATAACAAAATCTAATTGATGTTTGAATTATAAAGTGATTTAGGAGCACAGCTGTGGTTACTAGAATCCTGACCTCAAAAAAATGTCCACATCCTAATCTCAGGGACTTGTAAACATGTTATCTTACTTTGTAGGTGTGATTAAGTTAAGGATCTTAAAACGGGGAGATTATCCTAAAATACCCCATTGAGCCGAATGTAAGTGAAAGAGGGAGATTCAGACTGAGAGAAAGAGATGGGGCTGGTTTTGAAGATGGAGAAAGGGGCCACAAGCCAAGAAATGCAGGCAGCCTTTAGAAAAGGATGGAAAAGTCCAAGGAAAAGATTGTCCCCAAGAACTTCCGGAAAGGAACACAGCCCTGTTGATACATTGATTTTAGCCCAGTGAGGACCATGTCAGACTTCTAATTTACAGAACTAGAAGATAATAATTTTTTTTTTTTTTTCTGTACGCGGCCTCTCACTGCTGTGGCCTCTCCCGCTGCGGATCACAGTCTCCGGACACGCAGGCTCACCGGCCATGGCTCACGGGCCCAGCTGCTCCGCGGCATGTGGGATCCTCCCGGACCGGGGCATGAACCCGTATCCCCTGCATCGGCAGGCCAACTCTCAACCACTGCACCACCAGGGAAGCCCAATATGTATTTTTTAAGCAATCAAGTGTGTGGTAATTTGTTACAGCAGCCAAAGAAACTGATATAATAACAAATGCAGCATATCAAGCATTTTATGGGAAGACCTAAGTGGGATGCCCCATGTAAGCTGGAAAGTTCAGGGAAGGTTTCCCTGTATGCAGCAAATAAATGGAGAGGGAATTTTCAGGGCAAAGAGGAGGGGAAAGGGCATTATAGTGTGTGGGATCAGGATGTGTGTGGAAGAAACATGAGCAAAAAGGAACAAGGTGAGAAATGAGAGTGAGTTTGGATCACTACAAGCCATCCCACCTTGCTAGCAAGCAACATGGCAAGAGATGAAGCAGGAGGGATGGGGTGAGAGTGTGGAGAGGACTTCTCTGCCCTGGGGAGGGGCTTAGGCTTTAAACAGGGGGGCCTAAGGAGGCAATGAAGTCTTTTAATGAATGGTGGTGTGTATGTGTGTATGTATGTGTACTGGGGGGCTGGAATGACATGGTAAAGATTTGCACTAAAAACTATATCTTACATAGAATATATCTTACATATATCTTACATATAATATATACACATACATATATACACATATATACATATATGTGCATATATAATATATAGTATATGCATATAATGTATATACTATATACATTATATGTATATAATGTATACAATGTATACATTGTATATATTGTATATACTATATACAATATATATGTATATATATACACATATATACATATATGTATATGTATATATACATATATATGTATATGTATATATACATATATATGTATCTATACATACATATGTATATACATATGTATACAATATGTATATATTGTATATACTATATACATTATATTGTGTACTATATACATATAATGTATATACTATATACATTATATGTATATAATGTATACTATATATATGTAATTCTTCCTTTTAGCAAATAACTTCCAAACAGAAATAAACAACAGTTATTTCAAATATAAACCCCAGTGGCTGTGTCACAAGGCACAGGCTCTGAATGTGGGCACCTGATTTGCAGTCAGACCCTTCTTCCCACCTGGGCGACAACATGCACTGTGCTCCAGGAGGGGAGACTGCAAGAGGCACTTTCTTCTGCCCCTAAATCCCTCCTCTTTAGTGGTCCCCCTTCACAGGGGCATTGTCAGAGGATTTATTCAGTGAGGGTGCTGATGGTGGTTTGGGGATGCTTTAGTCCCTACACAATCTCCATCGGACCAACCCAAGCTATTCCAAAAAAATACATAATAGTAATACTTTTATAAACATATGGATAATCTTATAAAGCAGGTAGGTTTGAAGCTGCTCTGCTTGGAGTGGGTGTGGAGGCCATACTGTCTTCTGCTCCGCTTTCTCCCCCTGTCCACGGCACCCTCATCAAGCCCCCAAGGATTCTTCGATCATCGTCAGTAAAGTACCACTCACTGCCCTCATTCATTCCACAGTTACTGTGCAACTACCATGTGTCTGGAGCAGCTTCAGGCAATGGAGGTACGAAAGTGAAAAAGACAAATTTCTCTCTCTCTCTCTCTCTCTCTCTCTCTCTCTCTCTCGCTCTTTCTCTCTCTCTTGTTAACTAATGTGCAGATGGTAACTAGTGTGATGGAGAAAAACAAATATGGAAAGAAACTTAGAATTTTGGAGTTGGAGGAATGAACTCCAAATGGGTCAGAGCAGATAAAGTTTATCTTCAGATTCATTGATCTTAACAGGTACGCAGAGAACAAGGTCATCCGCTGAGCTTGCTGGAGAGGAGTTGTTGCTGGAAATCTGGAAGGAGAGGAGGAAACTTGAAACAGTCACGTAGGGGAATAGGAGAGAAACAGGTCTGGGGCTGTATCATATGATCACTGGGCAGCATTAAGGCCCATTTGAAGTTAATGATAATAAATTTAAAGTGAAGCCAGTTGACACCCCTCCCCCTCCCCCCAAAAAAGAAAAACAAATAATCTCAGGTAAGGTGTGAAAAAAAGAAGCTTCAGAATATTTGGCTATTTAAAATGATTTGTACATATTCTGTCATCAAAATAGCAACCAACTGCTATAGCCATAAAAGAAATCCGTAAATATCTATCCCTTCTTTCCCGATTTCCAACCGCTAAGACACACCACCGGCATTTTATATTTATGGGTGGTTTTTAGATCCTCCTGAGCTGCATTATGTAGGTTGCCAATATTTTCTAATTCCACATTCTTGTTAATGAGTGGCTCCCCGTTGCCCTCCACACAAGATTTATTAAAATTACCCAGGGAGTAGTACATTTGCAGAACTATGAAATACAGTCAGTGTTTCATACTGATTAGAATTGGTACTTTCAGTTGAAGTCTCCTCCCAGAAAAGTGCACAAAAATCTCACCTTCTCCTCCAATTTTGTCAATTTCTTCTGGGATACAGTGGGCCTTCAATACAAAATATTTTCCCTTAACAATTATTATTTCTAGTAACTTTGTCAAAAATACATGAAAGACAGAAAATCACTTAGCTCTGTGATGCCAGGCACTGGGCCATCCATCCTGTGTTTAGCAGGCAAAACTTGGACCAATGGAGTAGATTTTGTTCTCCAAGGAGAGTTAAGGACAGGAAGAGAGGTGAGAGGCTCTCAAAAAGCAGGACAGCCTCAAATGCTGAGCCAGACGCAAGCTCAGAAGGAGGAAATGTGTTTATGGGACCAACTTGCAAATGCAAACATGAGTCAGCCAAAGCAACATAACAAAGGATCCTCAACAGCTGGATTTCTTTGATGTTTAAAGTAGTAATAAACATCCATGACTATCTTTGGAACATGATGTATCTCTACATACACATATACCTATTTAATAGAACCACAAAGATTAGTTAACCAAAACTTACCTAAGAACTATCAACTTTCACTTCCCTAATTGGGTCCCGACGCACAAGTTTATCTGTTGGGGAAAAAAAAATTTTTTTTTTACTTCCTATTACTGAAGTGGGAATCAGTAATTGTAGGGTTCCCAGGAAGACACTGAAAAACCCTCGGATTGGGGGGGATTTGGGCTGCAGTTCTCCAAATCTGTTACATGGGAGGGGGTAGAGCAAATCATTAGTGAGTTTTCTTGTCTCCTCAGGTCTAAAAGTTTATGAACTTTCAAAGGGATACAGGAGCCAACCTGAAAGAGTTCCAGCCAAAGCTGTAAAAATTTGAGCAACAAAATAAATAATGTAGTATTGAATTATAGGTCAAATTATAAACTAAATACGTATGAGTCCACACTGCTATAAATAAATGATTGAATAGATAAATATTTAAGAGGGAAGGAACACATCTACCTTACAGAATAATTCCAAACAATAGAGTAGATACTCCCCGCTCCAGGAGGTGGAGTTGCGTTTCCCCAACCCTCCTCTCTGGAGTGTGGGCTGAATTTGGTGACACTCATCCAAAGAAAAAAGTATGGAAAGAGAAATAGCAACTCCTGGGCAGACACTACTTTAAGCGATTTAGGTCAACATCACCAGTAACAAGTTCTGTTGCTATCGTGTAGCCCCTGATAGGATGTGATAACGAGAAGGACATTTTACCTGTGTGGTCTTCCTCCCCCAAACCCATAACCACAGCCTAATCATGAGGAAAACATCAGAAAAAACCAAATGATAGATATCCACAAAATGGCTTAGCAGAATTTTTCAAAACACTCAAAGTTAAGAAAAACAAGGGAAGACCAAGAAACTGTCACAGACAAGAGGAGATTAAAGAGACATAACACTAAATGGAGCGTTGGGTCCTGAACGTGATCCTGGAACAGAAAGATCTTAGCGGAAAACTAGTGAAATCTACGTGAAGTCTAGTTTAGGCAAGAGTAACGGATCAGTGTTCATTTCTTATTTTTGACAACTGTACCATGGTGATGTAAGATGTGAATATTAGGGGACACCGGCAGAGCGGGTTTAAGCAACTCTGTACTATCTCTGCAACTTCTTTGTAAATCTAAAATTACTTCAAAATAAAAAGGCTTATTATCAACAACAAAAGCAAACATTTATGAACCTGGAGTGCAAACAGAACCTTTTTGAAAAAGCAGCAGCAACTATTCCCCTTTACATAACTCAGTTACTGAGGGGTGTGCAGTGCTGGGAACTCGGGTGTTGGGATGCAGAGAAGGCAGCCCGGGGCCGGGCGTGCGCGTCCGGGCGCCGCGGGGGCCCAGGCTCCTCCCCGGAGCCGCTGGGGCGCCGGACTCTGCCCTGGGCGCGCCCAGCGGGGCGGAGCCACCAAGCCCGGCCTGGCCGACCCGGCGCGAGGTCCAAGCAGAGCGGAAGAGCAGCGCCTGGACCCTGCGCTCGCTGAGCGCCCTCCAAGGTAGGCGAGCCCCTGCGATCTGCGGGCAGGTCAACCCTCCCGCCCCCCAGGTGAGTGGGTGTCCAGGTGCCCTTGGAGCTGCCCGCCCCCCAGCGCCGCCCAGTGTACCAAGGGCATTTTCCTGAAAACGGATCGTTGGTAAGGAGCATATTCTCCCTGTAAACCTCTTTTCTGGGCTCGGATTCCCTGGGCGAGAAGTTTGTGCTCCTCCAGGAACAGAGTTGCCTTCCCCGAGAAAGCTTACCCCCTCCATAGCCCTGTGCACACCTGATTATTTATTTAGATTGGTGTTACGCAGTCCCTTGGTCAGGGGTCCCCGCGATTCACAGGCGGTGGAGAAAACCCTCTGGAAAACTTGCTGTCACCTGTGAACCCCCGCGTGGCAACTTTGACGGCTTACTGTGCCCGAAATTTTTAAGAGCATAAACAAATGAACGAGTGAAGGTGGTTGTCTTACCCTTCATTCATTCGTGCTGGCTTCTGTAGCTGTAGGTGTAGCGAAAAGAGAACAGCCTATTGGCTGACAGTTTTCTACTGTCATGGGGTTTTAGAGCTGAAAGTTACTCAGCCCCAGGCAATTTTGCAAAGGGGCAGTGTCATCTTACGGAAAGAACAGTACAGGACAGTGCAAAACTGGATGATGACATGGCTGTAACTTTTCAACCTTCTTCGAAAGGGAAAATAAATTTATATATACATATATATATACACACACATATATATACATATATATGTGTGTGTGTGTGTGTGTGTATATATATATATATATATATATATATATATATATGAGCAGAAGAAGCCGTTAGCTCCAAATGTAGCTGAAGCTGTGTCTGTTTACCATTTTCACTATAGTTGTTTGATTTAAGAATCAAAACCTTTTTTACTTCTTGGTATATATAGACTAGATGAAGTGTCCAAAAGGGAATTACTTCTCATTTGCAATTGGGAAAAGATAATGTCTTTTTAACCTAATGCTATTAAATATTCAGTTCTGCAGAAGTCTGGCTTTTCAGAAATATGATCTGAGCTGGAGTTTCAGGTACCCTAGCACACACAATCGGTGCTGTTGTTTCTTCCTGCTGGGCTCTCCCCCCCTCGTTCTCGCCCTACACTGATAATTTGAGAGTGAAGGGCCCTGACACAGAGGAATGTGCACCTAAGCAGAGGCTTCTCAACCACTTACAGAAAGAATGAAAATGGCTTACACTTCCTGTGACCTAGGCAAACTTCCCAAGGTTTTTACCTTTGTGATTTGCTAAATAAATGTAGTAACTAAACCTGCACTAACTAAAAAGAGATTTTTGAAATAAAGACAGACACTATTTCAGTTGTATTATTCACCTTTCTGATTCTGAGAATTAATGACAGGCATGTTATTTGTTAGCGTATTGATTTATAATGTGCTGGACAGTGGGCTTGAGTTGTAATCCCCAAATCTGGACAAAGCCGGAAGATCTAAGCTAGATTTGGCCAAAACTGAAAAGTGAGGTGTACATTTATTTGTTTAGAATAATGGCTGTAAAAGGGAACAACGGAAGGTTTCTGAAGCGAATGTCATTTAAAGTAGTGGCTTTGACTCTGCGAGGCATTTACACCAAAATTAAAAGGCCATTTATCGAGAGAAAAGCATTTCAAAATGGCAACACGTTGTTATCAATTTAATAGCATGTTTAAGTAAATTTACATTTCACTAAGTGTGAAAACAGCCACCCACTGAATTTGGAAACCAAAAGCACGGTGTGTGTGTGTGTGTGTGTGTGTGTGTGTGCGCGCGCGTATGTGTATGTGTGTGTGTGTGTGTGTGCGCGTGCGCGCGCGTGTGTGTGTGTGTGTGTGTGTGTGTACACTCGGTTTTAGAAAATATTTGGTGCGCCTGTGGATTTTCGGGCCTAGTCATATATTCACTGAACGAATATTTATTGTGTAGGGCACTATGTTCTTTCTAGGAGACCCAGGGGGATACAGCTTTGTGTAAATAAGACACATTCCTGTCCTCATGGAATTTACACAACTTTGGACTCCTCCGGGACACCCCGAGGCCATAGATTAGGAATCACAGCAATCACCATCCATCACTTTTTGACAGTGACCGAAACTAGAAACTAGATTAGTTTCAAATCACAGACTCTTTTACACTGATTGAAATAGATTAAAAAATTGTAAAGGAACTTATATGTTATTCAAGTCAGTTTTCTCTTCTGCTTAGGTTGGGAAAGAATTTAGGGATCCTGTGTTCTGGGTTTAATGTTATGAAATATTGAGATCTTAAACCTGAAATATCTAAATATCAATTTCATGCAAATTCAATGAAAACTAAACTTGTAGTAGCAGATGCAATCATTTAGGGGGTGAAAAATTCAAATCGAGAGAATCCTATTCATCAACTTATTTTTTTCCTGTAAATTAGAAAAACATGACTATAATTATTTTTAACCTCAGAGGAAAAGAGTGACTTTATGTAAGGCATTCTTGCTTTTTTTTTTTTTTATTTTGCTATTTTTAAAAACAGCTCTATTGGAGGTATAATTTACATACCATAAAATACATCCAGGGGTCCAATTCAGTGATTTTTAGTAAATTTATGGAATTGTACAACCATTATCACAATCCAATTTTAGAATATTTTCATCATCCCCATCCTTCCCAAATCTCAAGGGCCTGTTTTCAGTCACTCACCATTCTCACCCCCAGCCCCAGGCAAGCACTCATCTACTTTCTGTTTCTTTAGATTTGACTTTTCTGGACACTTCATACAATGAGATCATATAATATACAGTGTTTAACATCTGACTTCTTTCACCTAGAATAATGTTTCCAAGGTGCATTCAGGTTGTGGCATGTGTCACTAGTGGTTCCTTTTTATTGCTAACTAATGTTCATCCCATTGGATGGCTATGCCACATTTTGCTTACCAGGTGATGGGCATTTCTGCAATCACATTGAAGGGGTAAGACAGATATTTTGGTCCAGCTTCCATGGTAGCATAATTTGAAAATAACTGATAGGAGCCAAACTTGTATTTATATTTATGAAAAATATATTCCTGATATGGATTGCTGATATTTACCAAATGTCATAACTGTGATCTTTCTGTGAGACTCCATGAAAGTAGTAAATCGTAAATCCTGTGCCAGTGGCAGGAAGCATCGGTCATTTCATATTCTAGGTTGGACTTAGAAGACGTTTAACTCTTTTTTTTTTTTTAAATGTGAGAATTTATTTTGCCTTTATTTTATTTTATTTTTTTATTTTTTATTTTTTTTGCAGTACGCGGGCCTTTCACTGGCCTCTCCCATTGTGGAGCACAGGCTCCAGATGCACAGGCTCAGCGGCCATGGCTCACGGACCCAGCCGCTCCGCGGCATGTGGGATCTTCCCAGACCGGGGCACGAGCCCGTGTCCCCTGCATCGGCAGGCGGACTTTCAACCACTGCGCCACCAGGGAAGCCCTTGACTTTATTTTTGATAGATAATTTTGTTGGATATAAAATTCTTAGTTGACATTTTTTTCCCTTCAGCACATGTAATGTCACTATCTCCTGACCTCCATTGTTTCTTTGAGAGGTCTGCCTTCAATTTTATTTTATTTTTTTAATTTTTAATTTTTTTTATTGGAGTATAGTTGCTTTACAATATTGTGTTACTTTCTACTGTACAGCAAAGTGAATCAGCTATACATATACATGTATCCCTTCTTTTTTGGGTTTCATTCTCATTTAGGTCATCACAGAGCATTGAGTAGAGTTCCCTGTGCTATACAGTAGGTTCTCATTAGTTACCTATTTTATACATAGTATCAATAGTGTATATATGTCAATCCCAATCTCCCAGTTCATCCCACCACCCCCCTTCCCCTTGGTATCCATACTGTGTCTCTATTTCTGCTTTGTAAATGAGATCGTCTATACCAATTTTTTCAGATTCCACATCTATGCGTTAATATACAATTTTTGTTTTTCTCTTTCTGACTTACTTCACTTTGTATGACAGTCTCTAAGTCCATCCATGTCTCTACAAATGACCCAATTTCATTCCTTTCTATGGCTGAGTAATATTCCATTGTATATATCTACCACATCTTTATCCATTCCTCTGTTGATGGACATTTAGGTTGCTTCCATGTCCTGGCTATTGTAAATAGTGCTGCAATGAACATTGTGGTACATGACTCTTTTTGAATTATGGTTTTCTCTGGGTATATGCCCAGTAGTGAGGTTGCTGGGTCATATGGTGGTTCTATTTTTAGTTTTTTAAGGGATCTCCATACTGTTCTCCATAGTGGCTGTATCAACTTACGTTCCCACCAACAATGCATGAGGGTTCCCTTTTCTCTCCAGCATTTATTGTTTGTAGATTTTTTGATAATGGCCACTCTGACCGGTGTGAGGTGATACCTCATTGTAGTTTTGATTTGCATTTCTCTAATAATTAGTGACGTTGAGCATCTTTTCATGTGTTTCTTGCCCATCTGTATGGAAAGACGTTTAACTCTTGACGTTAACTTCCGTAGAGAGCCTATGTCTCCTTTGCTACGTTTTCTTCACAAATGATATGCATTTAAATTTGGGGGATTTTGATGAGTGTTTGGTCCAACAGTGATAACTGAACTACTCTTAAAGATATGAGCACTTCTTAATAACATGTTTTAGTGGCACACTTAACATAAAGCATGAGTCATCTAGAGCCTTAAGCAAAAAAGTAGAAGGGAGTGCATCTGGATTTGCATGCTTTTTGTTTTATTATTCTGTAGTTTCTATGACTGTGCTAAAGGATGAACCTGATACAGCTGTTTGTTGATTTACCAAATCAGGCACTAGTTTGAGCTCTTAAAATCTAAAACAGAAGAAATGCCACTCCTTGTTCCTCCAGGACCTTTAGAGGAGCTAGACCAAAGTAATAAATTATTCCAGGTTCCTATTACGTGGTGGTGTTTCTTCTATGAGTAGTCTACAGAACAAATGAAATAAGAACTCTCTAACACTACAAAAACATTGGCTTTTGGTTATACGTCTCTTAGGAAGCCGGGACCTTGAACAGCAGTTCAGTCAGAGCTGTTTTCTTAATTAGCCCCATTCACCCTGCTTTGTGCTAACTCTTAAGACAAATGCATTTTTAGTGGGTTACGTTTGACAACTTATGCTCTAACATAGATTTCTCCAGTTGAGTGGAAACTTCTGTAAAATGTTGGCAGATTCTGTGAAACTAAAGAGAAGACACTATGTCTCTGAATGCCTGTAAGTTACTGCTAGAATTGCAAGATCCTATGGGGAAAAAAAGAGCATTCAGATAACTTGAAGGTCTTTTTTATGGACAACTTGGAATGCAAGGATTTTAATTTTATGCTCCTAAAGTTTGAAAATAAGGTAGCCTAGGTTAAATAGTATAGTTTTCTGAAGCTGGATGTGCTCATTTGGAGCTCAGTTTGTCTGCTGGTAATATCAAAACAACTTGCTGAACTCGTGGCTCATAACACTAATGTTTTGCTGATCTGTGGTTAGATGAATTAAGTCTCTGTTGGCAACGTCTCTCTCTCTCTCTCTCTCTCAACTTGGTAAGAATTTAAAAATTTCTATAACAAATGTATTTTTCTAGTCTTACACTGACAATGTCATTCCAATTGTCTCTTGAGAGTCAAATGTCAATTACAGGAGTCCATCTTCATCCTTCTCACCTTTTGGAAATTGGAGTGGACACGCTCCCCCTGTTGTGTCTGTTCACCAACAGCAAGAAGGCTCACTCAAGCATTGAGCTGTAAACTTCTTCTAGTTATTTTGGTGAGTTCACTCATGCATCACTAACGGTCACGTGATCTGGTATAAGGAACTTGGTTTCACCCAGAGCCAGGAGCTGCTTCTCAGCCTTGTATCTTTCTATTAGCCCCTGGACTTCGGTAGGATGCCGCACTGGGATCAGTCTAACCTCTTCCTGATATAGGAGGATGGGCAGAGGGGGCAGTGAAGCACAGGGTCCGGGCTGCTTCAGGGGGTGGTCAGCCTTAATAGACTTTGTAGTCACTGCCTCAATGATCTATGTGTTTATGCTCTACTGTGAAGAATGAAAACATGCATCTAGACGATGATCAGAAAACGAATGGGTAGATGAAATAAGGAGTTCTAGGTTCATGAATTAGATTTAAATCTTCTTGTTGCAAATATCCTTGAATACGTCTTATATATTTTTATATATTTCCTCCTACTTTTCCACATTAGTAAATAATAATCATGATTAACTTTCTTAAGATGTTTAAGATTTCCCTTGTTTTTGTCACAATATTGAATGTCATACTTCATGGACTATTCTTCTAGGGGCAACGGCACTAACTACCTGTCAGCAAATCAATTACTTGCTTTTTAACAATTCCGATTCTGTCACTATTTTTTTTTTTTTTTGTCATTTACACTTCTGGAGGGGTTAACAATTTGAATTAAGGAAAACAAATTCAGCTAATTGTGCCTTCCAGTTAGTTCTGATATAATCAGTGAAGTTCCTTGGATTTTGAAACCTCCATTGCACTTTGCATTTTCTAGGGTACTGTTGAATTACGGTTTAAAAAATAAAAGCATATAAATCCATCTTTTTTAGTGTAGAGTTCTGTAAGTTTTGACGAATGGTTACAATCATGGAACCTACATCACCATCAAGATTTAGAACAGTTCCATCACCACTCTCCAACCCCCCAAAATATTCCCCAGTGTCTCCTTTGTAGTCAATCCCTCCCCCACTCTTAATCCCCAGTTCAGTTTTCTGGCCCTATAGTTTCAGATTTTCTAGAATGTCATATAAATGGGAGTACGGAATATGTATCCTTTTGGATTTGGCTGTTTTCAGTCAGCATAAGGCATTTGAGATTCATCTATATCGCTGTGGGTATAAGTAGGTCATTCTTTTGTGTTGATGAGTAGGATTCACCTGTTGATGAATATTTGAATTTTTTCCAGTGTTTGGCAATTATAAACATTTGTGTTTTACGGAACATAAAAATCCCCTAGGAGAGAGGTCGCTGGGTTGTACCGTCTGTGCTTAATTTTATAGGAAACTGCTTAAGTGCTGCCGTCCTGCGTGGCTGCACATTTTGCTTTCCCACCAGCAACATACAGGAGTTTCGGCTACTCTCCATCCTCACCCACACGTTGTATCATCTGTTTTTCCCTCCTTCGCTGGATAATTTTTAAAGTGAAGTAGATGATGTTGAAGCCCAGCTATCCCAAGACCAGCTTAGGAAGCTACAGATATTTTGTAAATGCCTGAGCCATTTGCTCTTAAAATATCTAATAAAGCCACAAAAATTTTCCGAAAGGGCACCTTCCTTATAAATGTTACAAATGACTGAGATATATGTCAGTGACAACTGCTTCTCATGTTTTTTTCACTGACGAGTCATAAGTGGCTTTTAAGTTGATTGTTAACTGAGAAGGTCAAAGCAAGAGGAGTAATTGACTGATGGGGGTGGGGGGATGAGAAGAGGGGGGACAACTGGGCTTAGGTGTTGACACTTTCAAATGATGCCCTGTAAGTAAATGTCTACAATAAGCTGTGAACATAAAGATAATTACTTAATATTCTCTGAATGTGTATTATGGTCAGATACGCCATAAGCACTTTTGATGCTGTATCCCATTTAGTTGTCATATAACTCTATGAGGAAGTTAACATTTTCATCTGGATTTTTCAGTTGAGGAAACTAAAGCCTAAGGGAGTTTAAAAACTTTTCCAAGGAGGAGTTTGGGATTAACAGATACACACTACTATATGTAAAATAGATAATCAACAAGGATCTACTGTACAGCACAAGGAATGCTACTCAATACTCTGTCAGAACCTGTATGGGAAAAGAATCTGAAAAAGGATAGATCTATTTGCATAACGGAATCACTTTGCTGTACATCTGAAACTAACACAACATTGGAAATCAACTATACTCCAATATAAAATAAACATTAAATATAAAAAAAGATGAAAAAAAAAGAACAGACATATACCGAAATAGATTAGAAGAAAATCCAGAAATTTACCCAAAAAGAACAGTTGATTTTGATAAAGATAAAATTTAATTCAATATGTAAAAATTAATAATTTCAATAAATGGTGATAAAGGAATTGAAAAAAAAAAACTTTTCCAAGGCTGCTCAGCTAGTGGGGAAGTAAAATAGTCTTGTGGGCAGTACCGAGTCCGAAGCCCTCATCTTTAAGCCATGGAGTCACACTGCCTCTGTTGGTGGAATAAATCTATTGTGACAACATCTGCTTAGGCTCCTGAAGGACGCACCTGGGGGCTCATGGCAGGAGTCACTTGACTGTTACTTAGTCACTTACTTTGGAAAACCCCTGTTACTAAATGAGCTTGGACCCAAGAAACTAGGCTTGGAAGTCCATTCAGAATGCAGCAGGAGACAAAGTGGAAATTTGGAAACAGCCCAAGCCCTGTGGGTTGGGGTTCATGACCATCATTAACAAGCTGTCTTTGCTTGACCTTGGGGAGCTCATTCTCTCATCTGTAAAATGGGGACAATAACACTTAACTGCCTCAGGTGTTCATGAGGATTATTAAAGGCAGCATACCCCAGCCTGCATGTGGTGGGCTGTCATCAGATCCCGGTCCCCTCACTCTTCCCCAAATGGGAAGGGATTCATGTGACTTGCACCACTCTGCAGTTGAGCTGCTATACTGGTCATTGGGCGAAACCTTCAGCTGTTTTTCAAAGTTTCAAATTATACCAGTGAACTATGAAGATAGATTTTCTCATTACAAAGACACTTGGATTTGGGGGGTCAGTCTATCTGGGTTCAGGTGATAAGATTAACTTATGATCTTGAAAAACATGTCACTTTTCTGTGACTTGGTTGCCTCATACCTACATATAGACAGATATAGATATATAGGTAATAATTATAGCACAGTGTGTTGGGATGATTAATTCTGACAATATATGGAAAATAATTTTTGGTAAATGGCACAGTGCTTTGTCAATAGTATATATTTTACATTGTGTTTGTACTAGGATTTCAATCCTTTTTTCCCCCCAAACTAAATAGCTTTCATTTCATATCTAAGAGCTGGCTATAGCACTGGCTATGATATAAATATATTTGTATATACAAATGAGTAGCATTTAGAAATGAATAAAAATTAATTCTACTTTAAAAATCTTAGATTATTTCTTGCAAACAGCATTACAGTTACTTGGGCTCCGTGTTAACATGCATGTCTTTTGATATACTGTACATCATTTTCAGGTAAACTGCACAGTCACCTGAGATTTAGCCAGCTGACACTGGATGTCACCATTGTGCCGTGTAATGTCGCTGCAGAACAGGTGTGCTATTCAGCATTCAGTACATGACCAGTCTCTTCAAGTGTCTGGAGATATATTAGCTTTTCTCCCCCATCACATAACCTAATTACCCTTGTAGCACTTTTATTGTAAATTACTCTTTCAGTTTCTAATATCAAAGCTCTCTATCATAGTGACCAAGAATGATGAGACAATTGTCAATATTGTTAGCTCAGAACTGAGGAGGTGAAAACTCAGAAACTGTGGGAAAACAGGGCTCTCGGTCACTAAGCAGAGTCACTGACTCTGGCTAACCTAAGTAGGAAAGGAATTTACTGGAAGTAAATTCATCTTCCAGAATCGATGGGAAAACTAGGTATGGAAATGGGAGAATCCAGTCCCGGTACCTCAGCAAAGATCAGCCTGTAACAAGAGGGGGATAGACTTCTTCTGGCATTGCCACTGGTCACTAGATACCACGCTGGTGTCCCTGCTGCTGGACGCAACGCACTCTCTGTGCCAGACTCCTTCCTGCCCAGAATAATGACGGGATTTTCACTGCCTCCAGCTTATCAAGCCCGAGGGACAATCCTTTGCTGGCCTTCCAGGAGGGAGCGCTCAATTGGCTGAGTCTAGGAGTTGTTCCTGTGCTCCAGCCCCAGGGAGTGAAGGAGAAGTAAGGGATCTTTCCTGAAAAGACTCCTGCAGATGGTGACCCTACATACCTGGGAGGGAGATTCAAGCCAGGCGTCCACCACGGTGCTTTTCAATCAGTACCCACAGAAGTGAGTTGAGAATGCTGCCGTGTGGTCAGCTGCCCTGTGGTCAGCTGCCCTTCGCTACTCCTTCCATGGACCTGGACTCAGTTGCATGTGCCCTGTGGCACCTGACAGCATCCCAGACTTTGCTGTCCCTGTCTTTCCTTCAACCCTGAGGGAGCCTTACCAGCCAGGGCTAGACCTGTTTTAAGTGGCCAAGGAGAAAACTCCTTAGGTAAATTGAAAGTCTTAACAAGTTCGGTCTATTAAAAGAAAAATTCCTGCCCATTAAAGGAAAAAAAAAAAAAGGTAGGCCACACTGCATACCTTGTTCTTAGAACATGACTTCAAGCAAGTTCCAGCCTCAGCTCTTGCTCTGCCCTTTGCCTGGAATCCTCTTCTCCCAGATGACCACACGGCTTCACCTCCTTCATTCACGTCTTTTGCTTAAATGCCACCTCTTCAGATCGGCCTTCTCTCAGCACCCATCCAAAACAGCGCCGCTTTTTATTCTGTTACCCTGCCTCCGCTTTTCTTCATGACACCACCTCTGATTATGTTCCCTATATATTTATTGTTTTGTTTCATGTCTGTTTCCCCCCTGTACTGAAAGTCCTGTACTGAAAGCGGGGTCTCTGACTCATTTCTGTAGCCACAGCTCCTAACACAGCTGTATTCAATAAATGTTTAATACATGAATGAATGAATCAAGGGTTAAATAAAGGAAGGGAACTCCTTTGTTAAAATCTCTAGACTATAAGTACCACAAACTGAATGGCTTAAATGTAGTACTTTCTTGTCTCACAGTTCAGGAGGCTGAAAGTTCAAGATCAAGGTGTCGGCAGGGTTGGTTCCTTCTGAAAACTATAAGGAAGAATTTGTTCCAGGCTCTCCTTCACCTTCTGGTGGTTTCCTGGAAATTTCTGGTATTCCTTGGTGTGTAGAATCATCACCTTGATCTCTGCCTTCAACTTTACATGGAGTTTTCCTTGTGTGCAAATTTTCCCTATTTACACAGACATCAGTCATATTGGATTAGGGTCCCCCATACTCCAGTGTAACCTCATCTTAACTAATTACGTCTGCAACAACCCTGTTTCTATATAAGGTCACATTCTGAGGTACTGTGGGTTAGGGCTTCAACATGTGAATGGAAGGGGGGAAAAAATTCAACCCACAACAGGCACCTTCTTTGTGTTTATTGTATAATGGTTGAGCCATGCTTAGGTCATTAATCAGAAAAGCAGGTTTGGTTACATAATCCTGGGTGCCCAGTGCTGTGCTGGTTTACCACATGGATAATAATTCACAATAATGTGTATGAATTGCTTTGTAAATGGTAAACTATTCATTGGATGTTAGTATAATCAGCTGGGGATGTTGACAAATTATTGACGCATTATCAAGAAAAAATCAATACTATGGATTTGCTAGTCTTAAAATACCCCCAAATGGATTTTCCTTTACAGCCCAGCTCGATCTGCAGACTGTTTAAAGTATTACCAGACTTTTTTCTACCAGTCAGACTGCTTGTCAGCAGTAATTGTGGATAATGGCTTTATGTTTTATTTACTTATTTGACAAACATGTACTAATCATTTATTATGTGCTAAGCACTATTATAAGTGCTTGACAAATGTTAACTCACAACCACGTTTATTATTTATATTATTATTATTAATAATAATATTATCTGAATTTTACCGATAAAGAAACTGAGGCACAGAGAAGTTAAGGAATTGCTTAAGGTCACACAGCTACTGAGTGGCAGAGTCAGGCCATGAAACTAGGCAGTCTGCCTCCAAACCTTTTAGCTGTAGAACATTCTTTGTTCACAGAAAGTCTCATGGAAAAATTCAGTGTGTGACAGAACAAAGCAGAGCTGCTTTGGTTCAAGTCCAGACGGCAAAGCCCTGTCTGGGCAGTGCCTCCCCGTCCCTGGGGAGCCCTGTTTGAAAAGGCCTGATCTCGGAAATAATACCTCTTGGCTTGATGCCACTTGTAAGCTGTCTTCAATCCACTCTAGCATAAAACAAATAAAATTCTTTTCTCACTTTAATTAACTGATTGTGTTTTATTTTGAAAATTTTATCTGCTTAAACTACTTCTGGCAGAAATAAATGTTAAGATAGATTTTCCCTCGGACGGTAACGCCATATGGCAATTTGGACTTTCCTGGCTTAAGTTCCCCTTTGGTTTCTTTATACAAATGAAGGACTGTGATCGTGAAAGTTTCCTGAACCAAAAGAGAAATGGGATTTGATTTCCTATAAATAGAGTTGCATATAAACTTTGCAACCAGATAGGCATGATCTACCCTCTCTGTTACGCACTGCTTATTTTCTGTGGTTATTCATAATATAAAATAATCGGAGCAAGAATTTTAAGAGTTACTGTCCATTGAGTGCCTTCTGCAACCAGGGATTTAAAAAACTCTTCATTTTTTACAACTCTAGGTGTTATCACCCCTATTTTACAGATATGTAAGTCAGGGCTCAGGTTTTATGTAACTTGTTTAAGTTGGCCCAACCAGTGAGGGGAGGAGGGGGGATGTTTTGAGAAATATCATTGGTTAAGGAGCAGAATTTTTTTTTAATTGAAGTATAGTTAATTTACAATGTTGTGTTAGTTTCAAGTGTACAGAAAAGTGATTCAGTTATACATATAGATATAGATATTCTTTTTCAGATTCTTTTCTGAAAAGAAAAGGTTATTGCAAGATATTGAGTGTAGTTCCTTGCAAGATATAGGTTATTGAACTAAATTTGAACTTCATATAATTTTCATGTGTCCCGAAATGTTATTCTTCTTTTGATTTTTTTTTTTGAACCATTAAAAGATGTAAGAACCATTCATAAGCTGTCCTAACAGGCTGGAAGCCAGACTGGGCTCCCCGCCGTGGTTTGATGACCACCACTCCAGCCTGACCACCCCTCTCTCATTTCCAAACACATCATTTCTTGTCTCTGTGGGCATTTCTTTTACTTCCAGCATTTAAATGTTGTTTTGGACTAAGAACTTAATCCCGGAAGAGACTTCAGAGGACCAAGTAACGGAAGTAGTTCCGCTCACATCCTGCAAAAAACAGACATGCAGAGCTGCTACGGCCAAATCAAGTTCCCCTGAAACAAATAGAAGCCACAGTGGCTGTCTAAGAGGATTTAACATAAAATGGAAAATTCTTGGCATACTCTGTCAATTTCATTGAAGATTAAAGGATAAATGCAGGACTTTGAGTCATCCCCAGAAGCTATTTAGTTTCAAAGTGATGCTAGCAAATATGAAAATTCTTTGTGTGTTTTAACAGCATAGGTCATTGCTAAATTTTAATTTTTTTCCCACTAGGGAATCTGACCTTAATGTGATAGAAACACTTTTGATCTTGGTGTCCAAAAGACAAAGGTTTGAGTTTCAGCTCTGTTAGTTTTACTGTGATCTTGGGTAAATTAATAGCACCTACTAGATTCTTGGCTTCCTTATCAGTAAAATGAGATTAATAATCCTACCTTACAGGACTTTTATTTTATCTTATTTTTTTAGTCCTTTACTATTTATTATGAAAATTTCAAAGAGAAACAAAATAGTAGAGCACTGTAGGGATCCCATGTGCCCTCACCCAGCTTCTACAATTCTGTGCATTTTATCAAACTTCTTTCATTTTTACCTCACCCCATTTTTTTCCTCTCTTTAAATACTAGAGTAAAATACTCTCTTTAACATTTCAAATGTAATATTATCTCACCTGCAAATATTTCAGTATATATAACTAACAGAGAAGATCTTTCTAAGGAATATCAATTCCATTATCACACCTAAAATTACAATAATTACAAGTAATGCTTTGCAAAATTGCAATAATTCTTTAACATCATCCATTATCCAGTCAGTGGTAAAATTCCCCTACTTGTTTCAAAAATGTCTTTATATAGCTGGTTTATTTGAATCAGGTGCCAAAGAAAATTCATATATTGCATTTGGTCGTATGTTTCTTAAGTCTCATAATTTCTGGCAACTTCTCTTCTCTTCTTCCCATCTTTCTTCCTATAATTAATTTGTGGAAAGAATAATTATTTGCCCTGTAAAATTTTACATAATCTGGATTTGGCTGTTTGCAACCTTCACCTTTGTAGAGTCATTGAACAGTTTCCTCTTTCTCAGATGTTTACCGTCAGTAGATAGAGGGGCTGCATACTTCATAAGTGATGCTTTCTACTTGTGCTTGTACCACATCTAGAGAGCATAGCGTCTGGTTGTCTCTCTTTTAGTTTTCTGTTAAGGTTGATTAGTGGGGTCCCTCGAGTTGATGCATTCTTCATCAAGCTCTCACCTAATGTTTTTAGAGCTGGTTGATGACTGTGGCTTAGATCCATTACTTCACAAGGGGTTGCAAAATGTAGGTTTTCTAATTCTATCAGTCCTTTTGGGTTATTAGCAGAAATTCTGTAGCAAAATTTTCCTAATCAACTGTTTGGTTACCAAGAAATACACGGTAAATTCATATCATAAAGGCAAGACCAATGCTTGTTGGTGTCCCCTCACCCCTTTTTCTGGGCTAACTTTTAGTATAATCGTGGCCCGTCTCCATTGAGTTTGAGGATTGTTGTTGTTGGTGGTGGTTTTTCTCTTGTCAACATAATTTCAGGAATTAAAAAAGTTTTGATATGTTTTAATCCATCACAGTCATTCCTCTTCAGGTTGGTTTTTGTGTCTTATTCAAGTAGTATTTGGTTACTGTTTTGCTTTCTGGTATGACAAGATATCTCAGACTCACGTTATATACTTCTTGCTCCAGATCTAAATCACTCAAGAAGCCCTGGTTGCATTTTAGTAGAAACTAGTGTACTGAGACCATAGTCTGGGCACTGGGAGTGTTAATTGCTTCTGTTTCTAAATTTTCAGTGGATAGACTTGGAATATACATTTTTAAAGGAAAATAAATCATTATTTTCTACTCATGGTTCCAGTTTGGATTGTAAGGTTTTTACGTAACATTTTTGGTTCTGATTTGGATTTCTTCTTCTCTTATGCTAAAAATCTTGGTTCTTAAGACATTAAGACAATGACTTCTTGACTTTATTCTACATCATGCATTTATGTGAGTGAGTCATGTGAATGTGTGCACACACATATAATAGTTTCAAAATAGCAATACCAATATTTCCACCAAAAATATTATTAGTGAATACGGTTTAAGATTGTTTGGGAATTCTTTTTGTTCTTAGGACATATCACATCTGGGAAAAATAGTCCCTGGTGCATGTTTTAAAGTCACTTCAAGTAATTCATGAGGATATGCCACCAAGTTTGTATGCAGATATATTCATTTGTTTTATTAGTTTTTTATTTTTGAGGGTTTTATTTTTTCTTTTTAACTTAGTTTTATTTTATAATTAGGTAAAATAATTACATTTTTCAGTGTCAAAACTGTAAATTACAGATTTTCCCCTTCTATCCTACTCTCTCTTCTTAGAGAAATTATATGTATCCTTTTCTGCACCATGCTTTTTCACTGAATAAATATATCCTAGAGAAAACTCTATAGAAGTAGGTAGTTCATTCAGTCAGTCCTCTTTTTGTGGGCATTTGGGCTTTTCCAAATCTTTTACTATTACAAATAGTTCTTGAGTAAATGGCCTTTACAGGTTACTGAGAGTTAAATAAAATGCAGTACATTAGAGGTCTCTGTAAAGTATAAAGTGATATACATACATGTATATAAATTTTATATATATATATGATTTTGTTATATTATTAACCCCACAGACATTTATTAAGCACTTATGAATATGAATAAGGCATAGTCTCTACTCTTGAGGTTTTATAGTCTAATGGATACTGAATGAAAAGAAAATTTTCCCATTTTTCATTCTCAGTTTAATTTTTAAGTTTCTAATCAATGACTGTTTCAACTGGTGTCGTTTTAATATTAAATTAATTCCTGAATTTTGGATATATACAGATTTCCATAATTTATAATATTTTTTACTATATTTGATTACAGTGCTAATACAGAACTCCTTTCAGTTTACAAACCACATAATTATAACATCAAGGAGGTTAGTTTTGTCCAACTGATTTGGGCTGGGCTTCACAATGACAGCAGTAACAGTGACCACGACAGTTCCCCTGAAGGGGAAGATAGAAGATAATTCTGCCTCGTATGAGTCCACATCAGCTCACATTATTGAAGAAACCGAATATGTGAAAAAGGTATGTGGGCACTGGAAATCATGTTACCATGGTATGATTTTTTACAATAAAGTCTGATATGAATTAGTGGGCTTTGTTTCTCCCTCTCTAGAACATGTGAGGAAGAACAAACCTAGCTTGGCAAAGGACAACCTTGATAGCTGAAATTTAAACACATGCGTTGTCATTTCTCTTGAGGGTATGAACCTCTGTTCCTACACTTGGACTAAAACTGAATAAAGGGCCAGGAGGGTTCAGAACACCTATCAGCACTTAATTTGTCCCACACTATTCACCACTGCGTCCTACTGTTTTACATCATTTCTCAGTTCTTTCATAAGTATTGATACTTTGTTGCCAAGTAGATATTTATGATGCCTGCTGAGTTTCTGTCTCTCCTTACCTTGTTCCTTCTCAAGCAGTTCAGAGCCACTATCGCCAATGACTTGTACATGTTGGCATGTTACTTCATTAAAAATGTGAAATCTTATGAGAATCCGATGATAATGTCTGACAAAGGTATATATTCTCATGAACTACTTTTTAGAACAGATGGAAAAATTTGGACATAGCTAGTTTGTGACTTAGAGCGATTAATTTATCTTTGAGTGTCTTGCAATTCCATAGGTCACCAAGACACGGGGCTTGTATTTCATGCATAAATTTGTATGATCTCCTCTGAGTAATTATTCTCTAGTAATTATTAAATAGTAGTTATTCTCTAGTAATTACTAGAGAGTAATTATTTTGCAGTAATTATTGGATAGTAATTATTTTATAGTGATTACCAAATAGTAATTGTTTTATAGTAATTACCAAATAGCAAATTAGTACTAAATTACTATATAGAAAAAAACAGAACTAACTAGTATTAAATACTAATTACTAAATTGTAATTATTTTGTGGTATAATATTCATTTGCGTTATATTTTAGGTTTGCCAAAGAAACAGTTGTAAAGACCAAATGATCATTTTCTGCAATCTAAACAATATTAGCCTAAATGCAAGTTAGGTCAATGGCAGTCATTTAAATCTGAGATTGACACAGATGTAATACTTCCTAGATAAATTTGGTACCCTGTAACTGGTATAGAAAAAAAAAAGTATTTGGTGTTAAATGCCTTTGAAAAAAATATTTTTCTTTTCTTTTAGATTCGAACTACTCTGGAAAAGATCCGAAATCAAATATTTAAAGATGAAGTAAGACATAATAATACAAATCACAAACAAGATGCAAGGGTAATGAATTCATCAAAATGTAGCACTTTTATTCCTTCAGTAAATGAACGTAAAGCCATATAGACTTCCTTTAAATAACTTTCTGATATTATTAAATTATTCTTTGAATGATGAGTATTAAGTATTTTGTTGGTATCTAAAGATGTTAATGGGCATATGTATATTTAACTACAGATGTCATTAGTAGGATCAGATTGGAATGTCCAGGTCTTACTTGAATATTTTAAACTTGGCTTACTTATCTAAATTGTATGGGAAGATATTGGCTCAGCCGGGATACATACAGGTTCACCTGGGCCACACCAATGGACACCCAGTTGAAGCCATTACGCTGCGTGATCAGTCAATAAGCTTAAATGCACCCCCTCCCCTGTGACCAGCCTTTTATTCTTAAGGTCAAATGATGTGCACTTAGCCTTGTCTGGATTCTGCCAGCTTAGATCTCACCTGAGCCACATGCACCTCATCAATGTCAGTGTTATCCACTCTGCAGGAGAACACTAGAACATAGCGTAAGATGTATAAACAGAGTCTTCTTTATCATCCTCAGCTCCTAAACTGACACAACTCACTCCAATTATTTTCTTAAGTGCTCTGAAACTGAAAAAAAGATTAAAGTTTGTGAATGATAGGAAAGATCAAACATTCAGTTCTGACTATGTTGAGTTGCCTATCAGAGTGGAGGTTTCTGATGGAAGTTGGATATCTGATTCTAGAGTTGAGGGTAGAAGTCTGGTATAGAAGGTCCAGGCTATGGAGATTTTGGGAGTAAGGATGGTATTTAAAGTTCTGAAACTGGAGGAGATCACCGAACATATCAGTGTGGATAGAAAGGAGAGAAAAGCTAAGCATCTAGTCCTGAATTTATGATATTTAGATGTTGGGAAGAAGAAGAATCCATCACAGGAGGCTGAGAAGTGAGGCTAGTGAATTAGGGGGATAAACAGGAGAGAATGGAGCTACTGAAGACAAGGAAAACAATGGGTTTTAGAAAGTGAAGAGGGACCGCTGTGTCAAATGGCGTCCGTGGGTTAAGTAAATTGAGGGCTAGTTATTGACCGTTGGCTATAAAAATGGGGAGGTTGTTGGACACCTTAATAGGAATAGCTTCCTGGGAATGCAAATGAATTGTGTTGCCAGTATGTCTGCCTCGGCCATCTCAAGCCACAGAAGGTCAGCAGACAAGTTAGATTAAAAAAAACAAACAACTGGCTTTGTGGATATCATTTATCTCCTTAAAAGGTCTTAATAGTATATTTTAAACTGTAGGGAATATAAAAGGCATGAAAGACGTACTTCTACCTTTCTTTTAATATAAGAATCTATTCAAATTTGAGCAAATATAGAGGCCAGCTGCGTTTCATCTGGAACTTCCCATTGATATTTGAGATTCAAAAGATTTATTTGTGTTGATCTGAATCTTCCTTGAAATATGTAATACTGAGTGATAATTATTGTTATCAAAGTTAGTAGAGAAAAGGAAAAGTCAGGTGAATGATTTTCTTGTTTGTTCTTTTCAGCACTGTCGACACGTTCAAAATGGCTTTGACTCTGAAATGGACCCCTCTTGTTGCAGTTTGGATCTGCTCATGGAAAGGATAAAAGGAAAAGACCTACAGCTCTTAGAAATGAACAAAGAGAATGAAGTGTTGAAAATCAAGGTATGAGCAGTAGGAGAAATTTCTGATTTTGTACTTTGTGCCAGTAGGATAGATTTGTGGATCTGTGAAATTAGATAGACATCCACACACATCCATAAATCCACACATGTGCTCACATACTTAGAGAAGCACTTTTACAGTTGATCAATTAAATCTCACTGTTTTATTTTGAAGGCGATTTTTATTATTAAAATAATTTTACAAAAGTTCAATGGGCATAGTTTCAGTTGTACAAGATGAATAAGTTCTAGAGATTCACTGTACAGTATTGTGCCTATATTTAATACTGTACTGTACACTTAAAAATCTGTTAATGGGGCAGGTCTCATGTTAAGTGTTTTTACTACAGTAAAATTTAAAAGTCTTTATATATGTAATAATTAGGTATTAAAAATTGCGTATTAATTAGAGCACTCAGTCAAATGTCTCATTGTTTTATTTAGCTAATCTATTGTTGGGTGCCTTATATTTTCCTTTTTTGGCTTATTTTATATACAGTCCTACAGTGATTTAGTAGGTAGATCTTTGCAGCCATCCTTGATTATTTCTTTAGGTTAAATCTTTGAAAGATTCGTGACACGTTGTCGATATTGCCCCTAATACTTCAATCTTGTCCTCCTTCTATTTCAGGAAATATGTCTTTTAGTACTGTTGTGGCCAGTGATACGAAAACGCTTGCAAATACGTGTATAATGATGCGGCACTGGGGAACACTTTGCAGGGGTGTGGTCTATATATGCAGGGCACTGATGTTCATAGAGCTCGCTTTGGCCTGGCCAGTGCAAATCACCTGCATGACAGCCCCAATAAATAGGGGGTCCTCATTTTATGTTTTCTTCTTACCAGATAACAGCATCTTTCCTCTTACCCATTGTCTATGAAGGTGCAAATGGTACGGTTACAGCCTCTGTGTTTCTGGTTGCCCATCAAACAGTTCTGTCTTTAACCCTTTTTATTGGAAAAGTCAAAACATGCACAGTGACCTTTTGTTTCTAGCTCGAAGCCTCCAGAGAAGCAGGAGCAGTGGCTCTGAGAAATGTGGCCCAGAGATTATTTGAAAACTATCAAACACAGTCTAAAGAAGTTAGAAAGAAGCATGAGGACAGTAGACACTTACTCCAGGTACCGAGCTAGCAGCTTGCATACTGGTGGACTAAGCTCCAAGCTGTTCAAGTCTCTCTTCTGGGGAGGAGTTAGATGTGAAACAAGCAATGGCCACGTGACTTGGCAAGACCTTGGAAGGGCAGGCTGCCCGTCTTCTGCCCTGATCTCCCCCCACCCCTGTTTAGCCTGGTACCCGGATATTATGCCTCCCTTGCCCAGAGCCCTGCCACCCAGCCTAGAAATCAGGGCTGGCCTCATGACACTGGCCAGTGGCTTCTCTTCTGGTTCTACCTTTGACTAACTAGGTGACCCAGTTTGAATCACTCTGTCTCTCTGACTTGACTCTAAAATGAAAAAGTTGGGCTACATAAATGGTTTCAAAATTTTTTTGGTCCTGGAATACATTCTTCAGAGTAAACGAACAAAAACATGTATGTGTATGTACATATATATATATATATATATCATATAAAATTATATATTTTATATTTAATATATAAATTAAAATATAAAATCATACAAATATATATGTGTGTGTATATGGGTGTCTCTATATCATAGACACACACCTACACTTTGTTTGTTTTTGAATCTGAAATATGTGTCCTAGGGCCAGTAAAACTTTATCTGGAGAATGTATTCTAGGACTGGAAGAGGGAAACGTGTGTATGTGTGTGTTTGCCAAAACTCAAAACAGGGAAGCTCGTTCAGGCACGGGTAGGGCTCCTGGGTCTCTGCCAGCTCAGACCCTAGGAGGGTCCCCAGGGAAGCACAGTAGGAATCCACTGCATAGGCGACACGCCCTCAAGCTTCAGGTTGGGGTGATGATGGTCACAAATGCCTAGGCACGCAGGGTGCAGGTAAAGTACCTACGTGAAAGAGTGAGCAGGTGTGTGTGGACGGGAGTGCCCATGTCCCAGCAAAGGGAGTGTCTGGGCAGGAATGCCCACCTGGTATATTCAAGGGAAGTCAGACACTTTTTTTTTCTAACCGTAAAATCTTGAGTTCTATTAAACACACAAGCAGATGTGGGTGCGCATGTCAGTTACAAGTCAGTTGAAACACTCCCAAGTGTGACCTATGGGCTGCCCGCTGAAGACTTCTCTCCTATGTCTTTTAGTATAACTCCTGCTATACGCCTAGGAGATAACCCCCTGACACAGCGGGGATAATTATTCTGCTTTTATGACACTTTCTGGTTAAAAAGAAAACACTTTTTACTTGAACGTATAAGATTTTATTTTTGTTCTAGATAAGTTTTGTTGAGAAAAAGTCAAAAGTTTTGCTTTTCTTAAGTTTTTGTCTCTCTTTCTTATACCAGTTCACAGAGTATGCTTTATGGTAGCAAATGTCAACATTCTAGAAATAATATTTATATGTTATTAATTCTCCATTGATTTAGTGTTGCTGTAGTCCATCAGGTTTATTTTGAAGAAAGACTGAATTCAAGGAAGTAATTCTAAACAAGTGTGAATTATTAAATTTTTTTGGCGACTCAGAAAATTTTAGAGGGAGATAATAGCTGTATAGGTTTAATGAAAACGATAGTCTGATAACTGTTTTTCTGACAAAAGGTTAACACACTTGAAAAAGAACAGAAATTGAAGCAACATGTTGAAAATCTGAATCAAATTGCTGAAAAGCTTGAAGAAAGACATAATCAAATCACAGAACTGGAGAACCTTGTACAGAGAATGGAACAGGTAGGCCTCTGGAGAATTAAAGGGATTTCTTCCTGACAGGGTTAGGGTGAGAATTAAAGAAGATAATATGAAAATAAATAACATTAAGTGAAAGTGTTCTTTGCAACGCCTAAGATCTTAGGATGTACTCAATAATGTTCATTTCTTCCCTTACACATTTAATATGATGTGTATTATAGTTACTGATTTACCTCTTTACAAATACTGCACTCGAATCATTTTCTGTCACTTTTTTTTCTCATAAATGTATGGCTTAGAAAGGGGAAACATGTGAGGCTATGAAGCGAAATAATGGAAAAAATCACAAAGTCTACCTACTGCTAGTAATAATATAGCGAATCCCTGTAATTACAGCATTTCTATGTATTGGAGTCAGTGAAGTGTTTATCTTTGGCCACCCAAGTCCCCTTTAGGTGTATAAAAACCTATGACTGCCCTAGGACAGGTAGAGTGCACAATTAAGAAAAGACATTCTTGGGACTTCCCCGGCAGTCCAGTGGTTAAGACCCCCCGTTCCCAGTGCAGCGGGCACGGCGCACGGCTTGGCCAAATTTAGGGAAGAGTAATAATAGAACAAAAGTTATTAAAAGTTTCATGCAGTGTTCCTTTAAGTAGCTGCCCCTCCAAATGCACACAAAAGGTTCGCACATAAATTTCGTTTTGCATGCCTTAGAATTTAGATAAACCAAGCAATATTTTTTAATAGTAAAACAAACCAATAGAAAACTGGCATCTTTGAAACTGAGTTGGAGTAGATAAGAATACAGACTTTAACTTCTAGTAAATATTGCCCAGCACATTTTTATATTTATTACATGAATTCCCCGATTTTCCTCCACTCTGCTCAGTCTTACTTTTTTTTATGAGTCTCCTTGAATGGAGGCTATTTCAGAAACATCACTTCAAAAGCATCACATTTCAACATTCAGGATATTTGCCTGAGAAACCTTGAGTAATTTTTTACACATTTCCCAAGAATTTAATTTATAACACTGTGAGTTTGACTGAATTGGTGATCTTAATGAAGGTCCTATGAAGAAATCATGAAAATTAAATAAGCCCAACCTTAACGGAATCTAATAATAATAATATACAGCTACATCTGTGTTGTACGGTGGGTGATGCTGAGTGTTTTACTTTAGCCAAAATCACAGGGCTAGAATGTCCTCAAGTAGCTGGTTTGCCCTCGTGTAACAGTTTATAATTACGATGTTTTGGACAAACTGTAACATTTGGATGAATACTTTACAATGTTAGAATATTTGTCCTGTAATAAATAGTTTAGCAAACTAAGACAGCACAAGGAACGTTTGCATTTCGGAAAGGAAGACAATTCTGGAATGCAAATAGGGTTGTTTAATCAAACTACTTGATTAACCAGCTTGACATTTAAATGTAGATTTGCGATCACCTCAAACCCAGTAACACTGGGTCATGTTTACTGGTCAGCTGTCAGTCCCTGAAAGTTAACAAAAAAAAATAGTGTAATGTAATTTCTATCTTCTAGAAACCCCAGGAAATCTGTACTGGATGTGAGTTCATCTCAGAATTCCGGGGTATAGTCACTGGACTATTTATTCAACAAATACTTGAGCTCCTACCACCTACCAGGCAGAGCTCCAAGCTAGATATCTATTTGTGAATGAACCAGATACTGTCTCTTTGTGGAGATTGCAATGTAATATATCTGGGTTGTGTGAGACTCAAGGAACTGCCCAGATCTCCTTTCATTCATTCTCCCAGGGGTCCTTAGGGAAGCTGACATCCAACTGAAGGTAGGGATGGACCCCAGAATAAGGTTAAGTGGCTTAGAGACTGGCAGACATTTTTGAGAAGTGATGGCCTAGCATTTGTCTTGATATTGACCCATAATGGAGAGCTGTCTCTAGGAGCTCTGTGACATAGTAAGTGGACAGAATGCCCATCGTTCAGCAAGGCCATGCAGGAACCTTCCAGAACATTCTAGTTCAGTGACTTCCTAGAGTGGAGTCTTTTGGAATCTCTGGGAGGTGGAGGTAGGTGGGGATGCAGTGGAAGGAAAATGTGCAGGAGTTTTATCTTTATTTTTTAAACATATTTAGTTTGAAGATACATTACATTTGTAAAATGATCACGCAAATAAATAAAACTATAAGAAGCAAAGCTTGGTAACATCTTGGTCTAAGGAGATACTGAGGATAAAGGCTGTGATGAAGGGTTTCTCGGGAGGGAAGTGTGTATCGGAATGAGAGGAGGGGGTACTGAGACCTTTGTATTAATAAGAAAAGGCCATGAGTTCAAAAAGGAAATGAAAATTAAAAATAAACATCCACAACAAAGGTTGATAAATACTGCCCTGGTGGTGGGCACCCCCTGGAGAAGGATTCATTTTCTACTCGCTTGCACGAGCCACTGCTCCAGTAAATAGCCATTAGTGGTATGAGGTCTGGTAATGAACGCATTACTTAAAACCTTCACCATCTGTCCCACTTTAATCAGGAATGCAGTGAGAATGAGTTCCATAAACACAGTGATAAGCCAGCAAAACCGCCCAGTAAGAGCATTTTAATACGGCATATGTCCCTTTGGCTGGCAGCGCACTTCTGTTGCATCATATTTGCTTTCCAGTGTCATTGATTTAGCTCTATTAGCATTTTAGAGCTCAAAGGCTCTTTTGAGACCACCTAATTCCTCCTCATCATTTTATAAACGAGGACAGTGCGAATGAGGGACTATTCCACCGTCCTCCACTTATCAGTTCACAATCCTTTCCATTATGCCCACATCTTCTCTGATGTGGGATAAAAGGGATGCCATTGGTTCCTAAATCATTTAGATGTTAACATATGGCAGTGATTTAAGTTGGTGTCCACTCCACCTTGATCAATAAGGTGCGGGAACTCTTACGCTCTTCAGAGGTGTGGCTTTGGCAAGAGTGGATTGCCCGCTGGGTGGTGCTGTGAACGCCTTTCCCTTCCCAGAAGACACTGTCCCTGAGAAGTGCTAGCTGATGTAGTGTGATTTTCCGTGTTGTCAGAGAGGCAGCATTAAGAGTCCAAGCTACAAGGACCTACTGTATAGCACAGGGAACTCTACTCCATATTCTGTAATAACCTATATAGGAAAGAACATGAAAAAGAACAGATATACATTTATGTATAAATGAACCACTTTGCTGTACACCTGAAACTAACACAACATTGTAAATCAACTATACTCCAATATAAAATAAAAATTAAATTAAAAAAAGAGTCCAAGCTAAATACTGGAGGCTTGACCAAGGCAGAACATTTATTTGTCCAGCTGTCTGGTCTCCTTGAACCCTGGTGATAAAGATTCATGAATTGAGAGTAAGTCCGTTAGAAAGAATGTTTGTTAAACACCATTTTTACTCCTATAAATTCAAAATATATTATCAGTGATGTGTTTCTTTGATGACCCAAGTGTCACAATAAGCTTGCAAAGAGTATCTTGATCCCTCAGATCAACTAAGGCTGCACCAGAACAGTATCTAATATATGTGACAAGAATGCTACAGGAAATTTTTGAAAAAGTATAAATTTTAAAAATAACAGAGCACATAAGATATGAAGTATTTGGCGCCTTCAAATTATTATATATTGAGGTCCTAATATGTTTCAGAGAAGCATGTAGACCTTTCACATACATCTCCAATCATCCCAACATTTCAATATAGATAGTATTATCCCCATCTTAGGGATGTTCAAAAAGTCAAAAACATGACTCAAACAAATATAGAATGAATACATGTCAGATGTTTTAGTCAACTCATTAATTAATGAGGGAACCAGTAAGATTGTAAAGCTGGTTTAAATAAAATATTTTTTGAAATTGGCTATTTGCATGCATTTTGAGAAAAGGAATGTAGAATAGGATTACTAGGTTAGATACAAAGGTAGTTAATATTCTTTAAGGCAATAAACCATAACCTTTGGGATTACCTTTTCTACCAGGCAGAAACCCACAAATTAACATGCAACTTCACAAAGTCAGGGCTCTAATCAAATAATAAAGTCACACGCAAAGAAATTCTCCAAGAGAATTAAAAAAATCCTTGTGTCAGGTTATTAAACAATGACCCAATATGACATTAAAATTATATATTTTGATTTACAAGTTTTGGTTAATTTTTCTTAACAGTGATAAGGTCTAGAAGGGTTAAAACCTTGGCAAAACTTAACACAGTCACCAAGTTTCAGAACCAGTTCTGTCCATGTCCAAAGACATTCTGAGATTTTTGCTATAATGGCACTGTCTTGTATTTTACCCATATAAATACTACAGAAGGAATGATTTTAAACAGCATTGTAAATACTGTCAAAACATCTATTTCCATCAGATATAAAAAAGAACACAATCCTCCCAGCTTGGTTTTTCATGGACTCATCTATTTTCCTGTTGGATGTAGAGAGTTTGGTTTAATGGTGACAATCACATTTCTTTAGGGATTCTTTCACAATGTCAACATTTCTGTTATATCCTAATTAGGAAGTGACTTTATCACTTATGACTTTGATCTTTCACTAAATATACATTTACTACTTTTCTACCTCTGACAGATGCCATGTAAGCAGGTAGGTGTCAAGACAAGTGCAATAATATCCTTGGATACCAACAACTCAAGATTACCGGAGGAGAAGCAGGTGGAATGATGGGAGAGCCAGTGTCTAGAGAGAGATGGGCAGGCAGTTAGCATTTAGGGCGGGATGGAGAGACAGAAGAGAAGTTTGACTGAGCAGTGGACTGGGGGAGGGGCCAAAGCAAAGCTCTCCAGAAAAACGTGGTTAGTGAAGACAACTAGTCTTGATCTGTCCTTGAGCGGCTTACGTTACCAGAGTCCAAAACCGCTCTGCTCGCCGCACGACAGGCTAATAAATCGGAAACGAGGTGTTGAGGCAAGGAACACGACTTTATTTGGAAAGCCGGCAGACGGAGAAGACGGCGGACTAAAGTCTCAAAATAACCATCTTATCGGGGTTTGGATGCCAGTTTCTTTTATAGCACAGAGGGGGAGATGAGGAAGTAAAGTAAAAAGGCGTAAGTTTTGCAAATATCACCTGGAATGGCCAGCCTCGGGAGGGGATGTGTTAATTTCTTCTTTTTTGCAGCCATCCACGGCTGGAACAGGGTCTGGATGTTTCCCTGATCAAAGGCAGTTTGGTTTAACATTCAGACAGAGGGGCAGGTTTCCCCGAGGCAGGCCGTTATGTATAGACAGTATCCTTTTAGTGAACAAAAGCAGTGGAAAGCAAAGGTTAAAGTAAAAGAAACAGATTCAACATGTAGTCAGACCTGGCTCTTCCCTGTTACACTTGTAAACCATGCTGGAGAATGCCTGCCCCGGACTTCACTGGGGTGGGTTGTAACAGCTCCGTATGAAATGAGCTCTTTAGCTCAAAACATATTTCTAGTATTACAAGAAGCATCTTTTGCGAACAGTTTGCAAGAATTCCTTGCTGAATACACACGCACATAGAGAGAAAGAGAAGGAGAGAGAGAAAGACAGAGAGAGAGAGAGAAATAAAGGAAAAGAAATGAGCAAAAATTGTATGTTATTTTCTCCTAGGAAAAGAGGACACTGCTAGAAAAAAAACTGTCTTTGGAAAACAAGCTGCTGCATCTCAAATCCAACGCTACATATGCTAAAAGGTTTGCAGATTTCCTACGTAAAAGCAGTCCTTGATATCTTTCCTCTCTTCAGGTCCACTGACCAGTGGATAGAAGGCAACTATCCCCCAAGGGAAAGGAAGCCTGAACGTGCAGGAGGAAGGGAGATTTCTTAGCATTAACAACCGTGTGCCTCTCCCTCCCTACCCACTAGGGAATCTGGATGGGGCAGAGGTCACTGGGGGTACAGGGAAACTGGTGTGTGTATATGTGTGTGGTGGCTCGTTAATCCTTTTGAAGAGTGAATGAGCCTGTCCCCTCCCTGTTTACCCTTGGTGCTGAAGAGGATGCTGTTGAGGTCTCCATTCCCCTGATGCTTCTGATTTTGTTAATGGATCTCCGCTACAGCCGGCCTTAAATTAGCTAGCCCGCAAGTGGAATTGTAAGATAGTTTTGTCGTGCTCCCAACTTCGTAGAGAATGAAGGAAATACTGTGAAAAGCATCCTTAGTTCTTGGGACTTACTTACAAATATTCGTAATTCACAAGCAGTCCTGGTCCTTGTGTGCTGGGGTAGGGATGGATTTATGGGTTGATGGATATCGAATGGCTTGACTACTTGGCTGCTGTTAGAAAAATTCTCTGGAATGTCATAGAATAACTCATATCACACGAAATCTCCTGAACTTTTTCTTTTCTTTTCCTTTCCTTTCTTTTCTTTTAATTCTAAGCCTACCACAATCATTATATATTCTGATATAACATCCAAAGTCAAATCTATTTCAAGATCTTAGTTTATCCATCTAGACCTCTTGATCTAGGCACTATTATGAATCTCAAAATGTACACATTCTTATTCTCATTTATTCAATAACATCTGCTCAGACATCACTTTCTCTTGGTCTTTTGATTTTTTCCTATCTCCTTTTCCTTTCCCATTATCTCTCTTTCTCATCATTGGACCTCATAAGCCAAAGTCCAGAACTGGGCTGACCCTGGCAATTGTACCTACATATATGAAACACACTGGGATACCACTGATATTAATTTCCTCATACGCTTCCCTGTGACCACGCATATAGCCCCAGAAGGTGGATTTCTGAGTTTCATAGCACTGTACTCTCTGTAGAGAATAAAGGAAATATTAGGGAAAATATCCATAAGTCTTTGGAATTACTTGTATATACTCATAATTTAACTCTAAGTAAATTTTTGGCTTACCTCTTTTTTTTTTTTCCCTAAAGAGAGCTTTTCCATGCAGCAGAACTACAGCTGGTACACTGTGCCTTCCATTAAGAGTCCAGACAATGGGTTTGATTTATTCTTTAAAACATGATTTTTTATTGATAATAGAGGTTTTGTCAGTCTTTGAGCCAAAAATGTAATGATTTTAAAAACCAAACTGAGCTATTCTTTCAGTGCTATTATATATGAGCAGTCAGGATAAAGAATTCTCAAAAAGCTCTTGAGGAGGTTTTAGAAATATCTTGAGGGAAATGGAGCTTCTGTGTTTCCAGAAAGGTGTTTGAACATCCTGGCTTGTGCAGTTTTCATAAATTGCAGGTGTCACAAATATTTATTTTACTTGTTATTTTGAGCCGTGCGTAGAGGTATTCACTTTGCTAAGTGACAAGAAAATGAAATCAGTATGAGTCAGATCCTTTTAGTTAAAACAACAGAGACTTGGTTAAGCTACCATAAATAGGATTTCTGTTAGGTTAAGACTGAATAGATATGGCCATAAAGAAGATGTACTCATGGGAAGACAGGAGGACAACCCTTTAGCACCTAATGTGATTTGAAAAACCAGATTATTTTGCTGATCCCACTTAGTGATGCGTGTTTATGCAGTTTCACTCTTTTCTTGTTCGTCCTGGATGACTCATTACCTTTTCCCACCATTTTTCACCAGCTGGTTTGTATTCTCTGTATTTTCCTTTCAGATTCCAGAGGAAAGAGTCTGACTGGCCTAATATTACTTCCTGTATTGGACAGATAGATCATCTTGACCAACCCCTGCATTGACATCCAACTAATAGCCTTTGGCAGGCGTCCCCTGCCATTTTTGTGGGTGGCCTCCCCTTACTCAAAGAATAGCCTAGGGCTTCTTCCCTGAGCAGGGGGCTATGGGTGATTTAATTTCCCTTAAACATAGAGAGTTTGATAGGTGCCATGACTTTCTTGAATTGCAGTGAGTTTCATTCTACAATTTTGATAAAGAGATAAAAAAATTCAGTATGTTGTAACTTGGCATTTCTAATATTAGAAAGCATCTCTGAGGGTGATAACTTTGAAGCTTTTATAATTCAGAAGAAAAAGAGTTTCTTCTTGCACATGGATATGTATGTACCATTATATTAAGCTAATCCTCACAATTGCTTTTTTTTTTAAACATCTTTATTGGAGTATAATTGCTTTACAATGGTGTGTATGTATATGTATAGCTGATTCACTTTGTTATACAGCAGAAACTCACAATTACTGTTAACGGGAGTAAAAAGGTTTGGCAGAAGCCATCTTTTTTAAAAACAAGGTTGACTCCATATTTCTACTATCATCACTACTAACTGACACATCCATAGTGCCTTTCGGTTTATAAAGTAACCTGAGGGACCTTATTTAATTTGGTCTTTCCACGGACCTTTCAGGGAGGAAACAGAGCTTCTGATTGGTTACATGACCTGTCAAGATCACTCAGCTTTCCAGAAGTTGTAGGGCTGGGAGTTTGGGCTCTGGTATTGCCGTAGCAAAGCCTGTGCTTGTTCTTCTATAGAGGAGACTTGACTTTTTTTCTCTTATTTCTGGAAACTCCAGAGACCTTTTCTCTGACTGGTTTCCTCAGTCCCCTGTGTGGCTACGAGCAGAAGGCAGTTTTCCAACTTTTCTCTCTGCCCTGTGATGTCACAGACAAACACACAGGCCCATTTTAGAGTTATCCCTTGGGGAACACATTTGGGCTTTGTAAAGACAAGTAGTGTGTTGGCTTCAACATACCTGTAGAAGCTGCTTAGGGATGGTACATTCCTTAGAGGAAGAAACAGGGTATCTTGAAGATGTGGTTGCATGTCGAAGCATACTGTCGTTACTTACATTTATCTTTGGTAGTTTTGAGGGCTGTCTTAAACACCCCCATGCCCCGCCCATTTAGTGCTACCACTGAAAACAACAATGGGGAAGATTTTGACTGGCAATAGTAATACATATTCCTGAGTTCTGGTTGAAATGTGAACAGGGCTATACCTACGTCTTGTTTATTCTTTCACCTTGGTCTGGCCTGGGAAAGGTAAGGACCTGGCTCCTCCTATTCTTATGGTTGTGATTGTCAGTTTCCCTCTCTTCCACTGGCCACCATAAAGGTCCAAAGAAACATCAAATCCTAAATAGCAGGAAACCTGAGTCCCTGTAGATTCTAGTATGATTTTTTCATAGCTTCAGAGAAGCTCCAGGATGCCACCAATCTCACTATCTTCTCTCTCAAGTGGGAATTCCATATGGGGTTATTCATATGCCCAATGCTATGAGTAGTGTGCCCAGAAGTAGCAGCATCTGGTACATGCAGCATAGTTTCAGTTGCCACTTTTATTGCATTCATTTTGTCTCTCAGTATCTAGCTCTTTTTATTTCTTCTGGAATTTTCATTCCTATAAACAGCATAATGCATTAATCCCTGATAATAAGTACAATTTATAAAGACTTAAAAGGGTTATGTTCTGGGGTTGTGCAAATATGGCCATCCTCATGTTCTCATACCCTTTGCAATTATGTATTTGTGTACCCTGAGTTCTAAGAAAATGTAAGATCATTTACAAAAACTACATAAAAGTAACATAATCCTTTAACCGGAAATAGATTAGATGAGAAGGCCAAGGAGATACAAGAACAGGTAATATAATGAGGTTGCCCCACAAAATGTATACACGTGCTCACAGTGGACCACTGACTCAATTTTAAATTTTCTAGCAGCCAACCCAACGAGAAAATTATGATTAGTTTTGTGATTCACAATGTCCAAATGACTAAACCCAACCAGTTCTTTAGGAAATGTCCAGTTCTTTTTAATGTATCTGTAAGGCCAGAGAGAAAAATTTCCAGGATATATTCATAAAAAGTACCATGAACGATGTCTTCAACAAAATCATTATAGTAAACACAGAAGCTGTACCTCAGAAAATACTCTTAAAAAGGTTACCATGCCTCCAAAGAACAATTCAATCAAAGCCATTTGAACAGCGAGCAGCAGAGGGCAGTGTGGCAGGACTCAATAATGCTACCTCGGGTGGTGGACGTTAACCCCAAAATAGATTTTAAAGTATCCTGACCATTGGATGGAGAGACAGTCCTCCATGACCTTGATTTCCTTTGACCAAGTCTTTCGCAGACATTGGCCAGCAGAGAGATTGAGGATGTGCTTCTTGCCTAGTACTCATTCTACCGTTATCCTGTGTTACTAAAGACAAACCATCTGTTTTCACATTTCTGCAAGTTAAAGATAAGATTGACTTCCTCTCTTGAACACTAGGGAATCTAACATGAAGAAGACCAGAAATGGTACTCTGTTCACTCTCCATCCGTAGTGATTTGAGAGAGCATCTTCAGTTCCCTTTCTCAAAAGGGTGGAGCCAGGGTTTTCCTCTCTTTTTGTTTGGGCTTTTTCTATGCTCCCATTGCCGTTTCTAGGCTGTGGACTTACTCAGCTCCAAGCCTAGCATCTATAAAGCAAGAAGAAAACCCAGGGAACTCACCATTGTGTTGTTCCCTGCATCCCAAGGTCTCAAGCTAGTGTTCCTTCTTCTTTCCACCTTTCAGAGTCTTCTTGTGTTTGTTGATGTATAATGTTCAGGTTTTGGGTTGACTTAACAGGAAGAATAGGGGAAAACACATCTTCTACATCTTTCTGGAAGCAGCAGTTTTCAATTCTATTTTAATTTCAACATTGACTTTGTATTTATATTGAGGCATTGGGAAGCAGAGCATAAATCCTAGATACAGACGTTTGGCCTCCTTTCCTAGGCCTGGCCTTCATTATGTTTCTTCTTACTGTTTTGCTTTAGTACATTAAGACTGAGTGCTTCAGCTGAAAGATAAATAACAGAGATTAAAGGGAGCTCAAATGCAGCTTATTTGGCTATATTCTCACATTCAAAGACCTTAACTGGATGACTAGGTTTTCTGTTTGTTGAACAAACCTAAGAGATTTTTCTTTTGCAACTTCCTTAAATCACTGTTCCAGTGTATAATGCACATAAGTCTGAAACCCCTACGCCCTCCAGAGTGCTTCCAGAAATACTTTTCTTCCATCTTAAGACCTGTTTCAGATTTTTATTTATTTACGGTGAGCTTGATGGTAATATTCTCCTGAAATACATGGGGACATTTCCTGAGTTTTCTATTTTGAAGAACATATCTACCCACTCCCATCCTTCTAAAGACTATTTTTCTTTTCAGTCCCCGAGTTCTGGGTCATCATAAGACACGATGAGACCATTTTGAATACTCACCTTTAATAACATACAGTATTTTCATATTTTATGAATTTTCAAAGCCGACCTGGCTCCGCAAAGCATCCCGAGTTCCTTCTCATTACTCCCCAGGAAAGTCCTGAGTCTGGCTCCTCTTTCCTCCTTTTCTTTTCTCTTTTTTTCCCTTCTCTCTGGAGCAATTTTGAATCTTAGCACCAGCTGTGGGCCAGATTTCCGTTTGCCTCCGTGTCACTTTGATCCTTATGTCCACGACTCATCTGTTTTTGTGAAATGCCTTTTTGAGTCACTTTCTAATTTTTATGCTGAGTTCCTGTTCCATTGATCTGTAGATGTTCCTTATATATTCTGGATACAATGCCTTTATTAGTCATTTATGTTACCGAGATTTTGAGGCTATCCTACTCACTCTGATTTGATGACTAGAAGTTTAAAATTTTTGTCTAGTCAAACTTATCTTTTACTTTGCAGGTAATACTGTTCTAAGCTCTATGTGAACAATCTTTCTCTATTCCAAATTCATGAAGATGCTCTTCTGTATTATCTTTTGAAAGTTTTTTGGGTCTCCAGTTTTATCTACATGGAATTTAATTTTTTGATGAAGCGAGGTTAGGATTAATTTTCTTTTTCATTTTTTCCTATGAGTATCCAGTTGTCACAATATCATTTGTTGAAAAGACCATCCTTTTATAATATTCTGTAACATCATCTTTGATATAAATTGTATAATGAACTACATTTCACATATATTTTGTGACATACATTGTGTAATTGTACAGTATTTTATAATATAAATTATTTCATTCCATAGGATAAATAAATAATAATGGCTATCATTATACATCATTTGTACTTGTGCAAACATTTCTATAGTTTTATAGAAATTAATTTTTTCTACAGTAAAACAAACTCTTTTTAAAGCTCTCTCATACAAAACTGAACAAGGGAAAAAAATCAAGACTGTCTTAAATATTGCAAATTGCCTGAAAGTTACTCGGCTTTGAGTGACTTTACTGGATATTAAACATTACTGAGACAACTGTAGTGGATTAGTGCTGTGCTACTCAAAGCACTCAAAGCCTGGCTCATGGACCAGCAAAATCACTGGAACACCTGGGAGCATGTTGGAACTGCAGACTCTCAAGCCCTTCCCCAGGCTATTGGATTAGAATATGCATCTTAACAAGATCCCTGACAATTTAACAAGATCCTCCAATGCATATTAAGTTTGAGAAGCAATGTTTTAGTACATGATGTAAAACAAAATGGAGACTCTTTTGAAAAAAATGAGAACAAGTTCCGCTGTAGTGTCACATGAATTTCTATGACCTTTGTAATATTTGTAGAGACTGTGAAAATCAGAATTGCGATTGAATTGGATGTTGGCTACTAGTTGTGAAACCTTAATAAGCTAAAATAGTATATTACTTTATAAAACGCTCGTTTTCAGAAAGCACATTCACTTTATCTCTTTAAGTGTACTGTATAATCTTTCAATGCTGTAAAGGTAGGGATTGTTATACCTGTTATACTGAGGCTTAGAAAGGTTATGTGACTCCAAAATTACAATGCTCCCAAGTTTAGGGGTCTTGTCTCAAGGCATTTTGCCTCAAACTCTAATAACATTGGCAAGAAGAGAAATAGTCAAAAGCCATGGAATCAATACCAGTTACTTAAATGGAGCTTTGGGAAAGGATGAATAATCTAAATTCAAACTTCACTCATCTTTCTTCACCATGGTTAATGTGGACTCAAAATATTAGCTGGAATTTAATTTTTCTTTCCTTGCCTTATTTACATGTAGTAGAATTAACGAAAATAGGAAGCAAAAAAAACCAAAAAAGACAAAACAGGCAATTCACAACCTATACTAACCCCTGTATCCTTGGAAGTTGGTTTCTGATATATGTGTTAAGTCTCCATTCCTGGCCCCACGTTCTAACCCTACTATCCCATATGTGTGTGTCTGGTGGATGCTAGGTCTGTGGGCGCTCTTAGGTGAGACAGATTAGATATATAAGTGCTTCACCTGGTTCCATGCAACTTGACTCAACTACCTGCTGGAGGGAGGGAGTCACAGGTGGCCAGAGAGGAGCTTTGGACATGAATTGATCCTCTCGTTCAAGTTCATGTCTGAGCTAATCAGAGCATGCTTCATGACTGTTTATCTTCAGTGTGTCTTGTTTGGCATAAGGGACCCTGGGCATCTTACCCACATGTTGCCCAGTAGTAGAGTCAATGAGGAGATCCTGGTAGCACAGCTGTAAAAATAGCTGTATAATGCTTTAGCAAATCTTTCTCTCTTTTTCTCCTTTGCATTTCCAGTTGCCAGGATCTTCAAAAGGAGATTTCCCTCCTCCAGGAGCAGATCTCTCATCTGCAGTCTGTGATCCACTCCCAGCACCAGAGCCTGCGCAGTGTCATCCAGGAGGTCAGATTAATCAAGTGTGTTTCTGTGGTAGCTAGTATGTTTACAGTGAGAAGACCAAATACGTGTGGCTTGCCTGGACTCTACGAGCACTGAGATTCTTCTCCCCATTGACATTTCCTTTTTATCCCCACGTGACAAGGCTCTGTTTTCAGTGTCCTCTTTTGTCTCTGTGCCGACACCTGTGATGTTCTCAACGAAGATATGTGGGAAATTGTGTTTGCTCTTTCGATGTTTTGGTGTTTTTTTTTTTAAGTGTTCTGAGCCAGATAATGCACGCTGTTCTTTAGCAGATTTTGTAGATGAGGAGGTTCAGCCCTTTCTTGAAGAAGAAATGATCTCTTTTCATAACCTCATAAGTGGTTAATTTACGTAGAGGGTGTGTTAGCACAGGGCTGTAACCTGGCCCTTCCTCGCTGGGAACATCTTGGCAGGTGAAAGAGAAGAGGTCATCGTGATGGCAGCCAGATGGATGGTGAATTGCATACTCATACAGTTTACATCAAGATTTGTATTGATCTGGTTTGGGAATCTGCTTTAGACTTAAAACCAGAAATTCATCCATTCGTTTTTTTTTTAAACTACCTAATATTTGTTTCTAAAAGGAGTCCTTCTAAATAACTCAAATGCCTTCTTGACATAAATGTAACATTCATGCTTGCTGCGGTAGGACCTCTCTAAACAGCCAGAGAATTGAGTCATAGCACTTGAGAGTCAGGGAGGACAGAGGGGGCATCCCATGTCCTTATTTTACAGATGAGAAAACTGAGGCCCACAGTAGTTAAATGATAGAGCTAGCCTTGGAATCCACGTGTTTCTCCTCTTCTGGCACCATCCTGGATATCACCCCACATCCCCCAGTTCCACGTTGCCTCTTAACAGATGCTTTTCTTCCAAAGCAAAGTGGGCTCACCTTAATATGCTGCTGGTTGACCAGATCTCTGCCGCAGGGAGCTTCCCCATGCCAGACCATGGCCTTGCATCATGTCCCCTGGCCTCTGCCTGTGCAGGATGAAAATGCTAGGTGGCTGAGACACAGAACAAGGACCAGTGTTGCTTCCACAGGATGCACTCCTGCTGAGTTTGGTTTAAACAGGTTTGCTAAAGATTAAAGTGTTTAATTGCACTGTCTGTGTGCTCTCGTCCCCAGGTGCCAATTTGTCCTGTTATTTTCTGTAGCCTGTTGAGTCCGCTAATGCTTGGGATTTAATTTTGTTGATTTGATAAACATTACTTGACCACAGAAACCTGTACAATTTCTGACTTAAGGAACTATTCTCTGTTGCCTGACAAGATTTTTGCATTTGTGTTTCTTAAATCTTAGATGGAAGGCTTAAAAAATAATTTAAAAGAACAAGATAAAAGAATTGAAGATCTGAAAGAAAAAGTTTACATACTTGAAGCCCAGGTAAGGAGGGAACCTGTTCTATATTTCAGTATGAAGTGAGTATGTGTGTGTTCAGTATATCTGTGAGCCTGCGTACAAATGTGTCCTGTGTGTTTGTGAGTGCTTGTGTGTGATGGTGTGCCAGTGTGACACTGTGTCCAAGTATGTCTGTATGTGAATGTGTCTGTGAGATTGTATGTGAATGTGTCTGTGTGTATGTGTGAGGACATGCATGTGTCTCTATGTGGGTATGAATGCCTTTTTGTGAGTGTGTGTGTGCATCTTCTATGTATAAGAATTATAGCTTTGTGGGGGAGGTACTCTTAATCATTATTAAAATATTAAGTATTAAACATAATTTTATATTATTAAATTATTAATATTAAATATTACTAAAGAATTGTTGAAAGTTTATTCAAATGTTCCAGAATACTTTCTCTACTGGGGAGACCAGTGATACTGTCTCTCGATGTGGACTTGAGTTAGAAGCTTGGTCAAGGCCTCTCTTGCGTGAACTCAGCTCTAGCCAGATAGCCGGGTCTGCTGTCTCCTGTCTTGTTTCTTTCCCCCGTCCTGAGACGTACTATTCCTCCTCTTTCTCCATCCGTACCCATCAGGGCATCCAAGCTTCGCCTCAGGGCTCACCTACTTCAAGAAGCCAATTGGAATTTTCTTATGTTTCAGTGCTTTAAAACTTACCATAAACCTTTATACTACACTGTGATAAGATGTGCTTTACTTTTGCCCACTCATCCCCACCTTGACTGGGGAAGCCCTTTCAGCCGTTGAGCTGCAGTCCTAGGCTGGTGGTACCCCTACCTCACAGGAAGTACAGAGAAGCCCTGTGGTTACTGGAGCACCTGACGACCCCCAGGTGTCTCCAGCCCAGCTCTGCTTTGTGCTCAGTGTCACCCCTTCTGTCTCTGTTGAATAGCGCATCACGGACCACCTAGACCTGGTCACCTTTTCTACTGCATCCCTCAGCATTGTGACTTCTCTGTGTGTCCCGTTGTCCTGTCCAGAGATGCTCTGTCTTCCATGGAAACCTGCTTATCTTTTGGAGCTGTTCTCTTCCCCAGGACAGACCAGAGAGGAGCTCCATGATTGGACTCCCAGCACACGCCTCACCATTCTTTCCACCACCACATTCTTTCTGCTTTCCTCAAACAGAAGAAAAAAATCATAATAACATAAAGAGGTTGTAAATATTTTGCAACTTAAGTTTTGGAACCATCCCCCTGTTCTGCCGTTTCTACCTTCCTGGGACCACTGTTCTCTTTATTTTAGAGGGTAAGCTCATCACATCTTGGGTTTTCCTTAGATTCTCACCTAAGTAAGATGTAAATTGGTTAGTTTACATCAGGTGATGTGATTTATGTCGCATTAGAGCCCCCTCTCCTAAGAAATGTCTTTAAAGGCATTTCCTCCCAACTTTTCTTATGTAGTGGCCTTTTGACAAATGTTACTTGATAAAATATTTTTTCTTATAAATATTTTTCTTATAATATTTTAATAACTATTTTTTATTTTTTTACATAACTAACATATGGTCATTCATCCCATACAAATTAGGAAATATGGATGAGCAAATATAACAAGAAAACCACTCAAACATACCATCCAAGGGCAATTATCCAGCACAGTTGTGTATATCTCTATTTCTGTGGGAATTTTGTGCCTGTTACATACTTGTGTGTATATATTAGAGATACAGACTATATATGGCATCATTTTATTGTGTTTTTAAACTTGTATTTGTTTCAACAATTTTTTCATATCACTAGTTACGTAAGTCTATAAATACTTTTTTTTTTTTTCTTTTTTTTTGCGGTACGTGGGCCTCTCACTGTTGTGGCCTCTCCCATTGCGGAGCACAGGCTCCGGACGCGCAGGCTCAGCAGCCATGGCTCATGGGCCCAGCCGCTCCGCGGCATGTGGGATCTTCCCTGACCGGGGCATGAACCCGTGTCCCGTGCATCGGCAGGCGGATTCTCAACCACTGCGCCACCAGGGAAGCCCCTATAAATACTTATTGAGTGGCTACTGTGGTGTAGGCACTACGTTTGGATAAACAATGTTGAACAAAATAGACATGAGCCCTGCTGTCTGGAATTTACTAACTGATGAGGGAGATAGATACAAATAAATTAATATGTAACTAATAATATCTTGGAAAAGTTTTGCAGGAAAAGGACAAAATACTCTGGGCAATAATACCTGGATGGAGGAATGTATATGGACCATTTAGATTGGTGGGTGGGAACAATCTCTCTAAGAAAATGAATTTCAATATGACCTTTGTGGAAAACTGGGTGGTAGGGCATGTCAGGTAGCCAGACAGGAGGCCATTGTGGGTGCTTCTAATCTAAAAGCTGTAAATAGCGTAGGATGACATTGGAAAGGTAGGAAGGTGCTAGATCATAAAAAGCCTTTAGGCCATGCTAAGGGCTCTTTTTCTCTATAGAACAGTATAACAAGAAAGTCTTTGCTTACCAGGCAAATTAAATTCACATTATCTTTTTTAAGAGCCACGAAGGTTTCCACTGTATTGCTATGAAATAACTTAGTTAACTTAATCCCTGCTGTTGGATTGTTTTCCAGTACAGCTTTTGTAAACAGCAATGAATTCAACAGACTTTTACAAACGTTACCGATTATTTGTATAATTACTTCCTCCCTTAAGATACATTTTTAGAAGTTGAATTGGTAACTCGAAGACTATCCATTTTTAAGATTGTTGATCTGTGTTCTCTGAATTTCCATGTCTGCTGGATCAGACATCTCCCTCAGCTGCCACAGCCTCACCTGCTGCTGCCTCTGCTCTTGCAGTTAACTCTTTACTCACTTTCAGTCTTTCAGTTCTGACATTTCTGATCTGCTAATAGCCCTCTTTTTTCCTCTTTATTACTAAGGAATTTCAATATTTAAAAATCCTTTGGTATCGTTCTAATGAAATCTAAGAAAGTAGAGATGAAAAACACATGTGCTTAGGGCTTCCCTGGTGGCGCAGTGGTTGAGAGTCCGCCTGCCGATGCAGGGGACACGGAATTCTCATTTAGATCCAAGTTTATCTGTAATTCAAGGCAGTCCGGTGTAAGGTAGGGATCTAATTTTTTAGTTGTCTCACTTTATTGAGCAGTCTGGCCTTCCTTCATGATTTTGAAATGCTGATATATCCTAGACTAAATTTTTATGCTGGAAATCTGTTCCAATGGTGTATCTGCCTACTTGGCTCCAATGCCCTACTGCTTTAATTATCATACATCTGTAATACATTTTAATTGGAGAGATTGTTGTCTTTCTCTGATCTTTCATTATGGTCCTAGGCTCTGGTCATGTCTAATTAAGTGTTAGCCCTCATCACAGAGTCAGGGCATCAATGGTGCTACTGCTTCTAATTCAATCTTATATTCTTAGTTGTGTCTCTATTTATATCATCCTCAAAGCTAATTTTGTTGTCCTAAGTAAACTGGCAACTTAACCTATACACTACATTATCCAATTGGCCTTTTGGTATAATAGTTAGACCAGAATAATGTATTGCTTCCATTGCACTGCTTCTATATCCCAAAATTTAGCAAATAATTGCAGACTAGCCACTCAGTGTGATAGGAGGAAGCAATAGATTGTGTTCCCCTCATGGAAACTTCTTGGTTGGATGCAGTCTGCCCACATTGATGGGACAGCATCTCTCAGTACTGCCTAAGATTCTCTGTATGAAGTTGATTCAAACTACTATTTTCTAACATTCTCTTTTATTTAAAAAAGTCTTCAGATAAAGCAGTATTGATGAATGTCTTTTATGACCTCAAAATTTATTGTCTTCAGTAGATAAATCATTTCCTTCACTGTAGGGAATGTTACAACGCCCTTTTCAGCTTTAAAAAGCCCAGCCAAGCCACATTAGTTTATTTATTCAGCAAATAGTTTTGTGTGTTTATGATGTACCAGGAAATGTTCTAAGTGGTAGGTACATGGTAGGAACAGGACACACTGTCCTGACTTCATCTAGCTTTATTTTAATTGAAGATACATACAGTAAATACATAAACAAGTAAGTACACAACTTAATTAGGGACGGGTAACTGCTCCGAGAAGAGTAAAACAATGTGACAGTTATAAAGTGATGGGAGTCAGGAAGAGCATCTCTGAGCCTGTGATCTTGGACCAGGTACCTCAATTTAGTAAGTGCTTGAGCTGGAATGAACCTGTTTCTAGTCTAGCCCTAGTCAATGCTTCGTTATGAAGATCTTAAACTGGGAGGGCATGCAGGGGTGTACTATCTTGCACACAAACTTAGGACTATCCTATTTTAAAATAATAGTGTGAGCCGATTCAGTTTGTGAAAAATTGGTCACCAGAGCTGAACAACCCTTTTAAAGACATCAACTTTCTAAACCATACAGACAACATAGTTTTCTCATCCATAATAACTCATCTCTTTTAAGGCATGCTACATACTTCATTTTGTTTAATCTTCAAAGCTACTCTGGGAGAAAGCTATTATTTATTCCCTCAGGGATTAAACTGAGATTCAGAGAAGTTAAGACACTTGTTCAAAATCACTCGGCTGCATTTGAGTCGAAATGAACAGATACAATGTTAAATTTGCAGAATCATTTGTATGTATTTTAGCCATTGTCACAGTTACTACATTAAATGTTTTTCTGTTTTCCAGTTTTTTGACTCATGGAAACTAATACTTTTTTCTGTGTATTCTTTTCTATCCTACCAAGGACTTCCCACCCTCCCCCCACCACAAGGGGATAAAATTCACTCATCTAACTCTGTCCCTTTTTTTTCTTTTCAATCTTTCAGGATTTTAAACCTCTTTTAATTATCACCAGAAAATTTCTGCTTAACTCTGCCAAAATTATTTACTTTTCTTTCTTCTTTGGCATATCTTTCATCATCTTAATTTACAGCTCTGAAATTCATCTCACATTTCACACATTTCTAACTTCTTCACTAATGACATGCTCGTATGAAAATGCATCTTCAGAAATTACTCCATTTTCTAGACTTTGAAGAGTATCCTACTTTATGTAATCACCATCATCCCTAAAATTTAATTTACTTCCAAGAGCATGTTGCTAGAAGTTTAAGTATGCAAAAATTAGGTTCTTTTGGAAAACTGTGTCCGTGAACTAGCTTTGGATAGAGTCATAATAATGGTGGACTTACTCTGGTCATTGATTTGTAATTTTGTAAACTAATGATGAAAACTCATGCATTTGGTTGTTCTAGTTAAAGAAAAGCATATGAAAGCCCATGAATCAAAAATAAAGACCTAGGGCTTCCCTGGTGGCGCAGTGGTTGAGAGTCCGCCTGCCGATGCAGGGGACACGGGTTCGTGCGCCGGTCCAGGAAGATCCCACATGCCGTGGAACGGCTGGGCCCGTGAGCCATGGCCATTGAGCCTGCGCGTCCGGAGCCTGTGCTCCACAATGGGAGAGGCCACAAACAGTGAGAGGCCTGCGTACCACAAAAAAAATAATAAAATAAAAAAAATAAAGACCTAAATCCAGTAGATGAAATAAATCATCACAGAAGTTGAAATATATGAAAATAAAGACAGTCTAAGCTGATAACTCTTATGCTTCTGCAATGTTTGGAAGGCAACAACTTCAGAAAGTAGGAGTTTATTTTGGAAAAACTCCAAATAGCTTCTACATACTTGTCCAGCCACAAAAATATTTTTATTCCAATGCTCGTTGTCATCATGATATTGTGTTTCAAGTTGTGCTTCATAGCTTGTAAAGTACTGTACAGAGAGGAGTTTTTCTTAGCCACGTACTTGGCCCTGATATATGCCTGCACTTTTTTGGAGTGTATATTCGATATATCTCCATTATACAAGGAACATCTATATCATCAATTTGTCAAATCTGAAGTACATTTCCTGAGTGAGACTTAAGTGCTTAACTCTTGAAATATCACAGTGAAATGATTCATGTGTGAAGATTTTTGCTCCATCTTTTAGTTATTATTCCGTGTAGATGCCGAGGGGTAAGAAGGTACAAAATTCACATCTTGTCCCTGCTTTCCTTAGCTCAGTAGTTCTTCATCTTAACTGTACATTAGTATCACCTGTGGAGTTTTGAAAACTCCTGAACCTAGATTACAACCAAATTAAATGGAAACTTTGGGGGTAGGACCCAGGCATCACTAGATTGTAAATCTCCCAGGTAATTCCAATATACAACCAACATTTAAAACTACTCTGGTCCAGTGGCTCTCCGATGTGAGCAGACATCAGAATCATCTGATGAACATCTTAAAACACATCACCTGGCCACCCTGGGTTTCTGGTCCAAGGGCTTGGTTGGGAGTTGAGGATTTGTAGTTCTAATAAGTTCCCAGGGGATGTTCCGATTGTTGATTCCAGGACTACACTTAAAGAACTGTGTCTTCATCTTTTTTCTCTCCCTTTTTTCCACCTAACCCATTTCACCTTGTCTTCAAGGTCCAGGTTAAACGTCCTTGTGTAGGAAAATTATTCTAGTCACACTGATTTCTGTTTATACCTTTGAATTACTGGCTGCCTTATGGCATCTCTTGAATCGCATTTAATTAATTTATTTTTAATGTTTGAATGGTCACATGTTTATCACCTCTACCACACGGTGCATCCTGTGTACTAAAAGGGAAGATACTATCCTTTCTTGTGCTGTGTCACATTCCCTCTGCTACTGGTATGGTGCTGCAGACATGGCAGGGACCGAGTAACTGGGTGTATTGCGGGGGGCTGGATGTTTGGGGTAGATTCATTGTTGATTAATTCCCTGACAGTGTGCTGTCTTCTCTTTCCTATATATCATACCTGGAACCCTTTCAGAAATCACTGAATCTCTTTATCTCCTGGGGTCCACTGATTGCTTATTTGTAATATAAGGAGGCTGGGCGAATTCCTCTGGTCACAGAAAAATAACATCTTGCAGGGAAAAGAGCATGAGTTTTGGAGTCAGACAGGCCTGCATAAAGCCTGCACATTTGCAGACCCATGCTGCATATACTACCTGTGGGTCATTGGAAGCAAGGTTCCTCGTCAATTTGAGTTTTGCCAGCTTTATTTCTTTCACATACATAACAACAATGAAAGTTACTCCTCAGAGATGAGTTTATATCGAAGAAAAGAATGTCTGGAAAACACCAGGCAAAAGTCTTGACATTTGCTAGGTACTCAGAATTATTAACTCTTCTGCTTCCGTCAAAATTCTGGTGTCTATTTCCCAAAACCATGCATTCTGGTGCTGGCTTACTCCAAACCAGCAGATGGAGTCTTACAAAATAACTTTTATTCAGTCCTTCGTTTCCTACACGGGAAGGGAGCTGGTGTGTTGCTGTTCTTTGAAAGCCGTGGCGCCTCTTCTGCCTTCCTCCCACGGTTACCTTTCAGGCCCAGAACTTTCTGTACAGATGTATCCTTGAAGGACTTCTGGCCTGCCCATGCAGCCAACTGGCAAGTCAACCTTGGGCATGAGTCTTCACTGGAAAGTCTCACTTTCCAGATCTGTAAAAAGAAATTGTTTGGCTTTGCTGCATTGTAGAGAAAGTATTGTCTCTGGACTGGGAGGCCCTGGCTTTGTGGGGGTTTTTTCTTTCACTTTTTCTTTTTATTAATTTTTATTGGAGTATAGTTGCTTTACAATGTTGTGTTAGTTTCTACTGTACAGCAAAGTGAATCAGCTATACTTATACATATACCCCCTCTTTTTTGGATTTCCTTCCCATTTATCGGAGGACCTGACTTTGAATCTTCAGTTCTGCCCTGAACAAGATGTTGGGCACTTAAACTCTTTGGACCTCAGTTTTTATATATAATATATAATAATGGGCCTTGGACTAGAAAGTCATAACCAGCTGCCTTTCAGTCTTAAAATCTGTGCCAGACACCGAGCTGAGTAGTTTATGTACTTTTATTTCATTTCAGAACCTGTGAAGAAGAGACTATGATCATATCTGTTAATACAGATGAGGAAACTAGGCACAGAGAGGATAAGTAAACTAAATGAGGTCACACAGCTAGCAAGTGGTTGTGCTAGGATTTGTACCTGAAAACTTAAACGCTTTCCCTTCCCGTTATTAGCCATTGCATTATCTCCCAGAATTCCAAGGTGCTTCCAGATTTAAAATATTATGGTCGTATGATATCTGTTTCTTCCACCTTATATATGGTAGTCAGGACCACTACTACTAGAGATGAAGAAACTGAGGCTTCGATGAGAAAATTGAGGCTAAGGATGCCGTGAACCAAAAGAACAGATGGTGCCTATTTTCATGGAGTTTCTAATCAAGAGATTGCACAAGAAAGACAAATGTGTAATAAATATTGTGCATGTCTTTCAAAAGGTTCTTTAATAGAGTTCTTTCATGAAGTTCTTCGCATCTGTCCATATAAAAGAAACTGTAAATTGAAACAGAGAGTTCAGCTGTTGAATTTCAGAGGCTAAGTCAGAATACTGGATTTGAATCCCTTGGTAAATTATGCATTTTTCAAGGAGTGTTTGTATTTTCAGAAGTAATATTTGGGGACTCGCAACTGGCTATGTTCTGTGTTCTAATACAGTGACTGAAACAACAGACTTACTGCTAAACAGGGATGTAGATGGTGGGTCGTCCAGAAACACTAAGCACATGGCTAGTAAATGTGCTAACATGCATGTGATCTCTGCACAGTTTTTGTTTTCTATTTCAGAACAAAGAACTAAAAACCAAGGTGGCACTTTGGTCTGAAATTCCTAGGCCGAAGGTATCCAAGGCCATCTCTACAAGGTAAGGCCTCTCTTCCGCCCCCACCATCTGCCTTCACGACTCCTGTTGAACATGGTTGACATTTATACCACTTGAGAAATTATCCATTCAATTAGTACTTACGTAATCACGTGTTTACGGTCTGTCTCCCAGTTCTTTGAGAGTGGGAACTCTATTAATCTTGTTAACCACTGAATCCTTGAAGCCTGATATACGAATACTTACTTTATGAGTAAATGAATGAACAAATTTAGATATCGTTTTTCCTCTTCTTTGGCATAAAACAAGCCCAGTCTTGGCTTCATCCAAACAGTACAGATTATCTCCTCCACCATCCTTGTTCCTCCATTGCTCATATTTTCTGTGTCACCGATGGGCATTTTAATCATAAATCATGTGTATTTATTTAGGTTTCCATGTCTGTCTCTCAAGTCGATTGTAAGTGTCAAGAGGGCAGGAATAGTTCCTTGTTTTTCCCTTTATTTCCTGCATTGTTAAAGGCAAGTGTCTTCAACAACTACCTAATAACAAATGAATGAAGCAATGATAATGACCCCTAAAGCAATGGAAATAATAGTCGAAACCATCAAATCACTTTCTAATGTTGACAGAATCAGAAGTGACAGGTTTGTTAAAAAAAAAAAAAAGACTTCTGGACTCAAGTCTCATTTCCATAAAATTCCATGAAATTATCACTTAAAAGAAAACATAGTCTGTAATTACATGAATCATTTAGAAAGTGACTAAAAACTTCCTGTTCTAGCAACTTTTGAATTTCCAGCCTAGTCTCTCTAGGGCTGAAACCCATTTTCTGAAACTCTCTTCTGCACAGTGCCTGACGTGGAGAATCAGGTCCCCTATGATTAGCCCCAGTCTAGGGAGTCAAGTAGATCTTTCTCCCTCTTCAAGACACCCTGTAACCATGCTTCACTTTGCTAATGATGTATGTAATTAGAGACTAGAGATGAAGCATTATGCATCAAGTCTTCTAAAATCTTTGGGCCCCCAGAGGCTAAGTCATTAACTTTTTGGCCAATAGCCCTACAACGTCTAAAAAGGAAAATTAAGCCGGAGAAGTATTGAAAGAGGAAGTGAAATGCCCACATTTTAGAAGCAGTAAGAGAAGCAGACATTTCAGAGCAGGAAGAGATGAAGAGTTTAGAATAGAAAGGGAAGCATGACTTTCCAAGGAAAGGGAGGATGGTCGATTTTAGCTCCTTTACCAGATACATCCTCTTGGGGTAGTGAGGTATCATGGCCAACCTCAGCTGTTTTGACCCTGGAGGGAATGGAGCCAGAGTGGAGCAGAGGAAGGAGCAACACGTGGTCTCCATATTGTACTGACTCCAGTATTGCGTGATGAGACTCAGGCTGGTACAGAGGGGATGAGTTTGAGAGAATGACTTCTATGGCCAGTTCTTTAGCTGCAGTTCATTAATAAAGGTAGTTTTAAAGACTTTTTTTCTCCCTATGACTGAGGAAAGGTCAAATGGGAAATTTTCCTAATTGAAATAGGGAAACTGGAATGAATATGCCCTTTGTTTTATAATTTTGGTAGAAATTCCAATAGTAATGATATATCTATAATGGTAGGTCTCATGTTTGCCAAATGAAATCTGACCAATTGGCCGTTTGAGAATGTAAGTGGTAGTATGGTTTGGTAAGTCTAGATTCACCAACGTAGAATGGAATTATAACTCTCGGGAGGAATTAGAATGTAAAAGTAGCTGTTAATGCAAAAAAAAACCAAGCATCACATATATTTAAAAATTAATCTTGGCAAATCTCTTAAATCACTCATAAAATAGAATTCTCTCAGTCAGTGCAAGAAAAAAAAAAAAAGTTTTTTTTTTCCCCGAGCATTAGAACGTATAGATGTTTCTTAAGTTGAACACCAAAGAAATGGTTTGCTGGGTATTAAGGATCAGGTTGTTAGAAAACAGCAAAACAGCAACAATAAAACACACATATATACATATATGTGTGCACACACATATTGATGTGTGCGTGTGTATATTTGTGTGTGTGTGTGTATACATATTTTTTAAACTAGACTCACACGGTGAGGAGAGAAGTTTAGGCTATGAGAAACCCACAGAACTAAAACGTCCTGACAGAACAGTCTATTTGTGTGTCCCATCTCCAAGTCACTCTGGTGCACGTCTTCACTGAGTAGAAGGGCAGACACACCCTCACTCTTCCTCACTCCTGTCCTCTTACAACCAGATGCATTTACCTAAGGTTAATGCATCCATAACGTGCTTCTACTGTGCCTCATGGGGAATTGGAATCAATTAACCATCATCAACTCGGTTAAAGCAATTCGTTCAGACTTGGTAGTACAGCAGTAGTGGAGATGGTAATGAAGGTGGTACAGCAGTTATGTCAGTAAAGCTTTATGTGCTCGATTTTGATAATTGTGTGGTCTTTTCTACAGTGAATTGAAGACTGAAAGCATGACCCCATATTTGATGCTGGTTAGGCTACGGAAATGAGCCACCTGGCTGAAGATCTGAATGAGAAAGACCACTACCTGCGTCTTACTTACTCCTTGAAACACAGTCTCAATTTACATATTAAAACTGCTCAATGACAGTATTTAATGGAATGTATTGTATTATATTTAATGTATACATCAATAACTTTGCAGGAAGATGACATTTCAGAAAATCAAACCAATATATATTCAAAGAAAGGACCTCTTTCTTCAAAACTTACTAATGGATGAAGAAACCAGATGCTTTCCCATGATGGAAGATGAATTTTGCTTTAAACTTAAAAAAAAAAAAAACGGAATTTTTTTTTTTTTGGCAGATTTTTGCTGAAGGGACTGGTTAAGGTTGTCAACTTTGACCTTTTGCTAGTGGTTTTTATGTACAGTCATCCCTAGGTATCCACAGGAGATTGGTTCCAAGAGCCCCCTCGGGTACAAAAGCCCATTCGGATGCTCAGTCCCATATATAAAGTGGCAGAGTGCAGTTGGCCCTCTGTATCCATGGTTTCCACATCCATGGATTCAATCAATCGTCAGTGTGGAACCTGCAGGTACAGAGGGCTGACTGTACCTAAATATAAGGAAGAATATACAGGCATGCTTCCTCTTACTGTGCTTCACAGACTCTGTATTTTTTTTTACAAATTGAAGGTTTGTGGCAACCTTGCATCGTCAGATGATGGTTAGCATTTTTTGGCAATAAAGTGTTTTTAAATTAAGGTATGTATATATATATTTTTAGATATAATGCTATTGCACACTTAACAGGCTACAATATAGTGTAAACATGACTTTTAGATTCACTGGGAAACCAGAAATTTCATATGACTCGCTTTATTGTGATATCCTCTTTAGATTGGTGCTCTGGTACTGAACCTGCGATATCTGTGTGTGTGTATGTGTGTGAATAAATGATATATTTTAAAGTTGACTTTTGGAAAATAAGAAATATCTTACCATGATATAAATTCATCTCCTAACCCATGGTCAGTGGGAGAGTTATTCTCTACTGAATTAAGGGCAGAAAAAGGAGTAGATTCTTTTTAGCTAATTCCCCAAACCAAACAACCCTCCAAAGTCAAGAATTCTGCCTGCTTCACAACACCTTAGGAGGCGGCTGTTCTTCAGCTGGGATTGAACTTTGGTTGCTAGAGGCAACCCGCACATCAGCACAAAGAAATACACCTTGTGATTCTGCCTTTGTGACTGATTTTCTTTTCGATCTTTGTTAATATTATCTAAGTAAAATGTTTAGGGACAGAACACAGTGCTGTTAGCTCATACCTCCATAAAAAGGTATTCATTATGGGTTCAAAGGAACAGTGGCTGCTGTGTGCAGCCAGGAGGAATCTGAATTCATGAACTTGGAATTATATGTCTAGTGATTTTATGAAAGTGACTTACATTTTGATACATGCATTCGTTACAGGTGGAATTTGAAATTGCTATAAGTAAAAGAAAACTCTAACTTGTAGAAATACAAACATACTGACACTCAGGAAAGCAGAACACACTTCAGCTAAAGGCATAATGGGAGACCTTTGTCATCCTAAAAGGTGAATTACCTGTAGGTTTTTTCATCATTCTCTTTGGTGTATAACTCTAAACATTTTCTCAGGAAAGATGCTTCATGCCTTTCAAGGTAGAGTGTGAAACATCTGTATGATCTATGAAATATTTAAAGGTATTTACAAATGAGATGAAGTAATATCTTTCTAAATTCAGCAAAGTACTGTAATCCTTGCAATGTTGTGTAACTATGTTTGTGAGTTTCATACTTCTTGTTTTTATTGCTTTGTAGTTTTTAAGGTGTAGTTACCTAATAACATTTAGGACACAGTCACCCTATGCCAGGAACAATTCTAAGTACTTCACCTGTATTAATTTCTTTAATCCTCCCAGCAACCCTCAGAAATAAGTCATATTATTATCCCTGTTCTTCAGAGGAGGATACTGTCATTGATTAAGTAATTTTCCTAACTGCTAACTACGGAGCGAACATTTGAACCTTTGACTTGACTATTGATACTCCTACCTGGTGGTCTCAGATACCTCCCAGCTATAGAAATGTCTCTCTTTTTGCTACTTTAACAAACACAGCTTTTTTGTTGGCTTTCTGCACCACACTGTGGATGACAGTCAGAAACAACACTTACTAATCAGGTAAATACTTTGCTGAGATGAGTTGGCCTTTCGCTGTTGGTCTACCCTCGTGAGTACTTAGTACAGAAAAGCTTCCTGCTAAAAATCTGCTAATTTTATCATTCATGCCTTTATGCCACATGGAAGATTTTTGGTAATGCATTTCCTGGCATATGTGTAGGGGTGTTGGGATCATGAATTCTGCTTTAAGCATCTGCAGTGTGGTAGGAGATTTCACCTTTCACTTAGAGATCACTTAGGTTCCTCTTATACCCCAACCATCATGCTGGGTTGTAATAAATGTGAGCTTTTGGAATGGACCCATCTAACTGACCTAACAGCCTGGATGATTTCCATTAGAATAATGTATTTTCAAATCAAAAATGGAAGGACACTGTTGAATTTTATTTGGGTTTCACTATATTCATTTTTGAACACAGAAGTACAGTTCAATGTAATACAGGTAGGACCTGCTCATGTGGTCTCCAGCTTCACTTTGGGATGGTGTTTGGATCTTTTGAGAATAAGAATAAGCATCTTCAGAAGCCTAAAAAGATCTGAACTCTTCAAATACAAAAGTATTGTTTTACTAACATCAGTAGATCATTTATATGTCACGTATGGATTATTTCCTATCTCCTCATCGTTTCGGCTTTATCATTTGAACTTTGTTTAAATAAACATTTCTGAGTGATAAAAAATCATTACAATGGAGAATGAAATTTATTAGTCTAAAACTAGTACCACACAGAAAATACAAAAACAAAAACCTCAATTGTAGTCAAAGTATTTGTACTTATAATTATACTAATCAAAGTATTGGATAAGAAGGTCTGAGGTGGGCTATGAAGTAACTACATGGAGGTGGGAAATGAAAAGAAACTTAGTTTCACTTTGATTACATATATTGTTACAAATTATCATTAAGAAATGTTTAAACAATTGGTATAATATATACCATTTTAATAATTGCTTATGATATGCCTTAAAATAAAGAAAATTGATGCCATATTTTGTGGGTTTTGTTTTTCTTTTTACATTAAAATTATTATGCATAAATGAATTAAGTAGCTGTTATTTGACTGTTAATGACAATATAACCCATAATAAATAGTTTTTGTCAGTGAGCAGATATTTAGATAGCTCCTTGAATTTTTCTCCTAATTTTCTGTGAATCCAAATTAACAGCAAAAGTAATCTATTATGTTTTTATTCTAAATTTGAAAAAAATGGTAGCATTATAAAATTAAGAACACACAAACACTTTATCGAATTCTTTCATACTGCTTCACTTTGAAAATTCTTACCTGGCCTGAAATCTTCTGATCTGAAAATAATTATGGAATCTTTATCAATGTCAGAGTAGGGATCCAATCTATCAATAACTAAAAATTCTTTAAACAAATATCATAAACATTCTGATTCCTTTCCTACATCTCTTCCTTCCTTCCTTCATATTGAAATATAACTCAACAATAAAAACAAACCACAATATTACAACAATGGATAAATATCAAATTATTACACTTGAAAACATCCAGTAGAAAAACAGAGGATATACGATATTATTTTATGGGGACAGAGAGCAAATCAGTGTTTGGGGACAAGAGTAGAAGGAGAGAGTGTGAAGGAGTACAGGGAAACATTGGGAAGTAATAGCATGTTCAGTGTGTTGATAATGGTCATATTTTCGTGCATATGTTTTATGACAAAAAATCAATAAATTGTACAATTTAAACATTTACTTCAATAAAGTAGTAAAAAAAAATTTAAGTTAACACTATGTTATTCTACAATCCACCCAGTTCGTTTCTCACACTAGATTCATTCATTTCTTCTTTCACCAAATATTTATTGGGGCTCTCTATTTGCCGGGCGTTGTTCTAGATGCCAAGGCGACAGCAGTGGGGAGAGGGAAGAGGTGCATCTGGCAGGGAAGAAAGAAAAGGGGACAATCTCTACCTTCATGGAAATATCTTCCAATGATTAGGAACAGATAAACTCAGGGAAGTGCTGTGGACTCTGAAGAAAAGTGAAGCAGAACATAGGGAAAGGGAGTACCAGGGGTGAAAGGCTGTGGCGGCAATTTTTATCTGACCGATAATTGAAACTAAACTGTGTGTAGATTGGTCAGTTAAATAGGATACTGATTTTAAATAAGACCTTTCTCTTTGAAGGTAATATTTAAGCAAAGATAGGAAGAATGCTAGGGAAGTGATTGGAAGGAGATGTTTTTTGGTGGAAGAGGGGTCCAGGCAGAGGCAAGCACAAGTGCATGAGTCCCTAGGGGCAGGCAGGCCAGCTGTATTCCGGAATAGCCAGGAGGACATCAGCTGGACGGGCATGTAAAGAATAAGCCCCAGGGGGGCTTCCCTGGTGGCGCAGTGGTTAGGAGTCCGCCTGCCGATGCAGGGTATATGGGTTCATGACCCGGTCCGGGAAGATCCCACATACCGCGGAGCGGCTGGGAAGATCCCATATACCGCGGAGCGGCTGGGCCCGTGAGCCATGGCCGCTGAGCCTGCGCGTCCGGAGCCTGTGCTCCGCTACGGGAGACGCCACAACAGTGAGCGGCCCGCGTATAGCAAAAAAAAAAAAAAAAAAAAAGAATAAGCCCCAGGACTGTCTAAATTATTTTCCACGCAGCGTATTCCTTCACATTTCCATTGTATAAGCCATCCCTTTTATTTGTTTAGTAAGTTATCCTTCAAGTTCTTTTTTGACTTCCTAGTGGTGGTAAGCTAATGATTTTCAGGAATCTGCATCTCAATCCCCTCCTTTGCCCATGTTTCCCTGACATACAGAGCAAGCTCATGTTCTGTGGAAGGGGCAGTGAAGAGAAAACTGCCCTTAAAAGGTTCATTTGAGAAGTCTTGTTTTGACCTGCCCTGTTGGCCTAGAGGACTCACGCAGAACTGCTCTTGGAAGTCAAGGGAGGAGAAGGGCTCCCGTGAGGCTGGGTAATATGGCTTCATAATCCAATGTGTCGACTAACATGATGCCAAGTTGCTCGTGAATGAACTCATGATGTAAGTTTCTCTAGGGAATCAATCAAAGAAATTGAAATCTGCTGCTTTTTCTTTAAAACCTTTTGGTTAAAGGTTTAAAAAAGAGAGTTTTTTAAGAGAGTCTTTCTCTCAGAGACCTACAGAAATGGTCCAAAGTGATGATAATTTCAAAACTCTGATTCCTATCACAAAATTTTTCTACTACTTACGATACAGCCTCAGTCAAATTATAATTAGTGTGTTGGCCTCCTAAACCATAATGCAAGTCCCCTAAATGAGTTTCTAACAGAAGAGCAATGCTCACACTCTTATTACAGCTATTCTTTCTCCACAAGTAGTAATCCATATTAGAAAGGAAATTTTCCGGGCTTCCCTGGTGGTGCAGTGGTTGAGAGTCCGCCTGCTGACGCAGGGGACACGGGTTCGTGCCCTGGTCCGGGAGGATCCCACATGCCGCTGAGCAGCTGGGCCCATGAGCCATGGCCGCTGAGCCTGCGCCGCGTCCTGAGCCTGTGCTCTGCGACGGGAGAGGCCACAACAGTGAGAGGCCCACATACCGCAAAAAAAAAAAAAAAAAAAAAAAGAAAGAAATGAAATTTTCCTTGGTGTAGAGAACTGTGATCATACAAGTACCTTACATCCAGTTTTAAAAAGAGAAATCCTACCATTACAAGATGGCCTTATTTTTTCCTCAATAGGGGGCATGTTATGACTATTTTTACACCCTATAAACCATTAGGAAAAGCAAGTCTCTACTGACTTGTCTTGAATTATTTAAGATGAATCCAGGAGGCAAAAGATTCTGCCTGTGTGAAACAGCATTACTGCTACCATGGAGTAAAGTTGAGAGAATGGTGCCAAGGATTTATTTGCTTGCAGTGGGAGAGTTGTTTATCTTTAAATTAAAAACTCATCATTATCTTGGCAAAGCCTATCTAAGTAACATATGGAGGGAGAACAACTCTGGGAACAAGGCAGCCTTTGCAAATGAACATTTAAGAGGAAGCTGTATGGTTGTGGTCTTGAATTGGCCTTGAACATTGGTCCTGTCACCAGTCTGTAACTAAAGGAGATATTACCACTCGCCTCAGCATTTTATTATGGGAAGAAATAGGTTATAATACATTGAGGTGTTGACATACCATGGAATACTGTAACATGCTAACTGCTAACTTCATAAATGTATCATTTAAAATTATTAGAAAAGGTGCCTTGAAAATTCCAGCCTTTAAACAAATAATAAATTAGAAAGTTTAGAGAGATGGATAAAAACCACTTGGCCATTTTTTTCTTAGATTCTATATATATGTGTTAGCATACGGTATTTGTCTTTCTCTTTCTGACTTACTTCACTCTGTATGACAGACTCTGAAGAACCTAGGGGTAAGACAGGAATAAAGGCACAGACCTACTAGAGAATGGACTTGAGGATATGGGGAGGGGGAAGGGTAAGCTGTGACAAAGTGAGAGAGAGACATGGACATTTATATACTACCAAACGTAAGGTAGATAGCTAGTGGGAAGCAGCCGCATAGCACAGGGAGGTAAGCTCGGTGCTTTGTGACTGCCTGGAGGGGTGGGATAGGGAGGGTGGGAGGGAGGGAGATGCAAGAGGGAAGAGATATGGGAACATATGTATATGTATAACTGATTCACTTTGTTATAAAGCAGAAACTAACACACCACTGTAAAGCAATTATACTCCAATAAAGATGTAAAAAAAAAACCACTTGGCCAAATCCAAATCACTTCTTTCCTAGTTCTTGATGGATATCACTTTTAATGGGATACAATTCCCATACTGATACTGATTTAATGTTCCCCATTCACCATTCATTCAACTTCAGCACAGAAATAAGATTGCCTTGAATATACAAAATAATTGATAAAAATGCATTTTTATTTGAAAAGTGTGCAGAAACAATCACTGAATACAGTTCTCAACCATAGTTTTGAAACCCACACACCACAAAATCATTGGATGCTCTGATTTCTGAAGCTCCTAGAACTTTGGTACAACAAAATCCTGACCTGACAGTGTCTGTCAGGCACCACAGTCTATTCAGGGTCACAGAGAATAAAAACTCCATGTTTAAGGTTTTAATTTACATTCATGGCAGTAGACAGAACAGAGATCTGAGTAAATGACAGACAAAACAATCGAACGTGCTTAGCCTAAAACTGAGGATAATATCACTTAAATGTAGACCATTGGGGTACAGTGCAGCACTTCAGCATTATGCCGGAACGGTGTCTACTTTTAACACATTAAGTGGGATAACTTATTATCCTCAAATAATTTCAGATACAGTCAGTATCTTTTATAAGGCTGTGGACACAGAAGCCCTATTTATACAAGGAGGATTTTGGCCAGATTGTAATATACTATCTAGAATGTAATTGGATTCCTTGAGAGAAATACAAGATGACCTACAAAATGAAATAGAACTCATATTTTTTCAATAACTTGAGATATATTAAACATTTTCAATCAAATACAATGACAGTAAGCCGACTACCCATTTCAAGTTTCCAATATCTCGACTAAAATTAGTGTTTTGTCCCTGCTATAACACTTGTGAAAGTACGGTTGTGAAAGTACGACTGTGATATTTTATTATTCTTAGCTTGGGATAATAGTGTCAGTTTATGAAATGGAACATAATTTACAAACCAGTTTCTATATATGTTCTCCTTTGGGCCAGACATGAACCCTGTGAGGCATGTAGGATTTATAAGCCTACTTGGAGAAGCCATATTTAATGACATACCCATGGCCCCCAAATTGTTCTTTTTGGCCACTTTCCTTTCTATAATACTAGGCTTCCTCTCAAAGAACATTTGAAAAAAATAACCTGGAGAAGAGTAAGGATAAGCATATGTTATTACTTTGCTAGGGACAGATACTATTTTGATGTGCCGGCAGACATAAGGACAACAGTCATTGGTTAAATAAGGGATCCGTTAGGTTAAGAACAGACATGCGGCTCCTACAGAACTTGCTAATGACTAAGTCGACTGAGGGATAATAGCCATGACTTCCACGACCAGTTGGAAAGAAAATGAACTCGGAAACAGATTTAAATAACTCAATTCAAAGACAATTTCTTTGTACTCTTTTTCTTCAAAAGAGAACACCTTTTTAAATAACCCCATTATTTTGGTACTCATGGTTTTTTATGTTTGCTTGTTATTCTCTCTAAATATGAATTTAGAAAATATCTCAATCATAGGCTGTTGGTAAAAAGAGCTCTGCAGAAAGGCATCTTTGTGATGCTACTTCTTAAAAAATTAAAGTGCAATTTATGAGAAAATTTGATTCAGATAGAGTAAATGTTTCTAATTTTCCCGAATTTTGATGCCAATCATGAAATATTTAGTGTTGCAATATTTTTATTAGCTTAGTTCTAAGGGCATAAACCTCTAGCTGGTAGATAAAAATAATGGCTAAATATATGCCATAGATCTGGTTACAAACAACTTTGTCAGTCTTTTTTTTTTCCTGCCTAAAAATCAACCTTGTAAGTATGGTCTTCTCCGTGTTCTGCCATAGTTAGAAACTCTATTTAGACAACTTTAATCTCTAATCTCTATAGTTCTTGCTCAACAATGTCAATGTGGTTGAGTCTCTACCCAAGAACTCCGAGGCAATAAGTTTATAAAATTCCCTATTCAGCTAACAATGTTTTATTTTTTATCAGTTCTACTTTATGAGACAAGTTTCTCCATAGATTTATAAAGCATTGAGACAACACTCATCTCAGAGAACACTCTCTATCTACTTTCCATATTTAAGAGCTCAGCACTCTCCCCAGAAATAAACTTATACCACTTTGGTCAAAGATCAAGAAGAAAATACAGCTTTTGGTGAATTCTTAGACAAGCTTTTCAAACATAGGCAGTATCTTGGAATCTTTAAAAATGATAAAGCTTTCCCTAAAATATTCAGATACACTAGACTTCTTTTAATGCTTTCAAGCTTGGGAGTAGAAGGTGAAAGACAACTTTTCTATCACTTTGGCTAATGTAGCTCCCAGATCTTCCTTTTAAAGAGTTATTAAGTATCTTAGGACACCAGAAACTTCAATATTATCTCTTTACAATTAGAATTTTAATCTCAAAAATTCTTTATGGATGAGGATTCTCCCTCAAATTTTTAGTTCCAGGTTATATGCTACCTCTAGTTATACACTGTATCTCTTTACACATATTGCTTCTCCTTCTAACCGATGCACCCACTCCATTGGTGAGAATGTATATGAGCTTCATCAAATTTGTTGATTCCCAGTGGACAAAATTTACACTTTAAAGAATATTTCAGCTGTTAGTAAACTATCTTTTAATGTAGTGAGTCCTCCTCTATGGTCAAGTTTCTCTCTCTTATAAAGAAGACAAGAAACGCCTGATAAAAACTCTTGCCCCGTTCCTCCTATCTGTACAGATTGGCAGAGAATAACATACTAGAAGCATAACAAAGACACCCACTGATACATAGAATGTCCCATCTGGTTAAACACAACAGGTAAAATATTTACTTTAGAAAACGCTGGTTTCAAATTTGTTGCAGCGTGCTAGCTGATAATATGGAAATGACAGCAACTTGGCTGGAGTGGGACCGGCCGGAGTTTTGAAATTCTTACGTAGAGACGCACAAGCTCAATTCCCAGCATTTAGCATTTTTTTTCCGGCCAATTTGTGACTCGTTACCCTCATCACATCAAGACAAACATGTTCTCTCAACTATATTTGATACATTTTTCAAAGGACTTTTTTTTTTTTTTACATTAAAAGGTAACCTTGTACCTAATCACAGAGTCTCAAATAATGCCCACTCCCCAAAAAGTGACCAGGAGATGGTGGTAATAATCTCCAGATTTGAATAAGATTCTTATACCCTTTGCTGAAAACCTCAGAATACCTTTAGCTGCACTAGAGTCTCTGTGAGGCCTTCCTACAACATGGTATTATAGGAAATAAGCTATGGGACTGGAGACAAATCTGGTCAAGGAGGTCTCCGAGGCACTGTGTTAGAGCAATGTAAACATTAAACCAGTGTAAACACTTCCAAAATGGTTTCTGTATCAGAAAGGAACTTCATGTACATTTTAAATAATTCTCTAAAATATGATATGGTTAACTAAAGCATTTGGGACAAAATAAGTAATACATATTGCTGTGTATTAAAGGGTGTATGCAATTGTTTAAAAGCAGTCTGTATACTTCGTGACCCCAAGTCAATTTGAAATTGTAAAATGAATTATACAGAATAATTAATTCTGAAATAATGAAAGAGTAATGGTTACTAGTAATGGTTACATAGACTTCAGGGTCTTACATCAAACCTGACAGAGAAAACATTTTTTTTAGATTAAGTGTTTATTTATAAGTAGAATACTATTTTAAATTAATTTTCTTGCCTGTTTTAAATTTCATTCCTCTTGAGATTACCCAATAATTGTTATTTTTATAGGAATAGTTCTTTAATTATAAGCATCATCACCCTCTGCTTCACGCTATGGCTATCAAATAATGATCCTAAAATAGACCCTGAATAAAGGCTCGTTAAATAACTGACAGTGACAGAATCTTGGATAAGTAAATCAATCATGTAACTGGAAAATAAATAGAAACAAAAAGGCATATCAAAAATAAAATGCTTTTTGGATTTTAGAAAGGCTAAGTGTTTCCTGTTGTGGAAATGCAGGGGGCATCATAATTTGAATCCAAAGGAGAAATCGACCTAATGACCGAAAAGTTCACCAAATTTTGCCACACCAATGGTTACATTGTTTTTGCTCATATTCGTTTCAGAAGAAACATCTTTGACGATAGCTAATAGCTTTCTATCCTCCTGGCACAGGCACTGAGGTCATGAATAGCATCATAGAGAAAAGCATCCTGGGAGCGAATACCCACTCATGACCAACCTTAGAAGTTGGCATCGTGTTGCAGAAATCAGAGGACCTGGGCAGCTGACAGTGGGAACTTGTTAATCTGTTAAGGACTAACTCCATTAAAGCTTCCAAATTACCTAGATTCATGGCACATTTCTGGGTCTTGTAACTAGACAGTCCTTTGGGTCTGTGTTCCTAAAACTGATTGACACCCAGTGGAGGTTGGCAGATGGAGGTTAAAGGTGGGGGGACTGGGATTTAGAGTTTCCTATGTTTGTAACTTAACAAAAAATATACAGAGAGTCTAGAAAAGTGAAGTTTAATTGGAAAAGTTTTCTACAAAGAGGAACTATCCTGTAGAAAAATCATATATTCACAATAAAAAGAGAAAACCTAAAGTATGATGACTTTGTTATTGACAAAATTGACTGAAATACATAAATAATAGTAATAGGAGTGGCTTACATTTACCAGAAACTAAATCAAAAGCCAATGTTTAGATGCAATAATAATAGGCCAATGGAAAATACCTTTGTGATCATTTTTAGAAAGAAAAGACAGCATTATGTGAAAAATAAAGCCATTAACAAAAGTTTTGCTTAGATAAGATACAGCTCCATCTCTGCCAGCCCCCCAATATAGTTCAAGCATAGGTGCTTTGCCTTAGGCAAAATAAAAACAGATGCTAAATACACTGTAATGTGGCATGATGTATCATCCATTTTTATGTGATAAATGACATGAAAATTCAGAGTGACCATAAAATCGATCCATCATTATTCTAAGTTGTTGATCTACAAAGTGACATCCCTCTATTTTTACAATTGATTCAAAGCCAGGGGTGGATGTGGGTTGGAGGAGAGTAATGTGATTTAGAGTTTCCAGTACTTTGTAAATCAGAAAGAAACCTAGAATTAATAGTCACTTCTTATTTCGTATCACTGACATATTTTATCTAAAAAAATTAAGGCTAAATCGTTTTTCTTGAGTGCATAAAGAGATAGTTAATAAACAGCAATCTTTAATTTCTCTTTGTGACTTTTCATCATGATTGCTAAGAAATATGAAATGTGAAGCTCAACACTACACCAATTTCTAAAATTTTGTTGGAAATGCAAACCTCTGGAGACTCTCTTAATCCCAATTGATAATGTCAGCTTCTAATTGGCTTGAGTGAAATTTGGCTAAGTATCTCTCCCAGACATCTGTAACAGATACATTTAATTTCAGTTGCCCAAGTGCCACGTTCCCATACCTTCATTTTTCTCCCTGGGCATTTCTCTTATCCTCTGTCATTCACAGTCCTATTCTTGTCTATCTGCCATTTATTAAGAATATACAAATGGCATTATTACACAGTCTCCTACATTTTCTCAGAAGTCTGACATTCTTCCTCTCGTAAGGTAGTCATTCTAGCACAGCTTATAGGATGTACATGGTAATGTCACTCTTAATGAACCACTTAGAATTCTTTTTTGTGTATATGCATTTTTAGCTAATGTTTCTCCCAATGCAAACCTATAAAAGTACAAGTCAGATTCTATATAAGAAGTAAATCCAACCATTTAAAAAAGTCATCTTTCTATGTTATCCCTTTAGAAGCTTATTCTTGTCCCCCATGTGACAAGGTACCTTTGGTTCTTTTGGTTTGAAAACTCCCTGATATTTCTTCTTGTATACTCTCTTATATACTCATCTTCTTTATAAGGAAAACAAATGGAGCATCCATGATGGTATGATGACAATGGAAAATCTTTGATCTTGTTTGGATGGGCCTCAGGGACAACTGGTCAACTCTTTTGAACACTGTTGACTACTGTGACTTCTTAAAATAGATTTTCTGGCAGAAAAAGAAAGACATGCCATTATGCATGGTCTACTCAACAACAATCGTGTGGTTTGTCACTCTTTTTGGAAGCAATGCTTGCGTGGGGTTCTGGACGATCAGTTCATATGGTAAAGTTTAGCAGGCACACTTCTTTTTTTTTTTTTTTTTTAGCAGGCACACTTCTTCTCTGCTGGTTTGTCCCCATCCAGCTTCCCAGAACTACCACCATTGACAGTGTCGGGGACTTGCGTCTTCTCTACACACTGTTCCATTCGTTTCATTATTAAGTCCAGAAGGGTTTCCACAGCCTTTTCCACATTCTGGCCAGTCGCTGCACTTGTTTCAAAATATGGTATGCTAGCATGGAAGAGATGACAAATATTTTTGAGAGGAAGGAACCAGAAAAGATACAACAAGATGTGCCAATGAGTCACACATGCAACAACATGGCTGGCTGAGAGATTGTGAAATAATCACGATTTTGCTGGCTGAGTTGGAAAACATCCTTGTTTTTCCTCAGTGAGTGAAAGCTGGTGGGTTTCTTTTTAGTATGGGTGTAACAAGTTTTATGGGCAAGGAAACTGATACAGGAGGTAATCAGGGACTTGAAGCCAAAGCATCATCACTGATTCTTAAAAATTAAGAGGGTAAAAATGCCTAAACTAGTGAACAATATTACCATTAAAACTATTACTTCCCTCCAATCAATTATCTAGAGGTCTGATTTAGAATTTAAGCAGGCACTGTATAGGATATTTATGTGAATACAGTCTATATTTATTTGGAATCCAAAGTTCCAAAAAGACATGTACATTTATAAAGCTCTCAAGGAGAATCCTTCAGTAAAAAATGGACAGATTTGGCAAAGATGCTTACATTTGAAAAAGAATGACAATTTCCGCCTTGGGAGTCAATTTACAATTACATGGAATATTTAAAAAATTTTAAAAGCTGCCATTTAAGCTCAGCTAGGATAATGATTGCAATATTATGTCCAGGTCAGGTATCACTCCTTAGAGTTTTGTAGTTATTGACTGAGAGGCAGTAGAGTACAGTGTTGAAAAGCATGGACTCTGATTTCCGTCTGCCTGGGTTGAATTCTAGCTCTACTACTTACTATCTATGTGGCCTTCCATCAGTTACTCAATCCCTCTGTGTCTCAATTACTCATATATAAAGTGGGATAACTCTAGATTTCCTATATATGATTATGAGGGGTTAGATGAGTTAAAGCCTAGGAACAGTTGCTAGCACATAATAAGCATTCAGTAAATGTTAGCTGCTATTATTATGAAATAGTTCATTAAAAACATCACATATAGTCCTCTGGAAGATGTTTTTCATTCATGCGACATTCCTGAATCAAAGGTATCCCTTCTAATATCAATCTCGTGACCCTACCCCATTATAAGCAGCAGTGTGCAAGTTTAGAGGACATCTCCACATGACTGACTTACCTGTATTTGTCAGCCAGGTCCCGGGCTTGCCGCTCGTTGACTTCTCTCTGGTCTGTCAGGTCCGCCTTGTTGCCAATTAATACTATATCTGGATTTTCACAATAAGCATTTGCTTGCAGTTGGCCTTGGAAAGAAAACAGATGGAACCAGCAAGTTAGTTATAAACAAGAGATGTCAAATGACTGCTCATACTTCAGAGTCCTAATCTCATTGTTCATCTGCAGCTTGGCTGCTTACGAGTTATATTATATTAGCCAAGTTGCTTAACTCTTCCCAGCCACAGTTTCCTCATCTAGAAAATGGAGCTAATTCCTCACAGGTGGCAGGTTGTGAAGATTAATAAGAGTGTATGTGAAGCACTTGTATGAATACCTATCAGTGCTCCTCTATAACTGGGGAAATGCCCTTTGAGATGAACATACTGTTTTTCATTCCATTTATTCTTCAAATATAAGTGGAGATAATAGAACGTGATCTTAAAGTACATAAGTTTGCTCTTTCCTTTAGGAGGCTGCTACATTTCCCTTTCCTGAAGTTCAAGGTGATGATCCATAAGAGCAGAACCTTTTTGAACCACCACAAATTCATGTAGAAACAATATTAAGACAGGTCACTTGTTTTTCTCTTTTCTCCAGGAGACACTGTTTGAAAGAGAAGGGGGGTGGGGGGAGGAGGAGGAGAGAAGAAGAAGGAGGAGAAGAAGAAGGAAGGGAGGGAGGGAGGAAGGAAGGAAACGATAAAAAAAACTTGTCAATCTATGTTTTCAAGGTTACGGGACTATTTTACGGTCTACCTCAAGGCAAGCTATTTGCAACCTTGCTGAGGTCAGAGAAAGAAGACAAATGCTTACTCTATAACACCAATTATTTGGATGTTAGAAATTAAAGCCTTACTAGATACGGCAATTAATTATCTTAAATCCCAACTGTATCTTTCTGGAAATTTTAGTAATAAGGGAGCATCTCATCTACCTTGAAAAATGATGAACGAATCAGTCTCTGAAAGAACTGAATAATCTTATTATCTCCTTATCTCCCCAGAATCTAATAATAACACCAAAATTTGGATAAAGAAATGTAATAGCAAAAGAAAATGGAGACAGATCCTAGGATAAACACTCATTTGGAGAAGCAATTAAGTCAGAATTTGTTGGTATTTTCCCCCACTGTTAGTGAACTTACATTTAAAGCATTTATATATATTAATAATTATATATAACATGTAATAATAAGATATGTATATATTTGAGAATCTACACAGCCAGACACTCAGCCAGGTGATCTGGGGTATCGCAATGGAACAAAGAGGACCAAGTCTGCACCTTTATAGAGCTTACATTCTAGTGGTAGAAAGAACCAAAACCACAAGTAAACAAAGAAATAATATAATATAATAAATATAATATGTGTCAGGTGGTGGCAGTGACCAAATGAAATAGAAAGTGTATTGAGGGCATACAGAGTGGTGAAGAGCACTGTTTTAGATGGGGCTGTCAGGGAAAGCCTCTCCCAAGAGATAAATAAGGTTTGAACAAGAACTTGAAGGAGATGAAAGAACTAACACACGCTATAAATCGGAAAAGAGAAATCAATGCAGAGGCGAAGAGAAATCAAAGTCCCCAAGGCAGGACTGTGCTTCTCAGGGGAGAGACCTTTAGCTGGAGGCCAGTGAGCTGGGGCAGAGCAAAAGTGAATTAAAGAGGCATTCCAAGTGAGATGGGAGATCCCAAAAGGACTTCGAGCAGAGGAATAATATGATCTAGTCTTCTAAAAAATATCACTCTGGCCACAGACAGCCCTGACAAATCTAGAAATGACAAGTAGCACCAGCCCCATGCGACTGCTGGTATGTCCCACTAGGATCAAAACTGGTATTTGTAATTTAAAACATGCAAATGAAATATTGCCTTTAGTGCTACATCAGTTAAAAAAATAAAGGAAAAATCAAATACCACGCTTCTGTGCTGACATATCAATCTGGCTTTAATAACTGATTAGGCTACTTTGAAACTTTATATTATGTTTAAATTGCCATGAAGGCTGGAGATTTTTCTGTACCAGTCTTCCTCACATTTGAACACTTTTCTAAAAAGAAGTAAAATTTCAACGTGAGCTTGTTGACTGACACGCTACCGTATTTTCATGTGGCTGCTCTGCTCTGAAACAATTTCTCACCTAATTAACCCATTAGTTCATTAACACTTTAGTTAACCCACGTGCAAGGGCACGCACTGTAGGTACCAGTTGCCCCCTCAGGAAACGCTGCTGTTTTTCTGTGTCCCCACCAGGCTAGATGGAGTAGATGTGACCACTCATTTAGTTTTAAGAAGTCCTTCAAGACTTACTGGATACGTGGAATTAATGGCCTGTCAATTGCAACAATAAAGTCCTTACGTATAGGTGGTGATTCTTCTAAGGCGTCAAAGGAAAACACAATTTTAAGCCACTTTGGATGAGCCACGTAAAAGCCACCGCTTTGAAGGTGACACAGGAAACACTAAACCTGTGACTTTTTAGAGTTAATCTGTGGTCCCCAATCTGGTTTCATCTTGTGAGGCAGAGAAGCAACGTGGCCAACGGAAGTTACTCAGTCCCACTTACTCATCCAGTTTCTGACATTTAAGAAGCTCTGTTGACTGGTGAGGTCAAACATTAATAAGAAACCCATGGCGTCTCTGAAAAACGCAGTGGTGAGGCTCCGGAATCTGCCAAAAAAGCACAGTGGATAGTTCTGGAAGTCAGTCCACATGCAAATTCTGATGACAATACAAACAACACTATTTCCCTTTCAGATATGAACTCTCCGTGGCATCCCTCGGGATTATTCTGCCGAATGGGCAGAAAGACTGCTGAAGGGTCGGGGAGAACACCTGGTTGTGGATTTGTTTAAGATCACGTCCCGGCTTTATGTTCCATAGCAGGTATGCGTGCAAGAGTTTGTAAACTTCAACCACACGCTTGCTTACACAGCCCCTTGGAATCGTTCTCTCATTGGCTCACGGGCATCTCGTGGCCCACAATTAAAATAGAAGCCACTTTAGAGCTGGGACTTTAACTTATACTTTTCAAATTTCTTGTCTGTGCCCAGAAGGAAGCTTGGCACATGGTAGCCTGAAAATGAATGCCTGTGATTACATGCAGAAAATCACAACTTGTTAGCAGCTGGAACTAGGGTTCTTTTGTAAGGAAGAACATTGGTGAGAAAACTCTTTTATAAGCACTCCTTAGGGATAAAACTGAGCTTTAGGCTGGCATGCATGTCTCTTAAGGAGAAGGACGACAGTGAAGAAAGGAAAAAGAGGATGTTGATTAGGGGAATGAGGGAAGGGCAGAGAGACTTGGTAGTTGAGGAGAGAAAGCAAGAAGTCTCATCTCTAATGGAGGATTTTGAAGAATGCACTCCTTCACGTGCGATGACTTTCCCTTGTTCCAACCCCTTCTACCCCAACATCCTCAGGGAAGTTGAAGGTGCTTTGAGATCCACTTCAATGTCAGCAATGGGTGAAACAAGAGATCACACGTAAGGTCCAGAGAAGGTTTGGGTTATACTGATAAAGAAGTGAATCTGGCAATTGATTTTTAGAAAGGCACATGACTTTGAAACAGAGAAGCGTATCACTTCCTATCCTAAATGTCCTCCTAATTTTGGATCTCCTATTTTGGCCTCTTTGTAGATTCTTGGGTTTCCTCTGGGTTCTATTCTTGACCCCTTCTTCCTCTACATATATTCACTGTTTAATCTCATTCACTTCCCTGGCTCTATTATCACCTATATGTTGAACCCCAAATTTATAGGTCTAGATTTTTCCTGCCCTCCACACCATATGCCCAATTACTTGTTTGATATTTCCACTTGGAGGAAACTAAGGTACCCTCAACTTCATGTGTTTAAAACCAAACTGGCCCCTCCTCCTGATTTTCTGTCAATGACATCACCATCCTCCTTGGTCACCACAGCCTTTCTACCTCACCTGCTATATACAAGCAATCAACAAATATCTCCTGACTTTCTCATTTCTGTCCACGTACCCTGCCACTATTCTAGTTTTGGACCCATTATCTTCCACCTGGATAATTTCAACAGCCTTCTCAACAGTCTTCCTGTCTCCAGTGTCGTATGGGATCCTCCCCTTCCCTGATTTCTTCCCACTGATTATATAAATCCTCTGCTAAAAACATTTAAATGATGGTACTTTGCTTAAGATAATGACTGAACTTTTCAACAATCCGTCAAGGCTCTGCATGAACTAACCCTTGCTCATCTATCCAGCTTCATCTGTTGACTACCCACAGGCAAGCTGATGTTCTTTTGGTTCTTAGAAAGTTCACACTCTCCCCTGGGCTTTCACACACGCTGTTATTCCTGTGGGAAGCCTCACCTTCATGCTTCCTTTACCTTCTATCCTTTTAGCCTGGATAAGATTCACTCATACATTGTGTATGAGTATGTATATTTACATATAACAGTATCACCTCCCCATGCTGACTTCCCAACACCCTCATGTAGCTTATGGGCTCCTCTTGGCGCACCTGACAACCACTCTTTGTTTTCCTGTTAGTGCCCTAAAGCTATTATTGCAATTGTTTATTTGTCCAAATTCTACCCCGTAGCTCCAAGAAAAAAGGAGCTGTGTTTCTAACTTGCTATCCATTGCGTTTCTATGGCCCTGAGCACATTTTTGGCTCGCTAAATGCCTGTCAAATGTAGATAAAGAAATAAAGAAAGAAAATAGCAAAGGATATAAATTATTAAAGTGTTAAATGACTTCAATAGAGAACAATACTTTCAATACCAAAGCAGGGAGAAGAGTTTTTTTTTTTTTTTTTTTTTTTTTGCGGTACGCGGGCCTCTCACTGTTAGGGCCTCTCCCATTGCGGAGCACAGGCTCCGGGCGCGCAGGCTCAGCGGCCATGGCTCACGGGCCCAGCCGCTCCGCGGCATGTGGGATCTTCCCGGACCGGGGCACGAACCCGCGTCCCCTGCATCGGCAGGCGGACTCTCAACCACTGCGCCACCAGAGAAGCCCAGAAGAAATATTTTAATGACTTTTTATTTCCAAAATAAGATTCCTTTGGTAGGACATACTCATGATGATTAGGAAATACCGAAAGTTTTAGTCAGTTTTCTTCCTGTGGATTTGTTCCTACCAGTCACTAGAAGCTCAGAGATTACAGGGCTTTTATTGAAGGGTCCTTTCTCTGTCTTTGGGAACTAGCTGTACTCCCAAAACTGTCTCCTGCTCCAACCACAAGAGTGTGGCTAACTCAGCCACGATAGTCTCCTCTCTGTCCTCTCCTTAAGAGTGTGTGTGCGTGTGTCTGATTTGAGGATGAGACTGTGCCTTATCCCCCCTCATTGCCCACAGCACATGACAGTTACTTGAAAACATACTTGCTCGATAAGATCTCATTGGAGCAAACACTTCTGCATCCACAGCAACATGGGTAAAACACTCTTGCTCTGGACCAGCTTCATACCCTGGACCACTCAGCCCAGCACCCTTGTTAACCCCCTCACTTTCCAGGGTTTACTCCAGGGGAAAGCTTATTAATTTCTAGCTTCACTCACCAACCTCATTGTGTCCCCAGGGTGGGGAAAGCTAGGACCCCATGAGAAAACAGATCCTAGGGCGCATTATAGCTCCTTCTCCCTCACGGAGAACTAAGTCTGTGCCCTGCATCCTTTAGGTTTACATAAGGGGTATGATTTCTGTCCTCCTTCCCATAATGTGCCTTTTATCAATAATCATTATCTTACATGGCTTATACTGCCAGCCGTCCTCAGGCACAGGGTTGAGGTGTGAGGCACTGTTCATCCTGCTGCTTAGCTGCACCTTTTGTATACAGAATGCAAAATTCTCAAGGAATGAATAACCTTGATGTACTAAGACTGTCCTTAGTACTTCCTATTTCACTCCTGGAGCAGCTGTCTTAAGGGGACAGATGAGAGAAGCCTGCCATCACGCTAGGCTGACATATCGTGTGCGAAGACATATGGGAACCACATTTTCTCATATTCCTTCTTCAAAAATGAATTAAATCGGTCTATAAAACATACATCTTTGTGACAACAAAACTGACATATGAACAGAGATTCTTGTAAGGAATGACTTCAGGAGAACCAGCCGTGTTGAAGGATGTGTGTAAATGGAATTCACAGTCAAAAAAGCTCACAGAGAGGGCCCAGCCCCTCTCCTGGCGTTTACACTCACTGAAAGCGAGAATGTTTTGGATTCATTTCAAAGACTGAAGTGTTTACCAGCATAAACATTGTAAGACATGTGACGTAGAATTGGGAGGTATGCGCCTTCTAAATGTCTTCTCTGACAATCTATTGCCAATTTTTGTTTAATCTAATATTGAAAAGCTTCACTAGCTTGGGGTCTTTTGCACTCCGGAAGTTTGAATCTCAAAGAAATATATTTTCATCAAATAATGGCATAGCACCTCCAGCTCTCAACAATCCACACTACTGTCTACTGAGTGTCTCTTGACTTGGCCGTTGTACTAGAGACGAGGCTGAAAAACCAAGTATGGCCTCTGTCCTTATAAAGCTCACAGTTGTGTTGGGGTGAGAAGGTCACAAGTGAATCAGAGACCAGCAGTTACAGATAAAAATAAAAGATTCACCTTACTGCAAGGTGGTATATAATTAATTGAGTAATTTAAGGGATGGAAGAATAGATGTAGGAGTTCAAGAAAGAGGGAGTTTGTTTCACTTGGGGTGTTCAGAAGAGCCCCGACAAGCAGGTGTAACGTGAGCCAGGCCTGGTGAAAGGAGAGGCTCAGGGAAGGTGGAAAGGGAGTAAAACATTCCAGCTGGAGGTTGATGGTGAGACCAAAATCTCAGAGAGTTAAGCCAGTCAAACGGCACAGGGTGAGAGTCTGTGTGTAAGGGCAGAAAGAGATGAGAAAGATATTAACACCCTTTTCTTCAACTCCCTCTTCAAGTAGTACTTGTAACAATGTCAATTTCCCACCTCAATTTAATTAAATTCTGGAGAAGTTTTTTTCTTTTTTCCCCTATTACAAAGTACAAAGACAATGCATAAGAATTTTCACAGAGATTTCTGAAAATCTGATTTTTGAAATCTGTACCAAATACACGGTGCTAGTTATGGTCGATGAACTACAAATAATTTATTTTTATTTTTTGATACAAATGTTTATTTTGAAACCAGAAGGAGAGTTGCATATCCTTACAAGTCCACATACCACATACAGCATTCACATTAAAATAAGTTTTCCTAAGATATTTGTAGCTAGAAACAAAGTAATTCACTGTTACCTCTCTTGTCCTGCTGTGTCCCAAAGCTGAAGATGTACCTTAACTGCTTTCCCTGTTGACCCATTTGGTCCCTGTGTGTTATAAACCTGAAAAATACAAATGTCATCAGTTGATACTGCTTTGGATTATGTCAGCATTCAAATTCTCTGGGTTCACTCAGCATATTTTTTCTTCATTACTATAATCAAAGTTCATAGTGCAAAATAAATATTTGCTCTGTTTTGTTTCCCCAGAAGTATCACATATACTCTCACTTTTAAATGTCAAGTATAAGTATGGTTTTCAAAACAATTTAGGCATCCTGCAAACTTAAATTAGACACCTTCTGTCATTTCCTCATGGAGGCAGCAAACATTAGATTTAGGACCCAACTTCTACGTTCAAATATAGACTCTTCATTTAACTTCATAGAATCTGATTTTCCTTTAGCAAATTTAGACCCATCATTTCCTCCTACTTTACAGGATTACTGCTAACTTGAATGAAATAGCAGATGTGAAGGCATTTTTAAAACAGTAAAATGCTTTACAAATACCTGAATATCCTCTACTGTGAACTGGACTTTCAAAATGAAAAACACATGGAATTTCTCAATAACTTTACACAGGATATTTCAAGTCTTTCCTTACTAGTCGTTCCTTCAAAGGCTCTTTTTAGAAAAGTTTAAATTTTTTAAATGATGGCATTTTGACTTCTTATTTAAACAAAGCATAGAAATTTTAATATTTATCCAGTTCTTTTACTTATGGCTTAGTGAAGATGTTTTAAAGGAAAAACTTTGCAAAGATTTATACCTAGATTGGGGTTGGGGGTGGGGAACTGGGAGGGGAGAAGGCACAGAAAAACCCTGGAAGGGTTGGGAGCAAGTTTGCTAAGACTATAGTACTGGACTTTCAGATAAGGTACAGGACATTATAAGGAACCACGATTTAACTTCTCAACATCATTTTCTTTGTTTGTTGTTTTGGATTTGTGATATCAACTGGAAGCCGCCGCCATCTTGGCAATCAAGAATACCTTGGGTGGCAGTAAATCTGGCTAAGCTTCTGTGCCTATGTTACATGTCTCACATGTCACAATATCCTTGTCATTAGCGTCTAGCATAGGAGAAGGAAGTGGTTGTGATTCTCACTTAAAATCCCTTATCTTGAAAAATAGCAAGGATTGGTCTCACATTCTGTTCATAAGAAGCTAGTGATTGATGGCTGAGTCTACACATAAATAAAAATGCAGCAGGAACTCACAAAGCTCACGTTCCAGCTATTTGCCAATCATTCTTTTAACTTTTTTTGTAAGCATAGGGAAATGAACACTTGTTTTTATTGAGGAACTCAGATCAAGAGTTAATGATTTTAGATACTAATTCATGTTTTGAAAGTTTCCTTAAGAATTCATAGAAAACACACTATACAAACCCATAAATGATTTTAGTTGCCCTGTGTACTTCTGGAGGCAAGTGACAGTGCCACTCAATTTTTTCTAAGCAACATGTTATTTATAATTGAGACAGTAAAAAATAATATTTAAATTGGATTAAAGTGACAGGTTATGAATTTCATGTGATAAAAGACGGTCACCTTGCAATGCAATAAACATAGCTTCTTAAGCCTTATCTTTTTTTTTTTTTTTTTGTGGTACGTGGGCCTCTCACTGTTGTGGCCTCTCCCGTTGTGGAGCACAGGCTCCGGACGCGCAGGCTCAGCGGCCATGGCTCATGGGCCCAGCCGCTCCGCGGCATGTGGGATCCTCCCAGACCGGGGCACAAACCCATGTCCCCTGCATCGGCAGGCGGACTCTCAACCACTGCGCCACCAGGGAAGCCCTTAATCCTTATCTTATATAGTAGGATCAGCAACCAGTTAACAGTATGGTTAAAAACTCACCACACGTTTTTCCCGAAAGTCTATCCCTACTGTCGTGATGAACTTGGGATTGAATTTATTGTCTGTGTAGCGATAAAGAAATGTCGTCTTCCCCACCCCCGAATCTCCAAGGGCCAGGAGTTTGATCAGATAATCATAGTCCCCATCGGTCATAGTGATGGTCTTGGTGGGCCTGTGTAGGAGGAAAAATAAGTACTTATGATTAAAATTGGTTTTCCTTTGCCTTCCTGCAAAGCAACGTCAATTTAGCTTTCAAGGGTAAAAAATTGGAATGCCTCTATTCTGTGACTCAGTGAGTTAACTAGTTCAGAGCAGCTTCAGGAGTAAGGACTCTTCTATGATTTCACTTAGTACCTATCTTTTTATATCATGTCAGGTAATATGGAACAAAAAGCTATGTGATACCCACCATGGCTATTGCCACAGCAATAGTAGAACTTAAAGAGTTATAGCTTTTTTTTTTTTTTTTTTTTTTTTTTAAGCCAGTGTCTCTTGGAATCAGGAGTGTGGTGCTAGGAAAAAGAGTCACAGGGAATAGAAAAAACTGTCCAAGATGATGCAGGTGTGCTAGAGGGAGACTGAAATTATATATGAGTAATGGAAGAGAAAAACCTAGGGGGATATTCTGCATGTAATCCTGCAGGATGACCTTTCTATTATATGCATACAAAATATTCCTTTTCAATTTAAAAAATTTCACAGCTGAAATGACAACCTTTAAAAACACTGATTTGAAATCATTTCAAAAGCAATGTTTTAAAATCTTACGTTCTGAAATACTGAACCCTCTGTTCTCCAATGGCAAATATGCTATATTTGGCAAATCTGCTGAATATTTTCTAGGCCTTGAAAAAAGGGAAGAGCTATTCAGAGGCATAACTATGGTAATTCTTCTAATATTTCTCCTGAAGGAACATCACTTGCCATTTCACCCACTGCCCTAACCTCTCCTGCCTTGGTTTTAATTTCTTCTGTTGTTACAACGGCTATGGGTGATGCCAAGGGCCAATGCCAAAAACAGTGATGACATGAAAACTACCACCACATACCTCTGAATTACACCATCACCCACTAAATACTTGATGTACTTTCCACTCTTGAGGTTAGCAAAATGATTTGCCATTTGGTACAACTTTCTGATTTGTGGGTTATACAGATGGGTAGAGGAAGGCTTATGAAGACATCCCTAGAATAGAAACATTTCTCTCCTATTAGGTAAGAAGGAGGAATATTTCCTCACCTCTACAATCCAGAAAACATTGTACTCTTCAGGAGTTCTGAGGTGATCAAGATTAAATGTCAACAACAGGCTGCTCCATGGACATATCTGAAAACTGCTACATAATTCGAATCATTTTTCTACATGTAAGAAAATGATGCACATATTCATCAATTTAAACAAAACTTTATTTTTTACATTGTCATTTTGGTACAGGGTCAAAACTAAAAGGTTCCATGTCTTTGGATAAATAATGATGAAGATGATGATTAGGTAGTTAGCCAGCCAGTATTATTACATCATTTGGAAGATTTACAATGTTTTTACATTAGAATTTTCTAAAATTTGAACCCTATTGATGCTAAATCCTCCTAAATGTATTATGGTTGATGGATGTATATTTCTTTAATTAATGAATGGTTTTTGAGGTCAGGTGTTTTGAGAGCTGCCAATATATGTTTTTGCACTAAAGTTTTCCTCTCCTATAACATCCTTTCTTCACTGAGTAGGGCTCTCAGGGTAGATGTTTGCTGACTGTGAATGTACTCTTTTTCTTTTTTAAGATCTATACAAAGTATAACCATTGCTCAGGAAGAGGTGCATAGTAACCATCAACAACCAGCCTTCCTTAATGCAGGGATACAGATATCTCCACTACTGATGTGAAATTCTTAGAAAATGTCTGCATTGATCAACCCCCTGGCAGTGAGTAGTTCTGCGTTTGGGTTGGTGCCAAATATCTTACCAGGACTTTTTGGTTGAAGATGTTGCTGTTTCTAGTCTTTGAGCCAAATGGGTTGCTAGAGGAGATTGCTGTCAAAGTTGTAAGGTTTCCCCCATCTAAGGTCTATCATCACCACCATCACTCTACCTTAGTCTCTCTTTCCCTTCCAAACTTGCTCATGTGAAACTCCTCTGAAGGGTGATAAAGTCTGTTATTTCACCAGTAAAATCGGATAAAACTGTTAATTCTCTTGTGAGAAAAAAGATGAAATTTAAATATTCTAAGATAGTTAAGTAATTAAAGCAAAATTCGTCCCTGGACACAATCCTTGATAATCAGAGGGAAGAAACTGAAGCTACTGGTTACCTAAATACACGATAAAGTCGGAGGATATTGTGGTTTCCTGGAAACATGAATAGAATCAAGAAGATACATCAGCACATTTTAAAACTCTGCTTACAGTTAACTATGCTTTTTGCAATATTTTTGGTGACAGTGTCACAAAAGGCTAAGTCTTGAGCAAATCTAGTTAAATACCTCCAATATACAGTTATCAGGCCCAAAGATGAAAATTCCAAAAATGTAATCCATAATCTAGTTTCCGTTAAGGCATGCATACACCGAATAAGGATGAAAGAAAATACCACATAATTTTACAAGATGGAACATGATTAGTTGATAAATGAGTTAAATCGTTGTGCTTTTAGTTCAAACAAAACAATAATCTTCATGGACTGCAATGGTCAGAGCAGATTTTGTAGAGGAAGATGAACTTGCATTTAACTTTATAGCATAGGGAGGAATTAGGTACGAGAGGAGATTCAGGACCATCGCGTGGGAGATTAATTGTCACTTACAGAATGAGACTATCACTACTTGCCAACTACATGCCCTACCATGTATTTTTGACCTGTAGCCAATCTGCAGTCCATAAACTGCCTGGGGTTGCCCCCCAATCAGGCTCTAATCCAGAGTCAACAATCCTGGCTAACACAGATCAATTCTACTGCAGCCCACACAGGGTCTTTTCTTTAACTGAAAGATGGTGGAGATTTTGTGGCATTGAACATAAATTCCACCTCAAATGAATGCAAGCTTGGCACTGTGGAAACCATTTATTTAGTGTCTTCGATAGACTATTTAAAGAAATTGACATATTAAGCTGGGTATGAGATAGTTTGCCTCCAAGTTTCTTTTAAAAATGAATTATTTTATATATACAATTCTTTTGCATTTAGTTTGTAATTTTTAAAGAAATTTCTTTTGTATTTAGCTTCGTTCCTCTTTTATTACTATGTGATTTTCTGAGTCCTAAAATCATGTGACCTCAGTAGTCTATCCCTGGCACAGCAATTACACCACCACAAAGAAAAATAAAAGCCTTGGTAAAAAAGGCTGTTTTCCAAGAACTGGGCTAAAAGAAAAGATCTGGTAAGGATCAAAAAGCTGACAAGTTTAGCAGTATTGTTTATTCCCACGCAATGATTGATGGGATTGTTAGTTCTTGGTTCTATGAATCTAAAAGGGAAGAAAAAGCCAGAGGATTGCCATGTTTCAGGAAATGCGTCTGACTCTCTGTCATTATCACTGTGTCACAAACTATACCACAAGAGCCAGAAGGTCTTTTAGATACAGAAACCACAGCATCGACCTCAGAGCCTTTCGTGGGAAGGTAAGAGGCTGGAAGGAGTAGGGAAAAGAATTCACAATGCCCATGAGGCTCTGTTTAATGAAGAGTCTTAAAGGTAGAAGGAAACCTAAGTAATCATGTGGTCTAGCCCTCAGTTTACAGATGAGAAATCACGTGCAGGGAAGTTACCCAATTTATGGGGTGACATTTCTAATAGAGGAAACCCCAAGACTGGTGTTCATTATGATTTGAAATGGAAACTGGGTTAGATAGGTAGAAAGTAGAAATATATTCATTCTATGAGGGAAGGGAATTTTCTCTGGGAACATGATTTTCATAGTTAGAATATCTCAAATGAGGTTGCCCATACTGTCTCTCTCTCTTTTTTTTTACCCTGCTTTGTTTCATTCTTGTTCAACATAAATTCCATTAGCTCAGGAATTTAATTTCCTTGTCCACTGCTGGATCCACAGAGCCCAGTATAGTGGTGGGCATACAGGAGGAGCTCAATACATATGTGTTAGTGTATATTTAATATTTAAGATTCTCAGAGCCATGCAAATGTCATGATTAATGAAATGTGTCTTTGGGCAGTTGGTGGAAGTGGAGTCTCTCCAAGTTCAGAGCTTGGATTCTCCTTCCTTCCTCATCTGTAAAGTGAATGTTTAGATTAAATAATGACCTTGGTACTTTCCAGGTCTGGCTTCCTGAGCTCATTTTTCTATTTTAAGTTGCACAAGAGTATAAAAACTTCCTCAAAGTAGAATATTTATATCTTCAGAAGAGCAATTTCAAATAACCTGGGAAAAGAGAAAGTACAGAGGGACTATAATTTTTGAAAGTGAGATTTGTGCTGGCAGACAGCATATTAACTTGTCAGTTGAATAGGTCAGAGCTCAGAGAGCTGGGCTCCCCTATGAAAGCATCCATTTGTCCATCTAACACTCATTGGCACCTTCTGTTTTGCATGATAGTTTGCATGGCTCTGAGGATACACTCCGATTTGTCTAGTGGGGAGCTTAACAAATGCTACAGATATGTGTGGACGACTACTACCCAGATGGACTAACCCATGCAAACTTTGCTAGTTCTCCAAGTAACAATCTTAAGGATGCCATGACAAGTTATGACCTTGTGACGTGAACTTATTAAATTCATAAAACCATTCTTAAGGTACTTCAGAAAGCTTAAAATAGTAGACAAATAAAATATCACTGATACTACTTTGCATTCAGTGTAGATGGTTTCCATAAAATAAAACTATCAAGCATAAAATGGACAGATGTTTACTATTTCCTCATTTATCTTTATTTGATTGGTTTGTGTTGGGCTCCAGTAAGAGCATTTGGGGTCTGGGATTCTCACAGCAAGCACTTCATTATCTGAACGATAGCCTAAAGGTGGTTCTCATTAACTGACCTTGAAATACGGCTTCCTACCACCACATTCATGTCCAGGAGGTTACAGTTAAATTATGGACGGCTGAAGTACTCTAGGGGCCTGTAGCCTGTGCATCAGAACAGAAGGCATTTTCTGGAAGGAGGGAAGTTGTGCGGGAGGGTGTAAATTAAAAAATAAAAAAAAATACCTCTTCAGTGTATTCCATAGCATTTTGTTCGGTTAGCAAAGTTTATCAAAGGTAATTTTTATTTCGATACTTCCTAAATGCTATTTAGAATTAATGGATGTGAGCCTATATGGAACATTCAAACTAAACTGCAAATACAAATCAACATCAAATTAACTGGACTTTTATTTGTTGACAGTGGTCAATGTGTCTACTGGAGCAATCAAATCTATTTTTAAATGTGTTCATTTTGTTGCAATTTATGGTCAAGGGATATAATATAATAGAGACAGACTAAGAATTCATTGAGCTTACTCACCCCGAAAATAAAGGGTAAAAATTCCAACACAAGTCAGCTTTAAATTGGTTTTTCTCCATTGATATATCATTATTCTCACATATTAAGTGTACTTCTAAGCCAAAGTATAATTTAATTTCTCTAAAATTCTTTTTCCTATAAGGTAAAAATTTCCCTTTAGCTTAATTTTGTGGTATCCTTTGAAACTGTATGAACTTTCCCCTTTTTCCCTTTACTTTTTATTATGAGCACTTTCAAACATATACAAAATTTGAGGGAATAGTAGTGTACACCCATATACTGATGGCCCAGCTTCTAAACTACCAATACATGGCCATCTTTGTTTCATGTATCCAAAACTCTCCCTTTACCAGATTATTTTGAAGCAAATACCAGGCATCATAACATTTTTTCATGAATAATTCAATATATATCTCTGAAGATTTCTCAGCTTACCATTTATATTGTGCTTACCTATAGAGAAGATTGTCAAACATCTGGCTTTCTATTTGATAGGTCTGAAGCCATATCTTAATACTGTTTTAGCCTGTGTTTCTTTTACAGTGATCAAGGTCAAGCATATTTTCATACGTTTAAGGGTTATTTGTATTCCTTTTTTGTGTGACTGGAAGGCTCATATCTCTTGTTCAGTTTTTAAAAATGGTTTATCTCTCCTATTTTTAGAAGTTCTTTGTGTATTAGGGACATTAAAACCTTGTTATTTAAGTTGCAAATACTTTTTCCCCATTTGTCTCTTTGCTTGTGATATTTATGCCACCCAAACGACTTTTATTGTTATTGTTGATGTCTGGGGGAGGAGAAATCAAATTCTGAATCACAAGAAGGTTTTCCCATGCCAGATAATAAAGTAATTCACTTATGTGTTCTTCTGCTACTTACATGGTTTCAACTTACATTTAAAAATCTAACTCACCTGGAATTTACCATAAATATGTTATGAAGAATTGATCCAAACTTATCTCATGATAGCTGTCCAAATACAACTTACATACAAATTCATCTTTTCATCACTGATTTAAGATACTACCTCTATCATATAGTAAAATTTCATACACAGTTGTGTCTATTCCTGGATTCTTCTCTTCTGTTCCCCTGGTCTAGCTGTCTCTTCATGAAGCACCAGTTAAGTATACAATGTTTAATATCTGAAAAAGTTATCCCCTCCTCATTGTTCTTTTCTTAATATCTTTACAATATTGAGTCTTCTAATCCAAAATCATATGTCTTCCATGTGTTCAAGTCATCTATTGTGACTTCCAGGATTAATTTATGGTTTTCCTCATACAGATTTTGGATATTTTTGTTAAGTTCACAACTAAGTATATGATTTTCTTTATTTGCTTTTGTAACTTGGGGTTCATCTGTCAACTTTGGCCTATTATTGTTTTGTTGTTTATGTGAAGATTATTGACTTCTGTATATTGGTTTTATTACTCAGTGCTTTGCCAAATTTTCTTATTTTTTTAGTGGTTTTTCAATTCATTATTTTGAATTTTCCAGATGTACAATTATATCCTTGATTAACAGGTATACTTTATTTCTTCCTTTCAAATTTTTATGCTTCTACTTGTTTTTTCTTGTCTACTTTCAATGGCTGATGCCTCTACTATAAAATTAAAGAGTAGTAGAGACAGTGGACATCCTTGTTTCTGATTTTAGTTGGAAATTCTCTAGTGTTTTTCCATTAAGGAAGATGCTGGCTGCTTTTAACATGAGTGGATATTAAATTTGTCAATTACTCTTTCTTCTTCTATTGAGATGATCTCCTGGTTTTTCTCCTTAGCTTAATTTTATGAATAGATTTCCTTATATAGCAACACCTTTATATTTCTGAAATAAATTTCACTTGCTCATGATGTAGTATCTTTTAATGTGCCATTGGTTATGTTACTTACATTTTGTTTAACTTTTTCATCAGTATTAATAAGTAAGATTTGTCTTGCTTTTGCAACAATCTTTGGTTTTGAGCTTTACATTACAATCACTTCATTGAAAGGATATGAAAAATTTCCTTCTTTTTCTGTGCGCTAGAGTAGTTTAAGTATTATGGAGGTTATCTGATCTTTAAATGTTCGAAAGAATTTCTATATGAAACCATCTTGTCCAGGTGATATGTGTGTGTTGTTGGGGGGGATTAAATTGCTCTCTATTTCTTCTCTGGTAATTGGTCCCTTTAATCCTGTCTCCAGTAGGATCAGTTTTGCAAAGTTGTAATTTTGTAGGACATTAATCATCTCATCTAGAAATTCAAATGTACTTTATAGAGTTGTACAAACTAGTCTCATATGATTTTTTAAATCCCGTTTTGATACTTATTTTTCCACCTGACATTTCTAATCCTGTGTAATTGTATTGTACTTATTTGTGGAAGGCTTTAGAAAATCAATGAAAGTACCAGTCTTATTATCTCAAGAGTTTATTTTAATTTTCATATTATAGCCCATAGTCCAGTAATCCTATTTTCTACTATCATTAATTTTTCCCTTAGAATGTCCTCTCTACCCCTACTCTTTACCTTCTAAACGCAAATCATATCCACACTTTCCTTGTTCATGAGTTCTTACACTTCTCCAATTTTATTCCAGTTTTTCTGTATCCATAAGGGGCATAGTACTCTGGGGTCAAGGTCTAGCAGACCTTGAAATTCTGGACTTGAAATTGCTAAAACCCAAATCTGCTCAATGAGTATTCTTACTGAGAACACTGCAGCTTGCCAATAATTCTCACAATCAGGGTCAGGATAAGGCTGCTCCCTGATCTGAGAAATTTTTATCTGAATTGAAAGAGCTTCTAAATCATTTGGTTCACTAATATAGATCCATTCAGAATCAATGCTTTTCATGTGTTTCCCTAACATTGGATCATTATGACTCTGTAGGAGGCAGCAAAACACAAAGCTATTTTGTTCCCAGTTGCAGCATGATACTGACAGATGTTCTAAATGGAATCATTCTGAAAAGGATATGAGAGCGATGGTCTAGCATTATCTCTGAAGCTCACATGTACCCCTGGATAGAAAGCAAACCCCTAACGGATGTGTGCTTGAAAACACTGTTTAGCAGACATGACTCAAATCTCAGGGTAGTTAAAGCAATTCAGGCTTCTGGCTTCAGATGAGTAAATTATCAACAGGAACAAAATAGTACTTTACAAACTTGCTGTTTCAGATTCAGAGAAACCTCTGAAGGCTTGTACTTATATTTATAAATGCTGATAAAGTGAAATACCTCTTAAAAAAGAAAACTTCACAGTCTTCTTAGAAACTTAAATGTGTGCAGTCCCAAAGTGTGTCCAGGGTCATACTGAGGGCACAGGCCTTGAAGCTCACATAGTTTGTCACTGATCTGTCACCTCACCTTGTTGGCACAGGAAAGAACTGGGCGTTCAGTTTCTCTAGCTCTGACAAGATCTCCTTGTTTGGCTTCTTGGAATCCTAGGCTGGGTGTGTGTGCAGCTCCATAGAGAAGGCACAGACTCTTTGGCAGGTCATCTGCGCCACTGAGGTTAGAGGTGGTGAGAGATGCAGGCAAGTTCCAGGCATCCTCCTGGATTCCAGTTTGTCCTCATGGATTTTCCTGTTTGACCTTGCTCTGACTTTATGTCCATCTTTCTCTCCTGACCCTGGTTCGGATGACTTCAGGTCCAACACAACACAGAAAAGCAATAGGCTTACATACACTGCCAAGCCAGCTCCCACAACTGTGAAAAATCCAATCGGATTAATAAATCGCATGTTCTGTATCACTTACAGTGATTCTGCTTTTTTTGATAAAACCCTCACTGATACCAAATTCTAGAATCTTGAGAATCTCCTTCACTTTATTTTTTAAGGTTTAGAAAATTAAATGGACACTGTTATAACCAAGATAGTGTCAGGGAAAGTATACCTATTTCATATCAGATCTCCTGTATAACTTACTTCAAACTCATAAATTCTAGTTTTGAAAGAGAGCCACAAAATTACCACATTAAGCATTGCTTAGATATCCTGATAACCAGCTGAGAGGGTCTTTCAGTGCACTGTCCTGCAGTATTTCTATATCCACCGCAAAATAGTTTTAAGCTTTAACATTAACTTACTCAACTCTAAGCCATGGTTTTGGCATTTCCCACCAAAGTCTCCAAAAGAAGCCCAGTGGATGCTGACATGTCTGTAATCAATGAGCAAGTGAATCAAAGACGAACTTCACTTTAAATGTACACATTAGCCTTCAGCTCACATTGGTGATTTAAAGGAATAAGTTGGCTTCTAGCCAAAGCAATCTTTAGAAAGAAAAACGGAGCTGGAGGAATCAGGCTCCCTGACTTCAGACTATGCTACAAAGCTATATTCATCAAAACAGTATGTTACTGGCACAGAAATAGAAATATAGATCAACGGCACAGGATAGAAAGCCCAGAAATAAACCCACGCACCTATGGTCAATTAATCTATGACAAAGGAGGCAAGACTACACAATGGTGGAAAGACAGTCTCTTCAACAAATGGTGCTGGGAAACCTGGACAGCTACATGTAAAAAAAAAAGAAAAAGAAAAAAGAAATGAGATTATTCTTTAACACCATACACAAAAATAAGCTCAAAATGGATTAAAGACCTAAATGTAAGACCAGACACTATAAAACTCCTAGAGGAAAACATAGGCAGAAGTCGGCTTCTAGCCCAATTTACAGAGTATTAAGCCAATGGGAAAATAATTATTTTATGGATTGGAATAAGAGCATTTGTAGATATTATTCTTAAGTTTAAGACTTCATGAAATTCAGAAATAGTAATGAGAAACTTCACAGATGCTTCTCTACAATGTTACAATGTGGAATTTTATGACTGCTTCTCCAGACAGGTAAGAATTACACTCAGGCAATTCTAATAGATTTTACCAATTAACATAATTTTCATATAAATATAATAATGTTTACCAAGGAAAGCAATTTGTGACTATGAAGGGAAAAATGCCACACAGAAGACAATTGCAGTATAAAATACAGAAGTATCAAACAGAAAGGATTACTTGAGACAATTCAAATGATAACATAGTGATATCTAACAAGTTATATCGCCTTCTTATATATCAGGCACTTATTCTAAGGACTAAGTACTAAGGATTAACACAGTTAATCTTTAACATAACCCAATAACACACAGATTCAACTCAATCTCTATCAAAATCTAGCTGCCTTTTGGCAGAAAATACAAGCCAACCCTAAAATTCATAGAATAGCCAAAATAATTTTGATCAAAGAAGAACAAAGTTGGAAGATTCATACTTCTCAATTTCAAAACTAACTACAAAGTTATAGTAATCAATACAGTGTGGCACTGGCCTCAGAGTAGCCATATAGATCAATGGAATAAAATTGAGAGTCTAGAAATAAACTTATACATTTATGGCTGCTTGTGATAAGGGAACCAAGACAATTCAACGGGGAAGGAATAGTTTTTTTCAACAAATGGTGCTGTGGCAACTAGACAGCCACATTCGAAAGAACAAATTTGGACTGCTGCCTTATACCATATATAAAAATTAACAGAAAATGGATCATAGCCCTAAATGTAAGAGCTAAAACTATGAAACTCCTAGAACAAAGCATAGGCGTACATATTCATAACCTTAAATTGGACAGTGATTAGATATAACACCAAAAGTACCAGTAACAAAAAATAGATAAATGGATTTCATCACAATTTCAAATCTTTTTCTTCAAAAGACACCATGAGACAAGTGAAATTACAACCCCCAGTTGGGGTGAAAATAGTTGCAAGTCATATTTGAGACTTGAATCCAAACTATATAAAGAATTCTTACAACTCAATAATAAAAGACTATAACCCAATTTTAAAAAATGGACAGAGGATTTGAATAGATATATTTCTCCAAAGATTTTATACACATGGCCAATAAGCATATGAAAAGATGCTAAGATAGCATCAATCATTAGAAAAGTACAAGTCAAAACCACAATGAAATACCACTTTCTAACCACTAGGTGGCTATAATAAAAATAGGGACACCATCAAGTGCTAGTGGAGATGTGGAGAAATGGAGCCCTCCCATATTACTGGTGGGGATGTGAAATGGTGCAGCCACATTGAAAAACAGGTTAGCACTTTCTCAAATAGTTAAACGTACAGTGATCCTAAGACCATCAATTCTACTCCTAGTTCTAAATCCAAAAGAAATGAAAACATTCATCCACACAAAAAATTGAAAACAACCCAAATGTCCATCTGTGGATGAATGTATCCAGACAATGGAGTATTACTCAGCTATAAAGAGGAATGAAGTACAAATACATGCTACACCACAGATGGGCCTTGAAAACATTATTCTAAGTGAAAGAAGCCAGGAGCGAAAGGCTACATACTTTATGATTTTATTTATATGAAGTGTCCAGAATAGGCAAACCTGTAGAGACAGAATGTAAATTAGCATGTGCCAGGGGATGCAGAGAGGAAGAATGGGGAGTGACTGCTAACGGGCATGAGTTTTTTTCGAAGAAATGATGAAAATGTTCTGGATTTAGATATTAATGGTGACACAACTTTGTGAATCTATCAAAACCCACCGAATGATACATTTTAAAAGGGTGGATTTTATGGTATATGTATTATATCTCAATAAAGCTACTATTTAAAAAACCCAACCAAAATACTATATTTTATATTAAAAATAATTGATTGGGCCTAGCTCCTCTAGCTAGGTGTTAATTAATACTTGTTTACAATGGAGCCACTCCCTAGTAAGTGTCTTGTGTATTCAAACAATACCTTCTTACAACCTAACGGAAAGGGCCTGTAGTATATACTCAAGGAAGTATATTCCTGAGACTCTGTAACCCCTTTCAGCAACTGATTCTAGTATAAAAAACTCAATGGTCAGGAAAGGAGTCAGTTTATCTAATTTGATCCTGTTACAGTTTAGAGCAATTTCCTCTTGCTGATTATCATCAGCAAAGCTCGGCATACAGTGGATTCCTTCCTTTGCTGAAACCCATTATGACAATGCCCTTAATATGCTTTCCCAGCTACATGCTTTTGTTCCCTCACATATCCTAAATTTTGCTTCCCTACACATTAGTAGCCCCAAATCAATACTTCACTTGCTCTAAACACGTACACTATATCACTGAGATGTTACGTAAATATTTGGATTAAATAAATTAAGCTTCAAGAATTTTTTGCAAGATTTAACATTTGACCCGGAAAGCTTTTCCATTTGGCTTCATAAATGGACTCCATAACTTACTTTTTTTAAGGGAGTCGTACTTTTTTTTAAAATGCTTTCCTAGGTCCTTTTCTCCAGAACTTCAGCCAGGAGCAAGAAAAAAAAAGTAAATCCCTGAAATTCTGCAAAGCCTTATATTGAAAGAATCTTTGACATATTATTGATATATCTCTTCCAGGCTGGAAAATCTTGTGATGCAATAAATCAGATTAGTAAGTATACACAAAGAGGTCAATGCCTTCCTGAAATCTATCAGCAAGACCAGAAAATAGGTTTTTCCAACTTAGCGGTTCTCAAACTTGGCTGCATTTAAAATTCCCTGATGCCTAGGCCACATCCCAAACCAAGTAAATCTGAATCCTGATGGTGAGACAAAAGTGTTAGTAGTTTTTGATGCTCTCCAGATGGTTCCAATATGCAGCCACCTTTGAGAACCACTGCCCTACCTCCTAGCCCAGAGACTCCTCACTGCCAATGAGTGATTTCTAATCTGGAAGTAACCTCAACCCCCCATCCTATAGCTAACAGAAGAGCAGAGTGGACCACATTCATAAAGACATCTCTTTTCCTAAGATAGTGGCTTGTTGGAAAGATGGTCCTTTCCCACTATAGGCCTCTGCTCAATGGGCCAACCAGCACCAGTCATAGGAGTGTTCCTTTCCCTTACCACGACAAGGACATGTCATCCTCTATGTTAGCGGTCAATCTGTAGAGTTATGTGATATATGAAAGGACATTAAGTGTATATATGTAACTTGAACCATCTACACTTAAACCATGTCTTCACATGAAAAAAGACATGATTTTAAGTTAAAGAGATGTCTGTTGAATAAGATGTTTTACTAAGTTTTCCGACTTTGGCCTAATAATCTTGCAGATCGGGTTCATTTTCCAGCTGGCTGCTGCTTTGAGAAAGTCATGCCACACTTCTACTGCTTTGCTTCAATATCTGAGAAAGGACATACTAATCAAAATATCTGCCCACAACGTCTGCCTCTCTGACATGTGAGGAAGCCAAATTAGATAGCATCTAGGAGTCCACAGGCAAATATCTATGAAAATAAGATGAGGGCCATATTATTACAATTTTCTCACTTAAACAGAATTCTAGATAACTCCCAGAGCCATACAATTCCAAGAATAAGACAGACAAGAAGTCCAAGGCCTCTTTAGGAAAAGAATGTTGGCTGGTCATTATTTTAGCCAATATTTAACAAGATGCATTTTATTAGCTTAATTAAATGCGGGGAAAAGAGAGATTGTATCTACAAAGAATGGAGTTAGTCCAAAGAAAGTGTTTATTTGTCTCACAAGGGCTCTTTCCACATTATGTAGATGCGTATGTTAATTGAAATTTCTAAATCGGAATTTTATTTCTGCAATAGATGTGATCGGAGGCTGAATAGAAAATTTTAAAAAAGCTATTCCACGTGGTTCTTAAACCTTATGTGGTTGGGGAGAAAAATGAACAAATGTTCAGTCCTGTCCTCTGATAAGTTATTTGAGATGAGGTCTACATCAGAAAATCTAGGGCTCAAAGTCTGATAAGTGTTCAGAGGAGAGAGAAAAACTCATAAAGAGGGATATGCAGGTGGGGCCGGAATTAATCAGGCGGGCTTCACAGAGGAGGTGGGATGAGAGCTGGAGTTTGACGGGGAAAGGGGAGAAAGAGGGATTGGGATGAGGAGAACACGCACTGGTCCTGGAAGCAGCACGTGCACCGTGGAGCCCTGGCTACGGGAAACGTGGCTCAGGTGGAAGCAGAAGCAGCTTTCTGGGGGCCGCGGCTGATGTGGTGGGATGTGCAGAATCAAGTGTTGGCTGTAAGAGGTGTAACCGTAAGCGCTGGAGTCCATAGTCCTTGTTTACAAGTTCAGTTTTAGCTATTTGCCAACCATGTGGCCACAGGCAAATTACTTAACCCCTTATTCTTAGGGTCTTTATCTGCAGCTGTAAGTAGGTAAAAATACCTGGCTCGATGCATTCAGTCACCATGAATTCCCCTTCACTCTGGGCTTGCCAAGAAGCAGAGAACCTTAAAAAATGTTTTGATTGATGACAAAATGTAACAAAACACAAAATGATTAATCAACTAACACGGGTCCCTTTATAGCCTAACATGAAGTCACCAAATTTCTCAGAACAAAGGTGGTGTAGAAATCCCAAGGAAAAGCCGGTCTTACTTCTCTTTAACAAAGCACTAGATTATTTCAGCCACTTTATCCCCTGATGGAGCTCTGATTAAAAATACAATATGTCAACAGTGACTAATTACAACTTTAATGAGTCTATTGTTTACTTCTTGGCGGTAACCTAATCAACTAACCATGTCTTAAACTCACCTAGCGTTTTCCAATATCAAATATTTATAATTTTGAATTGGATAACTTTCACCCCCAGCTGTTACTGGTGTGAAAAGAAAAGTCATCATTGGCACAAAGACATTTATAGCAATGCCCTCCGTTTCCTGCTGTTTGGTGCATTTTAAAGACTAATCTGAACAGAGCAGACGGCAGCTTGTTTAGTGCCCTGCTCAGAGCCCGCTAAGGTTCTGACAACAGAGAGAGTCCTAACAGGGCGTGTGCTTCTCCTTCCTACAACATTCTTTAACTTTACAGTAGGTGAACATTTTTCGGTTAATAACAATTTGGGGCTGAGAAAAGGTATGAAATGTTCACAAGTGTGAATGGTTTGCTGAAAGGACACTTATGAAGAGGTTGCTCCTCAGAATTTTGCATTATGCCTTTGGTTAACTTTTCCTTAAACCGAAAAAGGGACTTTCGTGTGGAAACTTTTACTCTCTCCATAGCTCCTAGCCATAGTAACTGTTCTCACTGTAAAAGGATCACGGTTTTAGCAAAGAAATAAGGGCCGAGAGTTGGACTTTTAATAACCTAGCATTTGTGATAAGACAGCTCTTATGAAATTAGCTTGGTCTGTATTTTCCAGATTTGACCTAAAATGAGAGGAAAGCTCATGGGAGGCTGGGAGAACACAGACTGGCTTATATTGTATCTCATTTCTGCAAAATCACCTTCCTGATATCCACTCCTGTCCAAGGAAAAACATGATTACATTTTCCATTAAAGATTTACATTTTACTTTCTGGTATTTTTGGCCAAAAGGACAAATATCATAATCTACTATAGTAAGTCAAAATACTGAAAGATAAATGTTAGCACTTTAGTGGAAAAAAATCACAGTAAGCTATCTGACATGAAGAATACATTTGCTATATCCGACACTTTGTAGTGTATAGAAGGTCTGTGTCTTGAAGAAATCATTAGCAATCAGTCAATTTCTGCAACATCAGAATGTTGTTCTTCCTATATCATTTCTTCCTATATCATTTCCATCAAGGTTTTAAAAAGGAAAATTCAAATATCTTGCTTTTAGTGTCTTGTTTCTTACGGTTCCAGTAACTTTAACTGCAAGCGGGGGCTTCTGTTATAGTTAAACTAAAGGTTTTCCTGCTGAAATCTGTGCCCATTTTGGTAGGTTCTATTATTCCAATAAGGGGCAAAATTATGAAAGTTAAATGCTTGCATATTAAATTTCAGGAGTATAACTTCTAGTTACATAAAATAGCAAAAGAGAGAAGTTCCACATTTGTTCCTTCTAAACATTTCTGTTGAATATATTAAGGTGAATATACACACCAACGTGGATGACTATTTGGGGGTTTATATTTTAGGATAAAGTTGGCTCTGCTCTACTCTGATAATGTTACTCAGCAGCTAACCTTCTAGTTCATATTTACATAATGACAAACAGAGGTTAATACTAAGTTCCTTGTCTTTCCCCTAATTGAGCAAAGGGTGGGACTATGATAGCATACACCTTGAAATCTTCCAACGTCATCTGAAGGAGTTGAATTTCCCTAGGATCTGAAACAGAAACTAGTTTTATAAATCCAGCTAGAGGTAAGGTGTCATCATTGAATAATCACAAATGTCAGCAAATGATATAGTCTACGTCAAATATGTAGGGTAAAATATGAGGAATGAGTATAAGAATACAAGCTGGAATATTTTTTCTCCAGCATAACAGCACTGACTGGGTTACATGAGGTATTGATTATAAAGGACTGGCAGGGTTGTAATGAGCGCATATGCACACAGATGCTCAAGCACAAGCACACACACACACACACACACACACACACACACACACACACACGCATGCAGGCACATCACGCATGGAATCATTATGACTGTGTATACACTCTCTAAAGTCAGTCTTCTATTTAACTTGACCTTGTCAGAAGATATGTCTGCTTTGAATATTAATGGAGTAAGCCAGAAATACATAAAATTTATAATACAAATTTTATAAAATAAAACAGTTTGAATTTTTTCTACGTCCATAAATCAAAGTACGAGAGGAAGATAATATTTCATGTTGAGAATTTGGTGCAAGTTATACAGCATGCAAAAGCGTCTCTACCTGCAAAGAGTGGGAGGTGGTCTTATGGACACGATTCCTAGGTTTCTTTACCCGGGAAAAAGGTGGTACTAATTTCCTGGAGGAGCAGAAGAGGACGGAGGAGGGGGGTCCCCTGTCAAAGAAGCGAGTGGATTGTTAGGGCACCACGTACCATCAGCCCTAGTAAACCAACCCTGACAGATTGCCCAGGTGGAGGCCTTCTGAGATTGGGCATTAAAAATGGCACAGGATGCTTCAAAGAAAAGCTCAAAAAGTTGCCTGGGGATACTTAGACTGTCAGTGCCTTTCAGATGCCTGCCTTTGATAAAACTACTGCAGCAAATACATTTCAGAACCTCTGTATGTAGGACACTAAACCCAGGAGAGAGGAGGAGATGAAGGAAGAAAATGGAAGTATGTGGGAGATGGTTTAGAAACATTTAAAGAGCAGTAACAGTGAGGTATTATGTAAAAAAATTGAAATTGTGGTTTTTATAATCAAAATTAGACTTCACAATACACTTGTAGCACAGCAACATTTATAAGGAAAGGATACTAATCTCTCCCAGATTCGGTCATTTACTCACTCACTCAACAGACATTTCTTGGGCACCTACTGTGCGCTGGGCACAGAGAGTTTTCTGTGGGAATCAAATGAAGTTACCTAACAGGTTCTGCTACTCTCACCCTCCCAGGACAACTGTAAGAGCTACAGCAACCACAGGTCCTGGTATGCCCAGCCGGGCCCAGTTTCTCCCCGCTATTCTATTAATAGTCTCCCCTTTCACTCTCAGAAGGATATTAATCTGAACAAACTGTATGATCACTGAAACTAATAAGAGCCTCCAGACTTGTGTTCATGCCCCCAGTTCTGCCTTGCCCCCATCCATCCTCCACATAACAGGCAGAGTTATCTTTTAAACATGTAATACAGGCCATGTCACTGTTCCGCTTAATCTTTGCCAATGGCATCGTATCAAACCTAATCTGAACATCCAAAGTCCTTCTTCTGCCTTACAAAGTGCCGCGTGACCTGCCTCTGACTCTTCTCTACCGATTCTCTTTTCCTTGAAGGAGCCAAGTTTCATTCTGTCTTAGGACCTTTGCACTGGCTATTCATCCCTGCTGATTTTCACGAGCTGTCTCCTTACTATCATTCAGTTCTCAGTTTAACTGTTTCTTTGTCAGAGAGATCTTGCAGGGCCCCCAAATGTAGAATGCTCCCATTCACCTTCTATGGCATCACCCCATTTTAATTTGTTGAATAGTGCTTCTGCCCCACAGATATCTATCTTCCTGTTTATCATCACTCACTTTCCCCTCTAGAATGCAAGATCTTGCGGGGTGGTGGGGGGGCGGACTTCTTACAGGCCTTGTGCACTTTGAGGTCTAGGTAAAAATGGACGTCAACAAATGTTTGCCGGATGCACTAATATATGCCCTGTTAGACCTAATTTAGTGTAGCTCTGTTATAAAGGCTGCTGGTCTTGGAGAGCTTCAGGTTGTGCACTAAAAAACTTGAATACTCTGTATAAGAAAATGTATCTTTACTAACAAAGTTACCTTGTATCTTAAGAAGAAACCAATCTAAAACTTACAAGTTGAGTATAAAGCTACAGAACTAAAGACTCTGATGGGTGAATGTATAGTTTCCAACTCTATTAATACCTATTTTTAAGAGGGTAAAAGGCTTAATACCTACCTCGGCTTCCTTGATTCTTAAAACCATGTCCAGGAAAAATAAGTGATGGGGGATTTTGATGAGGTGCGGGGAAGGGTCTTATTTAAGTGCTCCAAGGGTAGATTACTGAAGAGGGAATCTCCTTTGGGTTCCTGGACCTAATTCCAACGTGTGTGTCTATGTGCGTGAAGCCTTCCCCCACACCAACAAGCAATTCTCAGACATGAGCAGGTGTCTGAGAAATCAACTCAACTGAACTCAATTCGGACACTGTCTACCCATCAGATTCCACAGGTATAGGGCTGAGTCCCACAGGCTGCCCTCCACTTCAGATGCCAATCACAAGCCCTTTGCTTCTGACCAACCAGCTACAAATCGGAGGTTCCAGCGACCCCCTCCTACTCAGGATGCCAATCCCACAGCCAGGTTGTTACCTGAACTTCTGACCAACTGGCGGTAAATCAGAGGTTCCCACAGTCCCCTCCTGGAGTTCAGTTAACTTGCTAGAGTAGCTCGAAGAATGCAAGAAACCCACTTATTCACTAGATTAGTGATTCATTACAAAGGATATTAAAGGATACAAAATCAACAACCAGACTAAGAGATACATATGGTGAGGTCCTGAACAAAGGAGCTTCTGTCTTCATGGAGCTTGGGGCCAGGCATGGTGGCATGTGGGCTCATTATGATTCCCTATCCTGGAAGCTCTCCAAACCTCCTCCTTTTGGGTTTTTAAGGAGGCTTCATTACTTGGACATGATTGACTAACACATTGGCCATTGGTGATTGATTCAACCTCCAGCCTTTACCCCTTCCTCCCAAATCAAGGGAGAGACTGAAAGTTCTAACCCCCTATTCGTGGTTGGTCCCCTTGGTAACCAGCACCATCCTTAGGTGCTTTCCAAAAGTCACCTCATTCACATAAACTCAGTTGTGGTGGAAAGGAGTTTGTTATGAATAACAAGACACCCATTTTGCCCTTATGGCTCTGAAGCACAGGAACTGAGGACAAGAGACCAAATATTAAAATAAAAGATGTCCTATTGTTCTTATCACTTAGGAAATTTCAAGGGTTTGGGGTGTTGTGGGCCAGGAACTGTGGATGAACATCAAATATATATGAGAAATATATTTTGATCATCTGAATGACCAAATATATATATTTCTTACAAATCACAATATCACAGGATCTCATGCAAGAGAATCATTGGCTCAAGCCCTCATTTCTACCATCCCATATGCAAGGTTCTTAATGGAGCAACACACTATCTTGGAGATCCACTTTTGAGGATATATGATAAAAGTAGTCTGTACTTCAAGTAAAAGCAAGACCATGTTTTAAATGTATAAAAATGGCTAGTATTTCAGGAAAATGCAAGAAAACATTATCACCATAGCAGGCAAATAACTCATATTATATGTAAACTGAAGAATGAAGTTTGCTACTGAGCCACTGTTTTTACTTTGGACTCGATTCTTGGAAAGAGAATAAATTAATTGCTCAGTAAGGGACTAGACTCTGGAGGTCGGTCTGCCTGTGGACAAATTTCAGCTATACTGAAACCTTCAGAACCTGTATTATAGACATCTTATGGACGATTAGGAAACTTTTTACTTAATTTATCTGTTTTATTTTTCAACCTCCACATATTTTTAAAATAAGGTTTACGGTTGATCTTCTCTTGTGCGATGCAAATGCAAACTGTATCTTGTGCGCTCCCGTATCTTTTTTCCATAGTTGTTCTCTACAAGTGGCCTCTGTGGACAGTTTTTTTGTTTTTGTTTTTTCTTCTTTTTGGGGGGTGGGGTACGCAGGCCTCTCACTGTTGTGGCCTCCACCGTTGCGGGCGGAGCACAGGCTCCGGACGCGCAGGCTCAGCGGCCATGGCTCACGGGCGCAGCCGCTCCGCGGCATGTGGGATCTTCCCGGACTGGGGCATGAACCCGTGTCCCCTGCATCAGCAGGCGGACTCTCAACCACTGCACCACCAGGGAAGCCCTGTTTTTGTTTTTTGAGGTATACTGAGACTGTCCTGGACCCCAGCATCTACCCAGCCACAGTGACTGAAATCCTCATGAAATCAGGGTGAAACAGACATTCATAATGAGTCTAGTAAAAGAAGTAATGTTAACTGTATTAGGGCAAGAAGTCACCAAGGAAGTAATATATTAACTAGCTCCCTTCTTAGTGTTGACTAAGTTAACTCATTAAACTCATTACCTCCCACTGTCACCAATGCAAGTTTTCATTAGCAGTGTACCTGGTAAAAAGAGATGTAACATACTTTATTGAATGAATAATGAAAAGGTGGACAAGATCAGAACAGGACATATTTGTATTAATGAAATTCCTGAATGGGAAAGTAGAGAAGAAACTTAGTAGAATAAGGTCCACAGGCAGATGGAGGGACACTAAAAACGATGGGGGATGGGCGACAAAGCCAAGGCCCCATCACTCCCCACTTGGAATTTTGCTCCTAGTTGGCCGTAAAGATGTCATAACACATCCTGAATATCTGTATTGTAAATGGTCTCAGCCCACATTTGTTGAGCTCTTCAGATTCTAAAAGCTATTGTAAATAATTAACTTGGGAAAACCACTCTGCCCTTTACTAGTGGCATTTAATTAAATCTATAACAGTCTGAACTTTTACTAATATACTAAGTCTAAAGCTGTGTGTTGACAAAAGATGCAGTAAAATGGCGAGGAGTCAAAGGGAGACACCAAATCGTTCACAGCTAGAATTTATAAAGACATACTCGTGTTATGTGATTCCAGAAGCAAAAGAAGCCACAGGCAAAAGGCTACCAAAAATTCAAATGCAAGTGGCCTGAAGAAAGAGAGGTGAGAACGTTAGATGTGAGATAATGATAGGCCTGGCCCGGACAAAAGAGATTTTATAAACTTCCAGCAAGAGCTATATATCATTCTGAGCTTATAAAGGCTAGTCCCTCAACGACAAGAAGGTGCACCAACAGTAATACACATGAAGAGAACCCACTGTATGGCAAAGCGCCCATTGTGGTACTTCTGAAAAAGAGTCAAGAAACTTCAGGCCGCTTCATAAAATTAACAAAACACTAAGAGAGGGGCTTCCCTGGTGGCGCAGTGGTTGAGAATCCGCCTGCCAATGCAGGGTACACGGGTTCGATCCCTGGTTGGGGAAGATCCCACATGCTGCAGAGCAACTAAGCCCGTGCGCCACAACTACTGAGCCCACATACTGCAACTACTGAAGCCCACGTGCCTAGAACCCGTGCTCTGCAGCAAGAGAAGCCACCACAATGAGAAGCTCGTGCACCTCAACAAAGAGTAACAACTAAAGAAAGCCCACGCACAGCAACGAAGACCCAACACAGCCAAAATAAATAAATAAAATTTAAAAAAAATAATGTAATTAAAAAAACACTACGAGAATTAATAAAAATTAAGAAGTTGCTCTGGTTTCCATTTTTTTTCTTCTTTCATAGTCTTTAGAGAAAACTACTTACAATTTCTTTTGATGCTGTCACAGCATTATCCTTTGGATTCTGGGCTGAGACCCAATTCCAAACTACTGGAATAACTCAAACTGTGGTTTCATGGATGTCTTTTTTTTTTTTTTTTTTAAAGCAAATCCACACTTGCTACAGACTGCCAAGCATCAAGTTTTCTCTGAAATTCACTGGGCCTTAAAGAGTTCTTTCTCATCTACTCTTTGCTGAATGTTAAGATTTCAAGTTTAGTTGAACTTCTAAAGATGCTTCTAGGTGAATTGAAGTTGTCAAAATTAAAAGAATTTAAGATCCCATTGCAGCTTTATGGTCTCTGATTCCATGATAACTATGCTTTCAGATTCCGCCCCACTGTTGTCTCCACATTGTCAAAATACCCGGAACAGAGTATACCTTCAGTTTTAAAAAAGAACATCAGACAGTTCAGCAAACATTTACTGAACATCAGCTACATGCAAGAGACTTTCAAAAGTGTCTGTATTGTCCTGTGTGTTTTTTGCATGTCTTCAGAACTGTATTTAAAGTTTCTCCTCCTCTCCTCCTGATGTAAGTATTTACATCCCATCAAGAGATAATGAACAACAGTTAATACAGAAGCCCTTGTGCTAGCCCACAAATAAACTGTATCCATACTGGAAACAATAAAAGTCCATCAATACTGAAGTACATATAGACATTGTAGAGTATTCATGTAATGGAAACTAAAACACTAGGGAGGAGAAAAACCTACTATTACAGGCAACAAAATGGGTGAATCTTCATGAATGCGCATGAGGAGAGGGGGCGTGTCACAGAACCCTTCTATCATTTACGTTATGTGAAGGTTAAGATCAGGCAACACTCATCTGTAGTGATGGAGAGCAGAACGGTTGTACAAGAGAGGGGAGTACGAAGGAAATGAGAGTGGGGCAGTGGTGGAGGCAGTGGTGGTTGTACAGTATACATGAGGGGACCTTCTGGGGAATTAGGATTTTTCTATCTTGATTTGGACGTTGGTTACATTTTTATATATTGAAATAGTCATTAATCTGTGTATATTCATGATCTCTTCACATTATAGTGTGCAAGATTTGCTTCAATTAAAATGGAAAGAATAGGGACTTCCTTGGTGGCCCAGTGGTTAAGAATCCGCCTGCCAATGCAGGGGACACGGGTTTGATCCCTGGTCCGGGAAGATCCCACATGCTGCAAAGCAACTAAGCCCGTGCGTCACAACCACTGAGCCTGTGCTCTAGAGCCTGTGAGCCACAACTACTGAGCCCGTGCGCCACAACTACTGAAGCCTGTGCACCTAGAGCCCGTGCTCCGCAACAAGAGAAGCCACTGCAAGGAGAAGCCCGTGCACCGCAACGAAAAGTAGCCGCACCCCCCTTGCTGCAACTAGAGAAAGCCCACATGCAGCAACGAAGACCCAACGCAGCCAAAAATAAATAATCTTTAAAAATGAAGGAATAAATGAAGAAAATTAAGTGCCAAAATCTGTACTGTGATGGAATTTCCCACCATCAATCTCCAATGAAGAGACTGGTGGTGTGATATGACCTAACTGTTCATTGTATAATCAGTTCCATATGAGTCTTATTTGGCGTGTTTTCCTCATCTTTTAACTCCTCCGTCTCACAACACTGTTATAACCTTTGAAATAAATAGATTCATTCCCCCCCCCCCACAAAAAAGTGCCGTAAATATGGAGACAGATGAAAGCAGCTAAGCCAGGAATAGAATTCACTCGCCATGTGCAGGACAAGATATACACTGCCAGTGTTTTAATTCAATTCCTTCATTTAGTCACACATCCAGACATGGATATGACATACACCCAATTTGATCAGAAAGATGAGGTTCATTAGCAAAAGACACTACTTCCTTTCCCCCTAATTCACAACTTGTCATTATGCGTGTTCAACTCTTTTTTCACAAGTCCATCACGCTCAGGTGATACAAGGCAGGTGAACCAAACAACAAAATCCAGAACGACCTTAAAGGATTTAATAACCATGAAAGAGCCTTGAGCCTGAAGGAATTTTTCCTGTTTGGTTTCTCTCCGGCTGGTTCTCTCAAGAAGGTATTTTAGCTGAGATAGTCATCCACTGAGAAACAGAAACTGCTGCTCTAGATCTTTTTCCAAATTAAAAATAGGAGTTTTTGAAGAGTGTTAAGAGAGCTGGAATCTCAAAATTAGGCCAGATTGGGATGTGACCTGAGCAAGACTTTGAGGTCAGACATGGTTCAAATCCCAGCTCCTCTAATTACTAGCTACCTGGCTTCTATTTTATTTAACCTGGGTCTCAGATCCCACCGATGTAAGGGGGGGGCGGGGCGGGGGGCGCCGTCATACAGTACAGTAAAGCCCCTGTCTCTCCACTTAGCCAATGGGGAGACAGCAAGCAGGTGGAGTTGATCTCTTTGTATAAAGCACTGCGGGGAAACTATTTCTTTGCAATGTCTGTGTGTCTTTGTAATTAGCGTTGCAAACGCTCATTAATAACATTTCTCATTTTGTGCATTAAACCTAAATAATGATTGCAATAAAGGACTTTGTGGCTAATCAGCCTGCATTTATCTGAAACACGAATGAGTGCTCAAGTGTTAAGGAAGAAAAGTAGCATAAAATACAATGCTTGCTGTAAAGCATTTACACTTTAAGAAATCATTTTTGGGTGATTGCCAAAATATATTGTTAAGTAAAAACAGGTGTGTGGATTTGTCAACGCTCATTGAACTGTACACTTAAAATGGGTGCATTTTTTGGGGTGTAAATTATTCCTCAATTAAAGACAATCACTGAAAGAAATTCTGTTGCCCAAGTACAGCCATTAGAGATTCTGACGAAATTGGTCTGAAGTGTATGACTTGGACACAGGAAGTTTTAAAACCATTCCAGATGATTCTAACATGAAAAAAATAAAAAAACAAAAGTGGACAAACAAGATGCCAAACAATGTGAATAGTGATTTAGGGATGCCAGAGTTAGCAAATAAAATTCAGGACACTCTGTTAAATTTGAATTTCAGATACAACACCAGTTAACTTTTTAGTGTAAGTGTGTCTCAAATATTGCACATTTAACTGGATGTCATGTATTTCATTTGGCAAAGCTAAATAGTATGTTAATTTTGTGCAAAAAAAAGAGAGAAAAAAGAATATGTGAATCCAATTGTTTAATTAGATATGCATAAAATGGATTTGGAAGATTTGCTTCTGGGGAGGAAACCCAGACAGGAGGCAAGGAAGGGAAAGATACTTTTCACTGTTTAGTTTTTGTGCCTTTGTAATTTTGAAACATATGAATGTATTACATATTTTTAAAAAATAAAATTATAAAATTTAAAATAAGTTCTAAAAGGAGTAAAGATTCATTATAGGGAGACAAAACTAATACACATGATACACTTAGAAAATAAAACTGACTGAAATTGGCCCCAATATTTTATTCTATTATACTCTGGTAGTTAGATGTAAGTAGAATATTAACAACCACTTGCTGAGTTGCCAGGCTATAACGGGAATTAATATTAGCAACCTCCTGTTCAGTTGCTATTACGTTAATTTAATTTAACCCTCACAATAATCTTTGGGGGTTTTCCAAATGAAAATGCTGAAAAACAGAAACATTAGTGGACTTGCCCAGAACCACACATTTAATGATTGGCAGGTCTGGGGTTTGAATCCAGGTTTTTCAGTATCCATAGCCTGTTGCTTTTAAACACAAGACATCACTGTACTGTCTTCAAGAATATGAATTCCTAAAGTCAGGACATTTGTACTTGGGCATGAAAATTGATGCAAAAAGGAAGAGCAATGAATGAGCACTCTCATATGCTAACATCAGTTACTGAGCTATGAAAAAGGACACACGGGCAAGTATCATGTTTGTTTCTAAGTAAATATGCAGGTATATTTCACTTTATGTGGTCCTTCTTTTCCAAGACAGCCGTTTTTATAAATGACATTTATGCAAATGTAACCATATTTAGAGTGCAATTGGGAGTCTACTTTTTAGATAAACTGTTAAATTCTTTTTTAGAAGGGAAGCTATTTCTGTAATATGGCTGACCCAGATTCAGTTGGTTTTGGACAAGGTACAAAATGGGATATTCTCGGAGTTTGATAATTGTCCTTTGGAGTTAGGGGTCTTAATACAAAACATGATGGATGGTCTATGTGTGGAGAGGGTACTTTGCTACATGACAAAGGATTTAACTAGTTAAATTAAGTTTCTAACTGGAGCCTACCTTTAGCAGATTTAATGTCTAAAAAGTATGAGTAAATATTTGCCAGGGAGACGCAGAACATCGCTTCACTTATCAAACCTGTACTATCTTCGCAGCTTATCAGACACAGGAATATTTCGTTTTCTAACACGAATGACTAGAAAGTCTTCTAAGACTTCTCCAAAATTTGTTCTGATCTACACCTTCTGTACATTTCCCAATGACCTGTCCTCTTTATATTGCAGGGTGTGGTGAGTGGGATGAAGGGGTCTATCTGTTGGATATGACAATTGAAAGCTAATATTTAGTCTTTAAAAAATTAGTTTTAAAAACAGTTGACCAAAAACTATCATTCCATTGAGAGGAGAGCCACAGACAGACTCCTTAAATAGTTGTCAGGATTTCTGTCAGGTATTGGGATGGGAGTGGTGGTGAGGCAGGTAATCATCCTCTCCAGTCCAAGTGCAACCAGAGCAGGGCAGCTGAGGTTTAGGCAAGATTTGACTTCCCCATGTTCAAACTTTGTGCTTTCTACCATCACACATTTACTCTTCTGAGCAGCCAGTATTACAATTCCAAATTCAGGCTTTTAAAAAATCGACTCTGGACTGAACATTTAAGACTATGCCCCAGAGGTGCTGTTGGCTGGGCAATGGTTCCATTTGTCAGTGTTGGTCACCATATTTGCAGAGCAATGTTTGTGCCATCATCTGAATATTCTATTTATTTTCTTCTTTATTCCTTAAAAAGTGAGCATTTTCTTTGAAAGAAAAAAATTAAAGGATATGTATAAAATGCTAGATCTATACCATCAAAGATTGTGTCTCAAAGGCCATGAGTAATTGAGAATTTTACATTACTTTTACTCATGGAAACAGATACCCCTCCATCTCCCTATTTTTTACCACCCCACCCAGCACCATGAAATTTATTTACTTTTTAACATATTTACACATATTTTAGTGGACATTTTTCAGAATGTATCACATTCTGGTAAGGCATTACCAAGAATTAATCTGCATAAAAATTCATATAGTTTCCAACAAATCAAATCGCATCTCCATTTAATTCTAGTTTTACATCTAATTGAATCAAGTTTTTTGTTTACTCTTCTTAATTTTAAAAATAGGGAAATTGAATGGTTTACATCTTTTATAAATCATAATGGTTAAAAAATGTTTTTCCCTCAGTTTTCTGAAGGTCTTTTTTTTTTTTTTTTTTCCCTGTAGGTCAACAGCCTGTTCCTCCTTAAATGTCTCCTCATCTAGAGTCTGGGGCAATATTTGTACATTTATTTATGAATAAGTTCCATGAGTTTTCCCCATTTAATATTTTAATACTATGAAGGCCAACACTCAATAAAAAACTTTATATAAAAATTTCTGATAATATAGGGTTATGAAACAGACATAAACACCTATTTTTATAAATTCTGACAAGAATTGGGTTAATATTCAAATCAGGACAAATCAAGCCCAAGATTTTGGACATCAACAATCATGAAATATGTGTTGGGAGGTTTAAATGAGTTTATAAGCTTTCGCTGAATTTTTTTCTTAACATTTCTTTACTCACTAGTTGAGCCTATAATTTATACCTTCCTCCAAATCTTACCAGAAAATTCTTAGCACCAGTGGTAGTATTAATTAATAAATAAAAATGATCATTGCTATTTAAAAGAGTCAAAGCTTGGAGGGGACAGTTTCAGGTATATTTATGCTCATAATCAACATGATACTTCTAGTTAACATCACGTTCCTAACTGGAGTTCTCTGGCGTGGGTTGGAGGCCATAGCCTCCCTCATTCTTCTGGCCTCCCCCTGTTGACTCTCTAATCCATAGGCCAATGCAGATATCCTTGTTCTACAGTGATTTTAGAGGCACCAAAACAGCCACCTGCTCAAAGATAACTCTTCCTCCAATTTACCAGAGAACTGGGTAACTCCACAATTACAATCATTTCATCTGAAGCTCTTTAGAATGTCAATGTCCGCATAATACCTGTGATAGTACTGCATTACATGGCAGTGTCCCAGCCATATACGGAACATTCAGATCCCTTTAGAAATCTTTCCTAGGCCGATGAAATAGTATTTGTGCCTTGGGCTTTGTTTTCAATATGAAAGCAATCCCATATGGTCCTTTTCTACATCACTTATAAAACTACCATTAGAAACATTATCTAGTCTGTACTTGTGCCATACAGTTACTCTTAGAACATAATAATAGAAAAAAAAGTCTCTCTCAATAAATTGATATACTTTCTTTAATCTGATAAGAAAAGCTGTGGTACTCATTATCTTTTTTGCCCGGAAGATCAGAGTTCAGGGTTTTTTTTGCTTAAATACAATAAGCATCAAGTTTCTCTTTTTTTAAGCTACTTTACTTCTCTTTAATTCTGAACTACATGACTCAGTTTTTGCTTGTTTTTTATTCTTCCTTTAGCTACTTGACTGCATTTTTATCACTAGCCCTTAACTACTGCAAATGCTTTTACGGGAAGAAGTAAACATAGTCAATTCTTGTTATTTATGGTAGTTTTATTCTATAAAGTCACTGCCAACACTGAATTAGCAAACACTGAAGAATTACTTCTAGGGAAAATACAGGGTGAGGTTCCCGTGAGCCTCTGGTCACAATACTTTCACCAAGTGATCAATACATCACCTTGTTTTATGTGTGTTTCTGTTTAAAGAGACCTTATTTAATATAGATTGCTGATTCAAAAACATTGAACTCAGCTAATAGCGCAATAACTCATGCCTGAATGAAGTTCATCTAACATACATACATTCTTCATAGGACACATCACAGTTTTTTGAGCTTAGGAACATTAGCCCTTCGGCAATATCCTTGGGAGCCATTTTAAACAGAAAAACTACCATCTAAAAGCACAAAAATGCAAAAAATGTGGCTCTAAAAAAACCACGAAAAGGATACTTGTTTACTGTATGAGAGTTGAAATAAGAAGGGAGAGTGTCAACTTGTTTGACCTCAGCTGGGAACTTGCACGAAATTCTCCCCACTCCACGCGTGTCTGTGAACGCCTGCAAAACCACCATGAGTATTGATTTGGGGGTTACAAAGGAATTTCAGCCCGTAGGCAAATTCACAAATACACAATCAGTAAATCACGAGGATGGATTGTATGCTTTCCCAAGGTGAACATCTTATTATATTTTGGCCAATTAGCACATTAGTAACAATTAGAATACTAAATGATTGAGTAGAAAGGAGGGCCCTCAGGGAATGCAACCTGGGACAGGTACTTTTTGTTGATCCTGTGGAAACGTGAGAAGGGTAAAGACAAGAGGAGCGGATGCAAAGGGAGCAACCAGAGAGTCCCACAAGGGACTCAGGTCTCTGGGAAAAGTATAGGAGAAACAAGATGAGGCTAAAAAGGAGATTGCATTAACCTATTTCACAATTTTACTTTTTTCCTATTGCAGTGATCCTTTTTTTATATCCATTATTGCCTACCTCGGGGAAGTCAGGGGAACTTCTTGCTTACCTAGGGGAGTTCAGGGGAACCTCTTTTCTTCCCCAATAGATTCCTACCCTAAAGTTAGAAACATGTATCAGACTATATGACCAAGTATTGCAATGCTAAAATGTCTGAGGGAAAAGCAGCTTCATATGTAAGTTGTTAGTAAAAGTTAGTAATTCTTAGTAATTGTTGGTAAAAGTTGTAATACCAGGTTCAGAGGGAAGATCCCTCTTTCTAGTGTTGATGATGAGAAACAGAATTAAACCGGGAACAGCCACTCCCCTCCCCAAAACCTCCATTTTCCCAGTGACACCAACATAAAGACACATACTAGGCAAAAACTGGCAGAAAGGCTGACTGGGAAAGATTCTTATGAATTCTGTAGGGCTAGTAGTAAAGCAGATCAGTCCATTCAATTAGGATGTTGCTCCTAGCGAAGTCCTCCAGGGATCAACTATGCAAGAAGTAGCTCTGAGTGAAAACTTTAGCTCACGAAGTGAAAATTCAGCCTGGTTTTCTGCCTGTACTTGGCTTAGCATCAACGCTAATTAACTCTCTTGGATCTTTCATTCAGCGAAAATTATTGCGATTATTAGCACCGCAGGGCTCTGTAGATATTTTAACTCATGGCTATTTGTCATGGTTGATGGCTAATTCAATGCCTTTTTCACAAAGTTCTTGTCTGTAGAAGGTATTGATGTATAGATAAACGTAATTGTACACTGTGCTTTATTCATGAACTTGGCTTGGGTCTTCAAGTCACGCCCTTGTTATTTCAGACCCCACCCTGATTACTGTGATACTCTTCTCTGCTCACTAAAGCCATCTCAGGGTAAGGGCTTTTCTAGTTCTGGGACACTTGTACTTCCTGGGCTTCATTTGGACTATGGTCCTAAATCTATTTGGATGAGCAACTGGCATACAGATTCCAGTATATGAGGAATGGTTTCTCTAATATTCATGTTTTTTTAAAATTAGTTTAATCTTGATTATCTGAAAAGGGAGAAAAATGTATAGCTAGAGTTTGGCCAAACTTTATAGAGTTTGAAGAAACCTTTAAAAGAAGACTTTATCATTCACATTTTATATTTCATGAGAATAGAAGTAATCATCTTGTTATCACAGAATATTTTAAAGCATTAGAATCAAGTGGATTGAGCTAAAAGTTTGAATGTGTTTTATTTCCAAATAAGCCAGTTTGCTCTGCTTTATTTTATAATAGTTTGACATTGGTCCCCTGGCTCAGATGATATGCACCAGGTACACAGCAGTGTGGCTTAAATGTTCCTGTTGTTATTCTTATTGGTCAGCAGGTGCCATGGCAGTTGTTTAATGTGTTTAATATCAAAGCCCTAGCCCCTTGGGACATCAGGAGAGGAAACAGGAAAGATGAGTGCAAATACATCCCTGACGCTATTTCTAAAACCACAAGTGCAAGTTCTCCTGTCAGAAACATCTTCTTAATATAGGGCAGTTTACCACTGCTAAGACAAAATAATGAATTTTATTGAAAATGTAAAATTATAGGTACACTATTACCACAAAGCTTTAACAAATAACAACGGTACGAGGTGCTAATTTTTTTAATGCCTTCCTGAACCTCAATCACCAGAAAAAGTTTAACCACAGACTCTCATCGGGTCATATTACTTGCTGACACAATGCCCAGTGACAAGGGTACAAGTAAGTTTGAAGGACAGTGACTGACCTTATAGAAATCTACAGTTTCAGCTCATGAAAAAATAATATAAATGCATGAATTCAAGATACGTTTGCCTGAAACTAGAAAATCTAAGGTGAAAATTCTGGTTGCAGCAGCCCTCCGAACGAAGAATATTTTTAAATAGGCTTTTTGCTCTTAGAAGTAGAGACAGATAAAACCTAATGGTAATCGGTGTTTTAACATATATTGCAGTCAGTGTTTTGAATTCTGCTTTGACCCACAATAAAAAGGAATTCTACCTAGCCTATTGATATGTTCTCAATGGATATTTTCTTTGGTTTTTTGATATTATCATCTAAGCTTTGATGGAGTTGATAATGTCCCGATAAACTGTGTTATGCTTAAAAATTATTTGAAAATATCTATAAATTTCCTTTCAAACATAAAGCTTTACAGAACTCTCTTTCTGAAAAATAGCTCACAAACCTTAAGTCCTTGAAAAGATACTAGAAATTATTTCAGTGTTGTTTACATGTTCTAGTAGTTCTGCAAAGAAAAATCCATAAAATATTTCTAAAAATTTCAGTAGTTATCCGACATAGGTTTTCCATATAGTGGAATAAATGAGAAACTGCTTACATATTACTTCTTTCAAACAAGAGGGTCAACCACTTTCATGACAGTGTTCTAAATTTCACTGACTTAAAATTAATTATTGTCTGGAAATAAGCCAAGTACAGACAGAAAACCAGGGCTAAATTTTCCCATAATGAACTAAGTAATTTTACTTTAGGGCTATTTCTTCCATAGCGGTCTTATGCCCTGTGACATTTGACCTTTCTTGTTACTTGACAATGCTTCCAAATATTTTTATGTGGCAAATACTGGACTCCATTTTGCTTACAATGATCCATAAGGTATGTTTCTGTCTCTAAGGAAAATCAAACTGTTAACTCTTTGTGGTTCCTGTGAATTGTTGAAATCCTCAGTTTTGAACCATTTTATTCTATGTAATAAGTCTGTTTTTCTAGGCTGGCAGGCTAGAAAATGAACTGAACAGTAGATGGGTATCCATTTCTGAAGGCAGCAACTCAGAGGGCATTGATGGTGTTAAGGATTACTCTAAAATTACCAAGATGCAAACAACTGTATGTATGCATATGGCTGATTCACTTTGTTGTACAAAAGAAACTAACACAGTATTGTGAAGCAATTATACTCCAATAGAGATCTATTAAAAAAAAAGAGAGAGATCTTTTGTGTCTATAAGTTTGGCTATTTAGTTTGCCATCGTGGATCTGAATCTATTTAGAGAAACTACAGTTTTTTATGAGCCCACCTCTTATATTAGCAGTTGGCTGAGGTTACCTAAGAAAAATGTCACCATTCCTGATGGAAAAATACTCAGGCAGTTACTATTAATTTAACCTGCAGACTAACCAGAATGTCTGCCAGTTTATCAACTGAGTTTATTTACATATACTTGTCATGTTCACCCAGAAGACAGGAAACTAAGAACTTACTGTCAAGGATACACAGTTAAGTGTTTCGAACAGTTTTGGTGATCAAGTCTCAAACTCTGTGAAAGAACCTTTCCGAGGATGGACATAAGAGGCTCTACCAAAAGGACATCCTTTCTACAAAGGGACCATATTTTCAGAACTAGGGATTTGAATATCTATCTAACCCAGATTCTGCCCTGGTAAGGGAAGATTTTAGATGGTGGCTGCTCCAGGAATTCTCAGCCAGGGCATCACCATCCACATAGGCTACATCAGCTTTTACTGATAAAAGTTCTTTTTGTACCAAATTGTTCCCCTACAACTCTATTCTTAAGCCTGGAACTTCCGTTAGGCATACCTTTGGATTTTTGCTACATGTTTTAAAGCAAACATGCTTACCAGAAAGAGTGATTCATTAGCTGTTTACAGCTACAACAAATTGGTAGCAACAAATTGGTACTAGCACTGTAGAAAAGTATCAAAAGAGATAAAAGGGGGCTCTGAGATAAAGTTCTGACTTGTACTAAAAAGAAAATTCCTTGCTCCACCTTCAATTAATGTCAAAGAAAAAAGATTCAAGGAGATAGTCTTCCCTCCATGATATAATAGATATGTAATAAAACTATTCACCTAGACAGGAGTTTAGGGGCTGTAGGGAATATTTGGCCTTATAAAAAGCTTCATTATTTCCAATTACACGGGAGAAGCTGAGGATATATCATGTTTACAAAAAGTCTGCAGAAAAGCATCTTTTGTTTCTTCCTTAATAAAGCTTCATGGTAAAACCTACTATTGTTAAGAATGTTACAGATTTACTCATAGACACCATGGCTACAGTATAAATGTAGTTCTGGAAACTCACTCCTGGAATGGATATCACAAAAATATTCACTCTATTTAATTCTAATATAAATTCATTTCAGATCCAGTTAAACAGGAATATTTTTAAAGTAATCAGAATTAAGTGATATTTGCTGTAACAAACAAAAAATATTATTCAAGATCTAGTCTACTCCTTAGGGTTTTCTTAATTAGTACTGGATTTTATATATGCTCTCAGTATCAGGACAAGAGAAAGGCCCTAAATAGATAAAAACTTCTATTTCTGCCCGTATATACCCCTTTCATTGGGACTCTGTGATTTGGAGAAGACGTCCCTGTTGCTTGGGTCACTCAGTTCAATTTTGCCTTTAAATGTGCCTGGGGCCAATTTTGTCAATCATATTAAAAGAAACTAGACTCATAAAGATTATGGATAGAATGGGAAAAACCTTTGTTTAACCTTCTTTCACCTCTTTCATACTTTGGCATGTAGCCTGTATTAGTGTCCTGAAATCTCAACAAGTTACATGCAAAAAATTATTCCAAACAGGAAGCAGTTGTAAGAGAAAGTAGAATTTGTAAAGCTGTACCCATTAAAATAAAAATTACCAAACTTTTGATTTTCTTCCACAATGGCCTAGACTTGAAAATTGGTGCATTCATTGAATGCATTCTTCGGGTGACGATATTTCAAAGCTGAAAATGAGGATGCTTGCTGTCAGTCTTTAATCCAAGGTTAAACATCAGTGCAAATTTTCACCCTTGACAACCATGTCAAACAGTCATAATTTATAGTGATATACAAATGTTCATCATAAGTTATACAAAGGATTTTTCTGCAGTAATGATATTTGTCTTTTCTTCATATTTATTATTATACTCCCACACAAGTAGGAGTGCCAAAAACAAGAGATTTGTGTCCCTAATGTTAGCTTACATATATTCAAACCTCATACAAGAAAAAAAAAACACTGATATTTCCCAAGAGACTATGAAATCTTGATGAATTTACAGAATGGGATAATCTAGATTCTAGAAGATTCACAATCACTGTTGGATAATAGCTTAGTAAATAATGTAAGTAGGGCTTCCCTGGTGGCACAATGGTTAAGTATCTGCCTGCCAATGCAGGGGACACAGGTTCGAGCCCTGGTCCGGGAAGATCCCACATGCCACGGAGCAACTAAGCCCGTGTACCACAACTACTGAGCCTGTGCTCTAGAGCCCGTGAGCCACAACTACTGAGCCCATGAGCTGCAACTACTGAAGCCTGCGCACCTAGAGCCTATGCTCCACAACAAGAGAAGCCACCGCAGTGAGGAGCCCGCGCTCTGCAACGAAGAGTAGCCCCGCTCGCCGCAACTAGAGAAAGCCCGCGTGCAGCAATGAAGACCCAACGCAGCCAAAAATAAAAATAAATAGATAAATAAAATAAATTATTAAAAAAATTGTTAAAAAAATTATGTAAGTAACCAAATGCTGGAGAACAAAAAGCACTAAAGTCAACATGGATTTAATTAGAAATCTTGACTGGGATATTTGTAGACATGGATTATGTGTCTAACTCATACATGAGTCATTAAAATGTTTAGAATTTTTCCTTCTCCATCTATAATAATCAGAACACAAATAACTGAGCTATTGGCATATTACAAGAAGCTTTTATGGAAAAACACATTTGTTCAGAACTAGATGTCTGAAATGATGCATCCATAACAAAGAAGACTTTAAACACCTGAATCCAGAAGGAACAGAGAGAAACGTCTCAACTGGACAAGTACTCATGCAGAATATTCTCATGTTGATAATCTAATAATCAGAAATACTTTGATGGAGAGTGAGAGGCAGCCAGATGGTTGTATAAGGAATGTTCTTAAATGTAATAAAATACTTCCCAAACTTTTTCATACAATGAACTGGAAAGAGTATTAACATGGGGATGGAGATGGGGTGGGGAAGAGGAGGTGGGAGACAGAAAATAACTTTCCGTAAACTTGATCAGTTAGACATATATTTACAAGTCAATTACTTAACAATATTTTATATAGGTTGGAAATTTAAAAAGTAATCATTACTAGATAATTATTCTTTAATTCTTTTCGAACATAGAGATACATTTTGTTGAGATTTCATAATCAGATCTTGAGGTTAAAAGTGTCATAAATTCAGACACAGCAGAGCTAGAAAAAAGCTATTGAGTAAAATAAAGAGAATGGCAGTTAATTTGTTCTTAAATTAATACTGGTTGGGCATCAGTTATTAAAGCATGATATTAATGAGCCAAAATCAATAAATTCAATCACTTTAGTAATCTATTAGGTTTTTTGTTCTATGGTACTAGAACACATTCCTAATGGAGCTATGACTTCTCATTTTTCACAAGGGGGGCTGGGAGAAAATATGGGTGAATAGAATTCTAGGTAAAGGAAATGCTTAAAGTGGTTGTCCCGCAGAAAGGGATAAATGGCACCTGTAACTAAGAGTTACAGGTATATTTAATACATCCTCCCAATTTAAGAATAATAATAATAAACATAATTATATATAACATTACAGTTCCCCAAAGTCCTTCCAGAGCTTAAATGTCATTATTAGCCAAAGCGAATCAGTGCTGACAGAATAGGAAGAAAATCATTACTCCTATCTTATGGCTACTACTCCTCCCTCTTTCCAGGGTCTCCTTAAGAGATGGCCCTAGGTCTTGTGGATTTTCATGATCACTTGCAGGCCAGTACTTCCCAGTTACTATTACCAGCCTGACCTCTCCTAGGAGATTTAGATTCCAGAAGCCATTTTCCTGAACAAATCCAATTGAATCACTAAAGGTACACAAATGCAGTATGTCTTCCTCCTTCAATGCGCTTCACCTTTTCTACACCTAATTTCAATTTGGGGGACCACTGTTCATTCATCTAATGCCTCCTTAAAACCAGCAGTTGCAACTATAAAAATCTCTCTTTTCTCCCAATATCTAGTCAACGTCACTAGTTAATTATTTCCCTATTCTGACTTCTCCAACCTTACAATCGTTGAGCTAATTTCAGACCATTTGTATTTCCCACTTCTAACTGATCTCTCTACAGTTTTAACCCCCTTAGATTTATCTTCCTCTTTATTACCACAATACTGCATTCAAACCACTAACTTAAACTTTACCAGGTTACACTCAAATTATCTGCTCATGTATCTACTGCACCAGATTCTAAGTTCTTCAAGGGCACAAGCTATGTCTTATCCATCTTTACAACCAAAGTACCAGATATGCTGCTGACACAAAAAAAGCACTTAAGGAATATTTCTAGTAAAAAATTCAGATATGTAAAAATTATACCAGAAATTAAGTTGCTATTATTAGTTTTAACATGGTGAGCAGATCTTTTTATTTTAAGTAATAATGTTGTCAAATTTAACATAACTAACTTGACATCTTCTCTAAAGTTTATACGATACAGGTAGAATTTGTGCTCTCCAAAGGATGTCAATAATTCTTGAAAAAAAATAATTTTTATTTTCATGCTTTGCGTCAAGTGATGATGCACAATAACATGGTTATGGTAGAAAAGACTAAAAGTAGTTTAGAGCTATTTCTTTAACCTTCCAATTTCAATTTCTACACACTTTTAAAAACATGATTCCTGAGAAATAAGACAAATAAAAGCGTTTCTACTGGTTATAAAATATTATGATGAAATAGACATCTTTCTTTGAATATATAGCTAACATTTATGAATTTTTCTTTTTCTCTTTTGAATTAGTTTTCTGTTCTCAAGGTGCCAAGCTTATCCCCGTAGGTGTCCGCATTTTTACTATATTGATTTTAAGAATCAACACTACTCTAGAAAAACCGCACCGTACCTCAGGCTTTATTTCACTAAAATCACCCTAATCCAACATCTTCCAAGAATTAAAGGATAAGAAATGAGTTTCCGGTTCCCTGGGCCTCAAACATGAGTTGACTTAAAAAGTCAAAGTGGACTTTGAAAGAATGAAAACTGTAATGAGTCAGAACCATGAAAACCACACTTGATTAGCAAAGCTGTTGGGAACCAGAAAGAAGAACATTACAATTCAAAGGAAATTCATCTTCATAGCAACTCAGTTATTGTCAGATAGTTGTTTTACAGAGAAAACCACACCATAGAACTCAAAGACCTCCTCCCCAACTTGCGCCGGAAACAGACACACGCCAGGCTTCCTTCAAGTCTGCTGAGCAAAGCAAGCCCACAGCTGGTGAAACTACCCCGGTTAGAAGACAAAACACACGTGGGACATGGGTCCATACCTTCCATTTCTCACCTCATTCTCACCTTTATCTAAGTATACTCTTTGTGATCTTAAATGGAATGACTTCTCACCAAATGTGCAAACTCCTGGTGGGGGGAGAGGGCACCTCAATTAAGAAGCTATCCAGGATAGCCTCATCCACCAGAGGGCAGACAGCAGAAGCAAGAAAAACTACAACCCTGCAGCCTGTGGAACAAAAACCACATTCACAGAAAGATAGACAAGATGAAAAGGCAGAGGGCTATGTACCAGATGAAAGAACAAGATAAAACCCCAGAAAAACAACTAAATGAAATGGAGATAGGCAACCTTCCAGAAAAAGAATTCAGAATAATGATAGTGAAGATGATCCAGGACCTCAGAAAAAGAATGGAGGCAGAGATCGAGAAGATGCAAGAAATGTTTAACAGGGATCTAGAAGAATTAAAGAACAAACAAACAGAGATGGGGGCTTCCCTGGTGGCGCAGTGGTTGAGAGTCCGCCTGCCAATGCAGGGGACACGGGTTCATGCCCCAGTCTGGGAAGATCCCACATGCCATGGAGCGGCTGGGCCCGTGAGCCATGGCCGCTGAGCCTGCGCGTCCGGAGCCTGTGCTCCGCAACGGGAGAGGCCACAAGAGTGAGAGGCCCGCGTACCGCAAAAAAAGAAAAACAAAACCAAATAAACAGAGATGAACAACACAATAAGTGAAATGAAAAATACACTAGAAGGAATCAATAGCAGAATAACTGAGGCAGAAGAACAGATAAGTGACCTGGAAGACAGAATGGTGGAATTCACTGCTGCAGAACAGAATAAAGAAAAAAGAATGAAAGGAAATGAAGACAGCCTAAGAGACCTGTGGGACAACATTAAACGCAACAACATTCGCATTATAGGGGTCCCAGAAGGAGAAGACAGAGAGAAAGGACCGAGAAAATATTTGAAGAGATTATAGTTGAAAACTTCCCTAACATGGGAAAGGAAATAGCCACCCAAGTCCAGGAAGCGCAGAGAGTCCCATACAGGATAAACCCAAGGAGAAATGCACTGAGACACATGGTAATCAAATTGGCATACGTTAAAGACAAAGAAAAATTATTGAAAGCAGCAAGGGAAAAACGACAAATAACATACAAGGGAACTCCCATAAGGTTAACAGCTGATTTCTCAGCAGAAATTCTACAAGCCAGAAGGGAGTGGCATGGTATACTTAAAGTGATGAAAGGGAAGAACGTACAAACAAGATTACTCTACCAGGCAAGGATCTCATTCAGATTCAATGGAGAAATCAAAAGCTTCACAGACAAGCAAAACCTAAGAAAATTCAGCACCACCAAACCAGCCTTACAACAAATGCTAAAGGAACTTCTCTAACTGGGAAACACTAGAGAAGAAAAGGACCTACAAAAACAAACCCAAAACAATTAAGAAAATGGTCATAGGAACATGCATATTGATAATTACTTTAAATGTGAATGGATTAAATGCTCCAACCAAAAGACACAGGCTTGCTGAATGGATACAAAAACAAGACCCATATATATGCTGTCTACAAGACACCCACATCAGACCTAGGGACACATTCAGACTGAAAGTGAGGGGATGGAAAAAGATATTCCATGCAAATGGAAATCAAAAGAAAGCTGGAGTAGCAATACTCATATCAGATAAAATAGACTTTAAAATAAAGAATGTGACAAGAGACAAGGAAGGACACTACATAATGATCAAGGGATCAATCCAAGAAGAAGATATAAAAATTAAAAATATATATACACCCAACATAGGAGCACCTCAATACATAAGGCAACTGCTAACAGCTGTAAAAGAGGAAATCAACAGTAAAACAAGAATAGTGGGGGACTTTAACACCTCACTTACACCAATGGACAGATCATCCAAACTGAAAATTAATAAGGAAACACAAGTCTTAAATGACACAATAGACCAGGAAGACTTAATTGATATTCATAGGATATTCCATCCAAAAACAGCAGATTGCACTTTCTTCTCAATGCACACGGAACATTCTCCAGGATAGATCACATCTTGGATCACAAATCAAGCCTCAGTAAATTTAAGAAAATTGAAATCATATCAAGTATTTTTTCTGACCACAACGCTATGAGATTAGAAATCAATTACAGGGAAAAAAAAACGTAAATAAAAGAAACACATGGAGGCTAAACAATACATTACTAATTAACCAAGATATCACTGAAGAAATCAAAGAGGAAATAAAAAAATACCTAGAGACAAATGACGAAGAAAACACGATAATCCAAAACCTATGCAATGCGGCAAAAGCAGTTGTAACAGGGAAGTTTATAGCCATACAAGTCTACCTTAAGAAACAAGAAAAATCTCAAATAAATAACCTAACCTTATGCCTAAAGGAACTAGAGAAAGAACAAACAAAACCCAAAGTTTGCAGAAGGAAAGAAATCATAAAGATCAGAGCAGAAATAAATGAAATAGAAACAAAGAAAACAACAGCAAAGATCAATAAAACTAAAAGCTGGTTCTTTGAGAAGATAAACAAAACTGATAAACCATTAGCCAGACTCATCAAGAAAAAGAGGAAGAGGACTCAAATCAATAAAATTAGAAATGAAAAAGGAGAAGTTACAACAGACACCACAGAAATACAAAGCATCCTAAGAGACTACTACAAGCAACTCTATGCCAATAAAATGGACTACCTGGAAGAAATGGACAAATTCTTAGAAAGGTATAACCTTCCAAGACTGAACCAGGAAGAAATAGAAAACATGAACAGACCAAATCACAAGTAACGAAACTGAAACCGTGATTAAAAATCTCCCAACAAACAAAAGTCCAGGACCAGATGGCTTCACAGGTGAATTCTATCAAACATTTAGAGAAGAGCTAACACCCATCCTTCTCAAACCCTTCCAAAAAATTGCAGAGGAAGGAACACTCCCAAACTCATTCTATGAGGCCACCATCACCCTAATACCAAACCAGACAAAGATACTACAAAAAAAGAAAATTACAGACCAATATCACTGATGAATATAGATGCAAAAATCCTCAACAAAATACTAGCAAACAGAATCCAACAACACATTAAAAGGATCATACATCATGATCAAGTGGGATTTACCCCAAGGATGCAAGCATTCTTCAATATATGCAAATCAAACACTGTGATACACCATATTAACAAATTGAAGAATAAAAACCATATGATCCTCTCAATAGATACAGAAAAAGCTTTTGACAAAATTCAACACCATTTATGATAAAAACTCTCCAGAAAGCGGGCATAGAGGAAACCTACCTCAACATAATAAAGGCCATATATGACAAACCCACAGCAAACATCATTCTCAATGGTCAAAAACTGAAAGCATTTCCTTTAAGATCAGGAACAAGACAAGGATGTCCACTCTCGCCACTATTATTCAACATAGTTTTGGAAGTCCTAGCCATGGCAGAGAAGAAAAAGAAATAAAACGAATACAAATTGGAAAAGAAGAAGTAAAACCGTCACTGTTGCAGATCACATGATACTATACATAGAGAACCCTAAAGATGCCGCCAGAAAACTACTACAGCTAATCAATGAATTTGGTAAATTTGCAGGATATGAAATTAATACACAGAAATCTCTTGCATTCCTATACACTAATGATGAAAAATCTGATAGAGATATTAAGGACACACTCCCATTTACCACTGCAACAAAAAGAATAAAATACCTAGGAATAAGCCTACCTAGGGAGACAAAAGACCTGTATGCAGAAAACTATAAGACACTGTTGAAAGAAATTAAAGATGATACCAACAGATGGAGAGATATACCATGTTCTTGGATTGGAAGAATCAATATTGTGAAAATGACTATACTACCCAAAGCAAGCGATAGATTCAATGCAATCCCTATCAAACTACCAATGGCATTTTTTACAGAACTAGAATAAAAAATCTTATAATCTGTATGGAGACCCAAAAGACCCCGAATAGCCAAAGCAGTCTTGAGGGGAGAAAAAAACGGAGCTGGAGGAATCAGACTCCCTAACTTCAGACTATACTACAAAGCTACAGTAATCAAGACAATATGGTACTGGCACAAAAACAGAAATATAGATCAATGGAACAGGATAGAAAGCCCAGAGATAAACCCACACACCTCTGGTCAACTAATCTATGACAAAGGAGGCAAGGTTATCAATGGAGAAAAGACAGTCTCTTCAATAAGTGGTGCTGGGAAAACTGGACAGCTACATGTAAAAGAATGAAATTAGAACAGTCCCTAACACCATACACAAAAATAAACTCAAAATGGTTTAGAGACCTAAAGGTAAGACCAGACACCATAAAACTCTTAGAGGAAAACACAGGAAGAACACTCTTTGACATAAATCACAGCAAGATCTTTTTTGACCCATCTCCTAGAGTAATGGAAATAAAAACAAAATAAACAAATGGGACCTAATGAAACTTAAAAGCTTCTGCAAAGCAAAGGAAACTACAAAGAAGACAAAAAGACAAACCTCAGAATGGGAGAAAATATTTGCAAACGAATCAATGGACAAAGGATTAATCTCCAAAATATATAAACAGCTCATGCAGCTCAATATTAAAAAAACAAACAACCCAATCCAAAAATGGGCAGAAGATCTAAATAGACATTTCTCCAAAGAAGATATACAGATGGCCAAGAAGCACATGAAAAGCTGCTCAACATCACTAATTATTAGAGAAATGCAAATCAAAACTACAATGAGGTATCACCTCACACCAGTTAGAATGGGCATCATCAGAAAATCTACAAACAACAAATGCTGGAGAGGGTGTGGAGAAAAGGGAACCCTCTTGCACCATTGGTGGGAATGTAAATTGATACAGCCACTATGGAGAACAGTATGGAGGTTCCTTAAAGAACTAAAAATAGAATTACCATATGACCCAGCAATACCACTACTGGGCTTGTACTCAGCGAAAACCATAATTCAAAAAGACACATGCACCCCAATGTTCATTGCAGCACTATTTACAACAGCCAGGTCATGGATGCAACCTAAATGCCCATCGACAGATGAACGGATAAAGAAGAAGTGCTACATATATACAATGGAATATTACTCAGCCATAAAAAGGAACGAAATTGGGTCATTTGTAGAGACGTGGATGAATCTAGAAATTGTCATACAGAGTGAAGTAAGTCAGAAAGAGAAAAACAAATATCGCATATTAACGCATATATGTGGAACCTAGAAAAATGGTACAGATGAACCGGTTTGCAGGGTAGAAGTTGAGACACAGATGTAGAGAACAAACGTATGGACACCAAGGGGGGAAAACGGTGGGGGTGTGGGGATGGGTGTGATGAATTGGGCGATTGGGATTGACATGTATACAGTGATGTGTATAAAATGAATGACTAATAAGAACCTGCTGTATAAAAAAAATTCAAACAAAAATACGAACTACTATATATAAAGTAGATAACCAACAAGGACCTACTGTATAGCACAGGCAGCTGTACTCAATATCTTGTAATAACCTATAATGGAAAAGAATCTAAAAAAGGATATCTATCTATCTATCATCTATATATATATATCACTTTGCTGTACACCTGAAACTAACAGAACTCTGTAAATCAACAATATTTTAATAAAAATTGGAAAAAAAATGCCAAAAAATAAATAAAGAGAGAAGCAATCCAGGAGCCTACTAATGAGTTATACATTCTACTTTTGTTTCGTTGGGTTTTCTAGTAGCTAAGTGCAAAATTATCACCTAACAAGGGGTATTTAGGGAAATTAAATAGGTCAATTTCAAAATGACTAGAACCTGATGATGGCCTAGTGTGGTCCTGAGAAAAAAGCAAACCCAAAGTTGTTCATTACACTTTATTGCTACCATGTAGTCTTCATCAACTAGCATCCCGTTTCTTTTTTTTTTTTTAATTTTTAAATTTTTATACAATTTTTAAAGGTTTCTTTCCATTTACAGTTATTACAAAATACTGGCTATACTCCCCATATTATACATCCTTGAGCCTATCTTACACCTAATAGTTTGTACCTCCCACTGCCCCACCCTACCTTGCCCCCCCCACTGGTAACCACTAGTTTGTTCTCTATATCTGTGAGTCTGCTTCTTTTTGTTATATTCACTAGTTGTACTTTTTAGATTCCATGTATAAGTGATATCATACAGTATTTACCTTTTTCTGACTTAGTTCAGCCGACTTAGTTCATGACTTAGCGTAATGCCCTCCAAGTCCATCCATGTTGCTGCAAATGGCAAAATTTCATTCTTTTTTATGGCTGAGTAGCATTCCATTGTATGTGTGTGTGTGTGTATATATATATATATATATATATATATATATATTTATAATATATATATTTTATATTATATACCACATCTTCTTAGCATCCCATTTCTAACTTAAGATTCAAGAATAGGTCTTTGTCATATCATGTCCTATTCATTTAAACCTGTTTCAGTATGTTTTTACCCCTCAGTTATAAATACAAGGATATTTTCACTCAAGTGACTTTTTCCTAAGATATGTTTTGCAGTGTTTGTTTTCTATATTGTTTCTAATAGAAGCTTTCACTTCCAAACCCTGAGAAGCAGCCTTTGATAACTGGCATTGCCAACCTTGGAATGATTAGGATCAAAGGTTGAATCGGGGAGGGATAGGGGCAGAGACTGGGAGTAATAGTTTCCACGTATTTACTTGTGGCATTCATCTTTAGTTCACACAAGAAATTAAGAAATTAGCAAATGAGGTGCATTGCTCCTGTACTTCCCAGCATTTGGAAGAAACTTTCAGAAAATCGGAAGCCTAAGTCAGTCCAAGAAGGTGCCTTGGGTCAATATAAGGCAGCTCTTGATCTTGGAAAAGGTTTCTACTTTTTTTAAGCACTAAGAGATGCTTCATTTCTTGTTCCCTCTTTGAAAAATCTACGTTCGTTCTATATTTTTTACCATTTTGACATATCCAGAAACACTTATCAACAGTATATTTTGTTTATGAAAACAGTATATTTTGAATAACAGTCCATGAGAACTGAGTAACTCTTTTAAAGAACTTCTCAGGCTCTGAGGACCTTGCCTAAGTTAGATTGGACAAATATCATACAAACCCATTTGGCTTTTTCTAATTATTTTTGTTCTGGTGTATCCCTCAGGTCAGACTTAACACACAGTTTCATTTTTCTGAGAAAGTTAAGAAGAGAGCAACAAGAAAACAGATCGGGTTGACCCCAAGTTCACTATAATTAAAATAAATTTATGGGCTACAGAAAGAAAACTAAAATAAAATCTTGTATTTTTTTCCTAAGCCTCTTAAAATGAAAATTTTCCTCTTTTATAGAGTTTATGTATTTCTCTTTTTTCTTTATCTCTCTGTGTATGTGTGTGTATATACTTACACATATATACATCTATATCTATGAATATTGATACTCACACACATAAAAACATCTATAACTATGAATATCTATCTAACTAAATGGGTAATAGGTACATAAATGAAAGAGAGGAAAGAAACAAGGAAAAAAAGGAAGGTAAGGAACTAAACATGAAGTAAGAGTTGTAAGTTACCCAGGCCTAGAGCTAGACAACAGGGATATTAAAATAACCAATCTATTGCTTTTATTTTACACAGGAGAAAATTATGCCTTAAGGAGGCTGAATGCCATACCCATAGCTATACTATTCGGCACTAGTAGAATTTGATTAATGATGGGCTTCTTAAAGGTTTGATTTAAATCCCACCAATTTATGATATCTATATCTGCCTTCTCTAAAATTTCTCCCAGATTATGTGAGTGAGTCTTGATGTCCTTTTTACCTACTAAAAATATGTTGGTCCTGCATTTCTGGATATTAGGCATTTGGTTTGTATCACAGCTACAACTTACTTTACTTTGATATTATTTTTTACAACTGTATTAACTAAACTTTCACTATTATCTCTTAATTTGTGATCTAGAATATCTATCACATACCAAACAAATTGTGTCCTTTCTTGTGTTTGTAGGATCACAGTTTTGGAAGAGGGGTTGAAGGTGACTTAGTTCCTCTTCTCGGTACAAACCATCTCTACAATGAATAAGTCATGCAGTGGACTTAGTTTTCTCACATCTTATCGAGCCTTTGCAATGGCTTCCCACTTCTCTCCAGCCTCACCTTGTGCCCCTCTCCAGCCCCTGCTTTCTACTCTCTAAACTCTTCTTTTCAATAGACAATATCTAAATGCTAGTCTTCTTCTTCTACTCCGAATAAAAATCAAAAGCCAACATGTACTTTCAAAAGCCTTCTGTGACCTGCCCCATTATCGCCCCACCCCCAGACATACAGACAGGCTTCTTTGCTGCTCCTGGAAGATGCCAGGCAAACCTCTGCTTGTTGTTCCTTCAGTCTAGACAGCTCTTCCTCCCCGTAACCACAAGGTACACTGCCTGGCTTCCTTCAGAGCAACCTTCAAATGTCACTTTCTCAGTGAGACTTTCCCTGGGCGCTTGATCTAAAATTTCAGCACTGCCTGGGCCGCGCCACTGCCACTTTCTGTGTGCTTCCTCTGCTTTATATTCTCTCCTTAGCTCTTACCTCTGATATAGCATGGATCCAACTTGCTCATCTCGTTTATTCTCTAAAGTAAAAGGCAAGCTCTCTGGGGTCTGGCATTTTGGTCCATTTGGTCCACCTCTGTCCACACACAGCCCAGAACAGGGCTTGACACTATTAATAAATATTTGTTGAATAAATGAACAAGAAACTTAAGTTCTTTTTCTCACTGCATTCAGCAGTTGTTTAGTTAGAAAAGACAACTTCCTGAAGATTTTTTGGCTGTCTGTTAAACAGCATTTCATTCTCATTACTGATAATCCAGACAAGTTTCCTTCATTTAAGGAGGGCCTATAAGAGGTTAATATTTAAAGAATATGAATAATGTAAAGGGTGTGAAACAAATTAAGTAATACTCTGAACTCCATTTATGGGGTTTACAATAGGTTTTTATTATGCTTTGTGGTGTTGCTACTTCCTACTACTATATAATAAATGTCAGCTCCATACTACATCTAATAATGAGTGAAAAATCGCTCCCTTTTAGCCACCAGCTCCAGAAAGTGGCATACCCTTCATGGGAAACCCCTGGTTTGTCCTGTCTGTTTTTACTGTCATTGTTTTCCTGTCTCTCACCACTGCAAAAACTTGCTTAAGAGCTGAACTGTTGGTTAACCTACCTCTATGAATCAACTCAGGCAACTGGATTAATTGTGAGCTGAGCTTTATGGGAATAGTTGGTCTATGTTTCATGCTCTCCTGACCTGAAAGACCTGAAAAACTAACCAGAAATGTCCCAGGCTGAGGGTGGGAAAAAAGCAGGTTTCTGTTCTGAACCACGTGGGGCTTTGGATGACTTCCACCTTTCCAGAAGTACAGCTAAATAAACGAAAAGCAATTCAGAAACCAGTAGATAATTGTAGTCTAAGATGGTGCACCAAGGAGCTGAGCAAATCAATTGTATTAGGGTTACCTTTCCTGTAAGGGCGTCAAAGATTCCTGTTCCAGAAATGGCCTAGGAGAGAGCTGTGGTTTGCTTACATTTGAGATTCCCTTTATTCCTTCTTGGCATCTTTGAGAACAGCCTCATCCAGTTTCATCTGCAATGTTTTGTTCTCCTTTCTAAAGCAAAGATGGTACCATTTTATGGGAGGCCATTGTCGGTTCTTAAGCAGAAAAGGCTCATTAATATTAAACTACCTGCCAAGATGACCTTGTTTTGGTCATTCCTGAGAATCCCTTCTTGCCTTCAAGAGGACTGATTCCCTCTGGGTAGAGGATTATGATAGGAAACTGTGAAAAATAAGTATTTAGGGGGAACAGCACAAGGCAAGTATGGCTCTCACTTCATACTACAATTTGGACTTTATAGTAGCTTAAAAATTCAATAAACTTAAATTCCTGAGGCTATCATGCTGAAGTTAACTTTTCTGTTAACTTTCCAGATTTAGAACTCTATACCCATGCATATAAAAAACTATATATTTATAATATTACCGTGATTGTAACTCAATTTTAAGAACAGTACACATTTTTCTTTGAAACAGACTAAATCAAAATTCACAGCTATTATTACGTTCAACAATAATTTTGTTGCTAAGAGCTCTGAAACTACATGTTATTAACTTGGGCTTAATTTAATAATGTGCCATATACACAACTGGAATCTTATATACTCTTCATTTTAGGTCTTGAAGTAAAAAGCAGTGTCCGTATTACAAGCGTGATGACTTTAACCAAACTCAGCCTCTTCCTAGGAACACAGCCTCTAGCTTTTGTTTAGGGACATTTCACCTGCTTTAATAGTTTTCAGATAATGAGATAATGTATTGAGTGGAAAACTCTTGGAAGCTCATTTATTGTGACCAGTTGAACAAACACACATGTACACACCCTCTAGGACTGCAACACCCGGATCACAATTCAGAAGGAACACGGGGAAAAAAAAAAAATTGGCAGACAGACATTCCTCTTGAGTTCTCTGAGGCTCTTTCACCTACGGACGGACAGAGAAATGTCCTATCGCTTACCTGGCTTGCCTCACGAAATGACTTCTCCTTAAACGAAACTCTAAACACATTATGATCATGAATTGGTTTTGGTTTTTTGTTTGTTTGGGGTTTTTTTTGAGATACAGATGGAAGGAAATTGACATTGCTGTGCTAGGTTCTTCTGTAATCCGAACCAGCTGTTTGATAGGCAAAAGCCAAAGTAAAGAAAGACAACCAGCTAGTTTTTGGATGACGTCCGCGTACCCATCACGTCTGCACCTGGATCTCGGTGGAAGCGCCCCCCTACTGCGCTCACACCCAAAACCAGGCTCCAGGACCCGGCTCCCTCGCCGCGAGCCTGCGGCCCCTCATCCATGTCTCACTTCCTTTTCGCAGGCGAGCCGCCCAGCAAACCCCGAATTGGTGGGAACACATTCCAGCAATAACAGCCCGGCTTCCCCAACTCACCAGCCTGCGAAGTTTCCTCGGCGGCAAGAGGTGTCAGGTTTCACAGGTTTCCTGTCCCCTTCCCAAGCCTTTGGACTCCTGGGGTCCGACTCCAGCAACGATCTGCCTTCCAGGGGGACAGTCCTGGGGACAGCTCCTATTTTTCCAACCTGTGGCGCTGGATCGGTGCAACGCCGGCCGGTTCCCAGCCCCTGCCAGTCAGGATTGCAAGTGGCCGGACTTGTAGCACCACCCCTGAGTCCGCGGAGACCGGGGATCTGGAAGGTTTGTGTGAGAAGAAGGCGTGTCTCCCAGTCCTAACGCGGACGTGCGGAGCGCACCTCAGGCTAATCTTGGTGGCGACTCAAAGGCGCTCGGCTTCTGGTTCACTTCTCTTCACTGCAGGGCTCCAAGCCCTAGCAGGCAGCTCATTCTTAGTCCTTTATTTTTGAGTGTTTTCTTTGATTTCTCTTTTTCATAGAGCCCTGGGCACCGGGAGAACTGCTTCCAACGCACTGCATTTCTCTCCTCCGGGGAGATGTCTCATTAACTAGAGAGAAAGCAAGGAACTGCTAGTGGAGAGCAAACAAAGACTTCCGGAAATAAAAGGGCTTAGAAGGAAATCCGTGTTTTAAAAGTTAGGATCTGTTAATATGAATACATTAATCAGTATGCACTGCCCTAATCTTTGCCTCCTAAAGTCATTTCAGAGATAACGTAGGTTAGTAAATAGGTGTCACGTCTATGAGATCAGAAGAAACCGGGAGCACATACATTCACTGAACAAATCTTTATTAAGTACCTACTATGTGGCCGACCCTGTTCTAGACACTTCGGATTCATCTGTCCACAACCAAGATCCTGGCTGGCTCTCTTGAGGTCACATTTCAGACAGACTCTGACATCCCTGATGTACAGACTGATGGTAACAGTAAGAATCCAAGGTTGAAGACATATAATAGCAATTGAGTTTTTCCACTGTGAAGAAAATCAAAAAGTTCCAAATATGTTGCTTGCATTCATGTTGGTAAATGATGAGGTGACTGCTAAAATGTTAATTGTTTGACCCAGTTCTGACAAGGTGCCTTAGAGACAATCTGAGAGGCACTGACATCAGCTATGGAACATCTCCTGGAGAAGTGCTGTGGGAGGCATCTGAAAAGAAAGAACCTAAAGCCAAAACCACATGCAAATAAACAAACAATAGCAAAGCAGAGGAGAAGAGGAGTGTTGGAGAAAACATTTGGTTTCACAGGAATCTGTCTATTCTACTAGGAAAATATGGGAGAAGTTCTATTTTCTGTGCCTCAATGGTCTTATCTTGAAAATGGGGATAATAAAATGTCTTTCTTCATAGGGTTATTGTGAGTAAATGAGTTCATATCAGCAAAGCGCATAGAACAGCACCTGGCACAGTAAAGTATATATGTTGGCTATATTTATTATTTTGGTAGCACTTATCTACTCCATTCCTCCAAAGTAAGGTCCGATTCATAAAAGTTATTCTGATCTACTGTGAAAAATTACTGGAGGTTTGGGTTGTAGATTTTCAAAATACATATGCTGGGAATATATATTTATAGTAAATCTATTTTGCACCATCAGCAATATTTTTATTGCTGTGTGTATCTATGGGGTCTGAGAGAGATAAAAGAAATACATAAACAACTTTGACTTTATTCCTCTTTTTATAGCACATTAATTTAAAATGATTCTCTGTACATGATATAAAATGGTAATGTGTATTCTTCACCTAGTTTATGTGTTCAATTACATTAATCCTAATAGATATTATTTTCCATACTCCACAGCTTTTATAATGCCATTGTCCACAGATCATCTCATTTGATTTTCACAATATTGCTTTGAAAGGGGCAAGGCCTCTATTATTTTTTATTGTCCCCATTTTTAAGAATGAAGAAACTGAGGTTGAGGAAGTCCCAGCAATGTGCCGAGAATCACAAAAGTCCATGAATGTAGAACTCAGGTCTGCTGATCTGGAAGACAGAGCTCACAGTGCTCAGGACACCGTGCTGCCTCCCTTCTGTTTATGGACAAAGTTCCTGTCGGGAGAAAGTCTAACACACACGTTTATCGTCTGCTCTCTTTGTCACCCTTCCCTTCCCCGGATAAGTAAGTGTGTCAGCTGCCTCGTAAGGTTAACTCTTGCAGGGACAACTCTCCTGGAGTCACCTGCCACAGAAATCCTGTGTTTCTGGTTCCGAGGCTCAGAGGTACTAGTGTTACATTGTGATGTTATTCAGCTACTGGAGAGGGTGGAACTTTTCCTTCCCTGTGGGCAGAGGGTTCCAAAGATGAGACGGCAGTGGGAGAATATGAGCAGAATGATTCTTGGCCACTTCATGAAGGCCACTTTGACCAGAGATAGAGCAGAATAAAAGACCCTGGAAAACCATGAAAACAAGGTGACAGCATCCTGTGTTGTAATAAAAAATAAATGTCTTTCTGCACCTGGAGTTTACATAGCACAAATTTGATAGACGTAATTTCTGTCAATAGTTTTATCACTGAATAAACACAGCACTGAGGTAAACGGATATATAAATGTACATGGGTGACTTCTAGTTAAAAATGGTAAATTGATCACATGTGTTTCATTTTTCCTTCCCCAAACTCCTCTGACACAAGAATAAATACATTTTTATATGTTATGAAACCATAAAGACAAATAAAAGGGAGAAGAGAAATCAAGAGACAAAATAAACTGCATTGGATGATTTGGAAAAACCTAAGTCATACGGAGGCTGGGTAACGGATCTGGAAGAGGATGAGTTGGACACTGCATGCCTGTAGGAGGGCTGATGGATGAGAAGCATTAACTCCCTGTGTAACCTGGAAGGCTCACGCTTAGGAGGCGGAAATACCACCAGAGAAGGAGGCCAGCTGGTGGGGTGAACACAGGGGCTTGGTTAGACGTCTGTATTCAGAATGCTTGGACCCAATGTTCCCTTCTGCACTGTCGTGCAATCAACCAACCATAAGTCCCTCCATCTGCTCACCCCAGCCTCCAGGAGACTGGAGGTTTATTTTCTGGAGAAAGTAAACTAGAGTAAATTGTCGTTTAGCAAGATGAACTGAACACATGCATTTTTACTCTGCTCCTATAGAAAATGAATTAAAAAGAAATGTACCTTCAAGACAGTAAAAAAAAAAAAACCTCTTGAAATTGAAAATACTCAAAATTTTACAAATCTGAAAGATGGGTTATAAGATGAAATGTTCAGGAAAATAAATTTTTTAATTAAGTAATTAAACACAACAAGACATATCATTCTGAAATAATAGAAGCCCAGGAATAAAGAGAAGCGCAAAAAACATCTTCCAGAAACATAAAGCAAATCACATACAAAGGAAAAGAATAAAAATTTCATTGCCTATGTATAAAATAGATAACTAATGAGAACCTACTGTATAGCACAGGGAACTCTACTCAGTGCTGTGTGGTGACTTAAATGAAAATGAAATCCAAAAAAGAGGGGATATATGTATACGTATAGCTGATTCACTTTGCTGTACAGTATAAACTAACACAATATTGTAAAGCAACTATACTCCAATAATAAAAAAAAGTGACAGTGGCAAAAATAAAAATAAATTAAAAAAAAATCAAAAAAAAAAGGAGCAATAATGCATCCAGAAGATTCTTTAAATGTCTTCACGATTTATAAATGAAATTATTTTGAAATGAGGATCGTGTACCCATACAAAATGTCAGCCAAGTGTGATTAAAGATATTTTTAGACATATAAGGATTCAAAAATATATTTCCTTTACTGTTTCTAAGGAAAGGTCCCCCCAACAAGCTTATAAATCAAGAAAGAGGGAGAGATGGAACCCAGGAAATGAAGGTCCAACACAGGAGACAGTGAAGTGAATTCTCCAGAACAACAGCACTAGAGAGAAGCAGAAGTCTGGATCGCAGAGGGAAAGTCTCCAGGAAAAAAAAAGAAAAAAATTACTTAATGTACATGTACATTTGAAATTTTTTTTTTTTTTTTTTTTTTTTTTTTTGGTACGCGGGCCTCTCACTGCTGTGGCCTCTCCCGTTGCGGAGCACAGGCTCCAGGCACGCAGGCTCAGCGGCCATGGCTCACGGGCCCAGCCGCTCTGCGGCGTGTGGGAGCTTCCTGGACCGGGGCACGAACCTGTGTCCCCTGCATCGGCAGGCGGACTCTCAACCACTGAGCCACCAGGGAAGCCCTGAAAAGTTTTTGATAACGTCCATGTAGTGGAGACTGGAAGTGCTCATCCGATCCCAGGTTCTCTTTTTCCTGTGCACCCCACTGGATTTCAGTCCTTAGCCCTTTGCCAGTAAGAAGACATGTAACTGAGTTCCAACCAATGGTATGGGCACAGCAGTGACATACACCACTTCCAGGCCATTCCCATAAAATGACCTATGACATCCTCCATGCTTTCCTTCTTTCCGTATTAGTATCCAGACACAAAGACTAACTGAAGAGCTCTGAGGCACTAGAAGACACTAAAGTTCTGAGATGAAAGTTATTTGTGGCTCTGAATGATTGTGTGGCATAGAAACCCTAACTGTCACACATTGGGCTGTGACACGAGCAAGAAATAAACTTACACTGAGAAAAGCCACTGAGAGTTTTAGGAGTTGTTTGTTAACGCAGTCAGACTATTCTTTGTTTTCTTTTTGGCTGTGCTGCGCGGCATGTGGGATCTTAGTTCCCAGACCATGGATGAAACCATGCCTCCTGCAGTGGAAGCATGGAGTCTTAACCACTGGACAACCAGAGAAGTCCCGCAGTTAGACTATTCTGATTGTTTCAGTTTGAAAGATCATTTGGGAGCATTTATGAATAATTTACAGTAGGTACAAAGTATACTAAACAAATAGAAAAAATGATATTAATAACTCCAGGAAAAACAAAAGGTTATGAGAAAAGAAACAATAATAATATAGCACTCCATTCAAATGTGAATATAATCAGAATAATGGTAACACTGACAAGAGAGTAACCATAAACTACAATATAGCTGCATATGGAGGGTGGGCAATAGGGAAAGACGGTGCATGTATGTGCAAAACAACTAAATTCTCAACTATTATAACATAGTTAATAAACAATGTATGAAATTACTAAATAAAATAGGATAAGCAAACCATTTAGAAAAACACATGTAAGTATTACAATAAAAATCCACTAAAAGAGTCAAGTGTTTTCCTGTGGGGATTGAAACTGGGACTTAAGAGGAAATCTGTGCTAGTTTTTAAGAATATGAACACCCTTTTTTTAAACACTATGAGATGTTTTCTACCTTAATAAAAATAATATTAGTTTTAAAATATACATAGGAAAACAAAAGATATGTGTTCAATAGAGAAAACATTACAATTTATTATTAAAGTATTTGCATATTTTTTGCATAATAACCTATGAGCAATGGAGAAAGTGAATTTAGGGTGCAGACTGAAGATAGATTTGAGAGGTTTGCACAGTCATTTATTCACTCAACAAACAGTTATTAAGTAACATGTGCCTGATACTTGGGGATATCAGGCACGGGGGGGATAAAGTGGAGAACATGAAGGAAAAACATAAGGTACTCTGAGAAAATGAGCATGTTAAAGCTTTAAAGAACAAATATATTTGGTTTCTTCTCTCTTGTCCTAGGTGACATGAGCCACTGACAACTTTTAGGGTAAGAGATTGCCTTTCATCCTTCAAAATACTCTTAAAAATTTCCATCTTGTCTTTTGAGTTGAACCCCACGCTGATGAGATCAGAGGTTTCCTAACTCACCCCATTCTTGGGATTGCAGTGAAAGCTTTGCCAGGTAGTCACACACGGGTTTGCCTCCACCCTCTGCTGATTTGCAGTTCATATGATGTCGTCTAATCACAAATAAAAATCAACCCCTCCCCATTTTGAGGAAACCCCACAGCATGGCTCAAAATCACAAGCCTGGACTCCCAGGTCATGCTAGTTTTCCTAACTACTTTTAAAGATACAACGTCAAGGAATATATATGCTTAAGTGAAGTTTTACTGGCAAATTACTTTAAATGTGTAGCACATCAAGACCTATTTTAGGCATCAAAGTGGACCTGTTCACATAATTATATGTACAGCATCTATTCTATGGTGAGGTCTTAACTTCCCCACTTCTAATTTCATTTTGACTCAGTTTCTTAAAACGTGAAAGGGACATACACTGGAACCTTATATGGAAATCATGTAACTTAATCTAATTCTCTCTTTTTATGTTAAAGGAACATTCTGTGGGAAAGGAACAAATGGTTTCATGAGTAATGCTTGCATATAGATAAAAAATGCCATAATTATGGACAAAATTACAATTATAAACTTAAATCAATTTATCAAATTAAGGATAAATAAATTCATATTAATAAAATTAATAATTGTATTAATTATAAATAATGATTAATAAATTTATATATATTTATTCATATAAAAACTAAGCATTCTTTTCTATATATGTAGAAAAGAATGTAATGACAATATATATACATACACATAAATAGTCATATATCTACATATATAATTGCATGTGTGAACATAAGTATAGTCCTTTACAAGCACATGTAAAGTATATACGTATACATGCTTAATGCTAGCTTTACAGTGAGCTACAAAATAAAATGTCATATAAGCCTACCGTATAAGTGTAAACAACTGTATGGTGATTCCTTCATTTTCCCAAAATATGTTATCAAAAGAAAGTGTTCTTCTTCACAACTTTTGCTACTTTTTAACTGCAAACACTTCAGATTGTAATGCCACACACTTAGGAATAATTAAATCTGTCTTAAATTCTTTTGCCTGCCTTTTAACAAATTATCAGGTAATTTGTCCACACATCCAAACTAACATTGATTGATGTAATTTCAGGCAAATATGTCTTTTCCCCAAAATACTTTTTTGATCAAATTAAAGTTTTTTCATGAATGTTCCATTATAAGAGATCTATAATGATATCAATATAAGATAAAAATCTTTTTTAAGGTATAATTTGGGAAATGATGTTCCTTATGTTTGATCATATATGATATTAAAAGATAATTTGCAAAAATAACAATTAGCAAATGAAGATTTGGTGATAGCCAAGAATCCCATGCTAACTGATTACTTTTTTTTTTTTTTTTGCGGTACTCGGGCCTCTCACTGTTGTGGCCTCTCCCGTTGCGGACCACAGGCTCCGGACGCGCAGGCCCAGCAGCCATGGCTCACGGGCCCAGCCGCTCCGCGGCATGCGGGATATTCCCAGACCAGGGCACGAACCCCTGTCCACTGCATCGGCAGGCGGACTCTCAACCACTGTGCCACCAGGGAAGCCCTAACTGATTACTTTTTAAAACTGTATTTTTAAGAAATAGTAAGACTGTCTTATTAAACAATGTTACATTATAATTACATGAAATATCATCTAATTTATTTTTGTAATCAGTATGGTAAAAGTTTATATATCCATAATAATTTTTATTATATTTCTAAGATATATTTAAATGTCCTATCTCCAAAATAACATGAAAATTTTAAGTACCGTAGCCATATATTACTTCCTGAAATATGCATCGCTGCCATAACCACTAAGTAGGTTCCCACGCTGTGGAATTTTTAGCTACATATTTTATTAACTACTGTAGATTGAAGGAATGGAAGAAAATCTCTCTGTACTTCATATAAAATATATATTTCATTAGAACTATTCAACTTATTTTAAATAAATTATAAATAATTTTTTTTTTTTTTTTTGCGGTACGCGGGCCTCTCACTGTTGTGGCCTCTCCCGTTGCGGAGCACAGGCTCCGGACGCGCAGGCTCAGCGGCCATGGCTCACGGGCCCGGGGCACGAACCTGTGTCCCCTGCATCGGCAGGCGGACTCTCAACCACTGTGCCACCAGGGAAGCCCAAATAATTTATTTTTATAGTCATATATTTAGTGTGAGTCTCGGGAGAGAAGATGTTTTAAAAGAACACATGATCAGAATGAAGATGCAACAGCTAATAAGAACTTCTCACTTTCTTGCATTTCTCCACCTGTAAAATGTGGTAAATATTAGTCATCTTCTTGGTATATGGCATTCAAACCCCTTTTTGGTTTGTGAGGTCTTCTCCAATTCATGTCTTGGTGAAAGTCCCCTATAAAAGCCAAAGGGGTCGGATACTCATGACAGGGGTGGCAGTATGCAGGGTCTGGACGCAATAGCATTGAGTGGTTCCCATGGTGGTGTTCTAATTACATGATTGAATGCTTTTAGGCTTATAACTCTAGTTCTATGCCAGCATGCCCTGGAGCGGGGACAATAAAATATCAAACCTGGGAAAAGCAATCTTACTTTTAGAACAAGAATTCTAAATCAAAAAGCTTGACATTCACTCCATAGTTAGCCAAAAGACATTTGTGATGATTCTTCTTTGATCTTACATGTTAGAAACAGGGATTTAAAATAATTTGTTCTGTTCATAAAAATTTCATGTCTGACACCAGTATAGGTGTCTGAAGAATGAATGTTTGTTGAATGAGTCAATAAATAAATGAATCTGTTCACTACCTTGACATCCTTAGCTAGGAAGTTTTCAAAGAAAAAAAAAAGCCAATGGAGGGGAGTGGGGCAGAGAAGAGTCTCTTGTCCATTCTGCCCTTTATATTTCATCAAATCTTACTTTTCATAACTGAAATATTAAGAGTTGGAAAAATAGATTCGTGAAAATGATTCAAGGAACTGTATATCGGTCTCTCAAAGTAAACGTGATTTGAAATAAAAGGGTTCATAGCAAATTAAGGAAACTCCTTGAGGCATCACGATACAAATGTGCGTATTATTTTTCAATGAAAATTAGAAAGAGAGACTTTGACTCTCTCATTTCAGTTATTATGACCTTATGTCACAACTAAAGGTAAACATACTGGCAACCCCCTCTCCTACTATTTAACGTAAGATAAATAAATCACAGAAATGCCTTGGCTACGGCTGGGCACCCTCAGCCTTGACTCATCCCATCAGTGACAAAACTGGATCTGTAACAATCAGAAATGCACGGCCCAACTTGCATTTAATGATCTAAGATCTTTTAACATTGGTCATCACAATTTGGAATCTGCTTTCTCCAACTAATGGCAAGTGATTGCAAGTTTTCTAATCTCTTCTTCCTCCTTGAGACTCTCACTGTAAAGACAAAAATATTATCCTTCAAGCTTCTCTGTTTTAAAGTTAGGAATTAAAATGAAATGTTTGCTTAAATAATTCATTCAATTATTAATAACCACCCAATAAGTTAGAGAAAAAATTTAGTATATAGCTCCACACATGGCCATTCCTCAGTTGTTTTGGGATAACTATATTTACAGATTGAAAAATAGCACAAATAAAGCCTTTTGATAACACTGGAAATTTGTAAAGTATCTCAAAGTTGAATACAGTTCCTGACCCCATAACTCCATGACCCCATGATTCACGTAGTTGCAACTATTATTGTATGTAAGTTATTTTTGATTTGACATTGGCTTTTTGCTGTCAATTTGGTCCTGGGGGACCATAAAGCATCTGTAGTCCCTTAACACCCTCTTAGGACTCTTGCTGGCACAAATGACGACTTTTAGCTAAGACCTGTAACTACCAAATCTGTTTCTCCACAGTAACTCTAAAAGGGCTTGCTACTTACACCTCTGCACGTTATAATAGTGCTTTACACCATTAATAGAAACCATAAATAGTTTCATTTATACTGCTGAATTTGTGTTTTCACAAAAACAATTAAATTATAGTCAATAAACCAGTTGAAGAAAGCAAAGGATTATATACTCAAATTTAATAAATACAAACGCTGAGACAAAAATTTTTTTATATTTAAAAAGACAAGATTTACTTAGCTGATAAATTAAAAATACTAAGTAGAATATCAAATTCCCTGATGATGTCCCGGAAGTCAAACATTTATGTGCTTTAACCTTGAAAATTGAAATTCATAATTTTGGATTCCATTGGCTAGAATAATTATCTCATCTATTTATTTACTGATCCTCAAAATAAAACCCTTTAGTCTTCACTTTGTCTGTTTAGGGGTCCCTGTTTAATGCATGTTTCTTCATTCAATTAATATCTACCTATAATTTTAAAATTACATTGTTTGACTGAATAGCTCTCATGATTATTGTGCTACTGGTAAGAGGGAAAGGTCTGAGTTGTAACAAATACTTGTGTTCAACAGTTCTTATTAAATTTCTTTCTTTGAAATGTTGTAACTTTTTAACAATTTGGTAGGTGGTATTAAATTAAGTATAATATGGTTTGTTCTAGGACCCATGTAATAATCATGACTATTTTCTTGAGTCCTCAGTGTTGTTTTTGACCATTAAAAAATGTTTTCATATTTCCTGAAAATATGAAGCATTCTATTGTATACCTTACCTTAATTGATTTATCCATTAAATTAAAACTATAATGTCCTTTTATAACTAAAGAGTTCCTAGTTCTAGGTTGATTAATTTTCCTAAAGCCATAGCTTAGCACAGATTTTATACATTGTGACTAATCTACAGTCGAAAATTTAGACTATATTTTTTAAAGTTATCATTTTAACCCCAAAAAGGTAACTGCTGCTGACTTATCCTTTAGCACATAAATATTTTTAAATGAACAGTAATTTACACAATGAAATTCTACAGTATACTGGGCATAAGAATGCTGTTACTAACTGTACCTCTCATATGTGACTGCCCAATTCCAATGGTTCTTAACTTATTCAGAATAAGTGTCATGAAGTTCTTCAGTGACTAAACCTTGAACAGCACAAAGGATCACTGAGGATTGACAATAACATCAGACTTAGGATGGATATGCTATGTCCTTTCTGCATAAAAATGGTGCTATTAACCCTTCAAGCCTCCTCTACAGTTTATTAGAACTAAACTGTCAAGTCCTATGCCCCAAATGCTTTGCTTATTGTTAGTTTGGATTTGACACCTACTTTATTTTTTTCACTTATTTGTGTCTGTTTATACCCAAATTTGTTTTACAAAGATGATAGTTTTTTATAACTGCATTGAATCCAGTAAGAAAAATAAAATTGAAATCAATAACCTAATAGAAAAATGGGCAATAAAGTTGAATAGGCACTTTACAAAAAGAGAAAATCCAAATATCCAGTAAGCATGAAAAGTTGCTCACCCTCATTAGTCATCAGAGAAATGCAAATTAAACCATAATGAGATAGAACTATGCATCTACCAGGATGACTAAAACAAAATACCAGGTGTTGGTGAGGGGGTGAAGTAAATGAAATGTTTATTTACTGCTAGTGGGAGTGTAAATCGGTTTGACTATTTTGGAAAACTGAACTTGGGCAGAGATATGGCCCATTTTAAATATATGATTTGTAGCACTTTATAGTATGTTCACCAGAAGTCTTTCACAAGAGCTACTTGTAGTAGCTGCACACTGAAAACAACCTAAATGTCCATTAATAATAAGATAAAAATTAAACTTAGGTGTATTCATAAAATGGACTATTACACATCAGTGGGGATAAAGTATTTCTACCTGTGACATTAGCGAATTGCACAGGCATAATACTGAATGAGAAAATCCAGACACTAAACCATATGCTCTATAGGATTTCATATATATAAGCTTCAAAGTCAGGCAAAATTAATCAGTGGTGTTAGCAGTCAAGACAGTGATTATCTTGTCGGGTTTGGGGGCACTGACTGAGAAGAGACAGGAGAGGGATTCTGGAGATGTTCTATTTCTTCATTTGTGTGCTGGTTACATAGACTCATTTGTTCTGTGAAGTTTACTCAGGCTCATATGTACAATTTGTACACATTTCTGCATGCATTTTGCTCAGCCATAAAATTATCTTAAAATATAAATTAACAACAAATGAAAATTGAAATCAGATTAAGGTGAAAAAGAGAATATGGACGGATGAAGTCGGAAGTTAGACTAGGATGGAAAAATACCTTCTCTAACATTTGTTCTATTTGTTAGAGACCATGAAGTTAATATCATTCATTATGTCCATAAAAAAACTAATGTGTTGCTCAAGAGACATTCATAGAATGAAGATCTCTGCTCCCATGTTTGTAAAGAGGAGTCATCCTATGTAATGAGCTACGACTTCTGGAACTTTCTGACAGTAAAATACCATAATGAATTGTGTGGGATGGTTTCTTAAAATGGCCATTAGTGTAGAAGCATGGCACTAATAGTAGATTTTAATTCAGTAAAAGTAAGTAAGTAGTTCTTTGGACAAATTAGGGGCTCAAAAAATGGCATTCTTTACAGGTTTAATCTAATTGAAGAATTGATTTTGAGAGTACGGAATTGATAGACTGTATCCTCAGTACATAGATTTTGATAAGTCCTGAGGCAAGTGGATTTCAGACTATATCTCCTCAGGAGTACATAGACAGCGACCATTATATTGCTGGTTAAATGAGAATCCATGGGCTTTAGCCAATGAGGGAAAGAGTGACATCTTATTATGAAAGCTGAGAAGCTTGGCATGGGTGTGTGTATGACAGAAGAGTTCCCAATTTCTGCTCAAGGCTAAACAAAAGGAGGCTCCTCAGAAGCAGTTTGGGGTCTTTGCTACTAAACAGTCATCACATCCCTGAAGGTCTACTCCATGGAGCATCACTCCAATCCTTGGAAAAGAATTGAAGTAGGTTTAATCCATGTATTTTCAAAGGGAACAATATTACCCGTAAGTGGATGAAATTCATTCTTGGAGAGTGAAACGATTTTACTCTTTTTATGTATAAAACATAGATATACATACAGCACATAAACAGATACACAGTGTAACAGTGGTATTAATATTTCATGGTGAGGGGGGCAATTAGGGGGAAAAATAACTGAAAATGCTCCCTGGGTGGGGGGATGTATGTGAAATAAAGGTTAATAAAAACTGATGAAATCAAATGTAAACACAAAATAATAACAGCTACATTCCTCCAGCCCCAACTCACAGACATTTAAACATTTAAACTGGATCACCATAACCTCATTCAGTATCCTTCAATATAAATAATTTGTATTGTATATCCTCAGGTAAAGGAATAAGTTAACTCAGTTAAATGTTGGAATATGTCTAGTAAAAAGATGAATTTGGTTTCAGAATATTACTATTTTGGCTTGGTTGTTGTTCTATTAATGTCAATCCTATGTTGGGAAAATAAAAAATTGCATTACATTGCTTAACAATCCCTGTCTTTTTATGGTATGCACTAGGAGGGAGTAGATGTAGCTCACCCAAGAAGTGTATCTTGTGATTGTTAAAAATAAAAAGTAGCCAGAGGGTAATATGCTCTGGGTCACTGAAGTGGAATCACTGTTTGAAATTTAATTTTTTTAAAAATGGAATTTCCTCACTGTAACTGGTGAAACAATGTAAAAACACATAAAGAAAAGCCATAAATTCCCTTATTCCATTTCGTCCTATGCCCTGGAGTTAACCAAAGGTACTTCCATGAGCTTCTTTTCTTCTAGCTTTATTGAGATGTAATTGACATATAATGTTGTATAAGTTTAAGGTTACGATGTAATGATTTTATACATGCATATGTTACAAACTGATTACAACAATAAGGTTAGTTAATACAGCAATTACTTCACATAGTTACAATTTTGTGTGTGTTTGTGAGGAGAGAACTTTTAAAATCTCTCTTAGACAACTTTCAAATATGCAATACAGTATTGTTAACTATATTCACGTACAGTACATTACCTTACATTACATCCCCAGAAACTGATTCATCTTATAACTGGAAATTTGTACCCTTTGGCTACCTTTACCATTTTCTCCCCCTCCACCTCCTGTCCCTGAAAATCTGCTGTTTCTATGAGTTCAGTTTTTATAGATTCCACATTATGTGGGATCATAAGTGTCTTTCTCTGTCTGACTTATTTCACTAAGCATAATGCCCTCAAGTTTCATCCGTGTTGTTGCAAATGGGAATTTCCTTCTTTTATGGCTGAATGATATTCCATTGTGTGTGTGTGTATCACATTTTCTTTATCCATGATGGATACTTGGATAGTTTCCATGTCTTGGCTACTGTAAATAGTGCTGTAATGAACACGGAGGTGCAGATATCTCTTCACGATAGTGATTTCATTTCCTTTGGTTATATACCCAGAAGTGGAATTGCTGGATCATATGGTAGTTCTATTTTTAATTTATTGAGGAACTCTCTGTTTTCCATAGTGACTGCACCAGTTTGCATTCTCACCAACAGAGCACAAGGCTTCCCTTTTCTCCACATTCTCACCAACTCCTGCTATCTCTTGACTTTTTGATAATAGCCATTCTAATGGGTGTAAGATGATATCTCATGGTTTTGATTTGCATTTCCCTGAGGATTAGTGATATTGAGCACTTTTTCATGTACTTGTTGGCCATTTGAGTATCTTCTTCGGAAAAATGTCTATTCAGGTCCTTTGCCCATTTATACATTGAATTATTTGGTTTTCTTGCTCTTGAGTTGTATAAGTTCTTTATATATTTTGGATATTAATCCCTTATCAGATATGTGGTTTGCAAATATTTCCTCCCATTCTGTAGGTTGCCTTTTCATTTTATTGATCACTTTCCTTTTAGTTTGATGTAGTCCTACCTGTTTATTTTGCTTTGGAGGCTTGTGCTTCGGATGTCATATCCATAAAATCATTGCCAAGACCAATGTCAAAGAGCTTTTTCCCTGTTTTCTTCTAGGAGTTTTACGGTTTCAGGTCTTACATTTAAGTCTTTAATCCATTTTGAGTAGATTTTTGTGAGTGGAGAAAGGTAGGAGTCCAGTTTCATTCTTTTGCATGTGAATATCCAGTTTTCCCAACACCATTTATTGAAAAGACTGTCTTTTCTCTATTGAGTATTCTTGACTTTCTTTTCAAATATTAATTGACCACTATATGTATGCACAAGCTTCTTAATGTTCATATACAGGATTTTTTCAAGAAGTGTACTTATAGTGAATAAATCTGGATCATAAATCTGGGTTTATAACTGCTTTCCCGTTACAACGTCAAAGTTGATTAGTTGCTGTGACAAAGTAGTTGCCAAGTAACCCATGAGCCTAAAACACTTAACATCTGACCCTTTACAAAGGAAGTCTGCTGTCCCCAACAGTAGACCATAATAAATTATTGTTTATCCATTTGATGAAAGACTGAATCCATTAAAATGTTACTGTAAAAGAATGTGTAATTAGATGAAAATAGATTCACAATGCATATGAATCAAGCAATTGAAAACAATATACACGGTAGAGGTCAATTTTTGTTAAAATCATGGGTGCACTATGTGGGGTGCTTAGAATTGAAGGAGCCCAACTGTCAGAGTCTGACAGGCCCAAATTCCATTTCTGACCCAACCAATCACCAATTGTGTTGAAACAGATGAGTTACCTTACCTTATTGTTCCATTTCTTTTTTTATACACTGGAGATATTCAAATATGGATATTTCTCCCCCCCTTCCAAAAATTGATTTGAGGTGAATTAACATAACAATATCTACCCTTTATGGTGATTTTAATTAAGAAATAAAATGTATAAAAGTTTTAATGTGATGTCCAGCACATAGCAAGGCATACTACATTTAAAATTTTTCCTCTTACCTCTGCTTCTAATAGACAAGAGAAGAGACAAGAAACTCCTATCTTATTCTTTTTCAATAAGCAGATGGAATAGAGAAAGGAGTAAAGAAAACCCTTTCAAGGGCTGGGTCATTCCTCACCACAGTGATGGACAAGGACCACAGAGCCCCAGAGAAAAAAGCCACCACTGACAGCAACATGAGAAAAGGGTAATAATATATTTCTATGCCATCCATGACATCTGGTTTCTTCTCTGAATTATGTCAACTAAGGCCATAATTGCAGAGGATGACAAAGGAACTATGCTTCTTTATTCTTTCTATTCCCCGTGCTGAGGCTTAGAATTATCATTTGCATCAAGAAGTGGTTAAAAAAAAGTCTTAAGTTATTAGTTTTATTTGCCATTATTTTGTATATTTATATATGTATGTATACATATACATATGTATATATGTGTCTACTTGTGTATATATACACACATATTTGTATGTATTTTTTCCTTATGCAAAATCCTTCTTCATTTTATCTTTAAATCATTAGAAATAAGAAAGTTATTAACAAATGTAATTCCTAAAATGTTCTTGTTACTTAATTTGGAGTCACAGAAACTCAAAATTTGGAAGCAATCATCTAGGTCAGAATTTTCTAAACTCTCTTCCAAGGAACACTATATAGGAGAGGTATTAATTGTGTGCATGTGTAAGAAGCATTCCTTAGTCAGACTACTTTGGGAAACACTGCTTCTGCTACTGCCTCTTTAAATCCACGAGTGCAAACACATTGAAGTGTCTGCAGCAAAAAATTCTTCAATCTTATTAAGCCTGTCTTATCCTAAGTAATTTGGCAATAAACTTTCTTTACTCATAAACTCCTATTTCACATCTCCTGGAAGTATTCTTCCCAGAACATCTGTATTCTTCCCAGAACATCTGTAAGTCTTCACCTAGTTTAATTCACTCATTCTATAGATAATGAAATATCATCATGTATAGCAAAAAAGTGAACACTGCAACTCATGTCTTCAGTTCATGTCTGCCAACCATTAATCTAAATGTTTTCTAGATCCCGAAGTCCTGTTGAATACATGTTTATCTTCTCTCCATCCCAAAACTCCAAAAAATGGCAATGAAGGAATTAGAAAGGTATTAATGCATAAGGACAAGAACAAGAGAAAGGGGCAACAGATATTTTGACGTTAGCAAGCAGATGGAAGTGTGCTAACTGCCTTAGCAGAGTGGCGGGAACCCTCTAAGTCCCTGCATGGGGGACACAGGGGAGGGTGAAGGATTCATTGGAGACACGTGGTATGAAGCTGATCTGTAAGGACTGAATGAACATCACTATACAGAGAATCTCCTCTCCCACTCAAAGCTTAGGAAACAGCTATTTCTGAGTGATTCAGGTGGGTGATGAAACACAGGCTAACTGAAAAGTAATAAATCAATCTATGTTCTTATATGAATACCGAATAATTATATGAATTATTCTTATATGAATAATTATTCATTGTTTCATAGGAAATGCATTAGTTGCAGGTCACCATCGTTGAGCACTGACTATATAAAAACAATGGACTAGACGCTGGGGATACGAAGATTCCTTAACAGTAAAATTTATATGACAGGGCTTCCCTGGTGGCGCAGTGGTTGAGAGTCCGCCTGCTGATGCAGGGGACACGGATTCGTGCCCCGGTCTGGGAAGATCCCACATACCGCGGGGCGGCTGGGCCTGTGAGCCATGGCCGCTGAGCCTGCGCATCCGGAGCCTGTGCTCCGCAACGGGAGAGGCCACAACAGTGAGAGGCCCGTGTACAGCAAAAAAAAAAAAAAAAATTATATGACAGCTATATTCCTGGTCTTAAGAAATTTACAACTGCAGGGGTTCAGGGGGCTCACAAAGTTTTGCAGACTTTTAAAGACATTTATTCAACAGGTGTTTAGTGAGCATCTACAAATTTTGTGAGGTTCTGAGTCTGAATTTCAAAACGATATTAGTTCGAATAAGTTGCATAACTTCTCTAATCCTTTGTTTCCCCCTTTATATAAAGGAATAAGAATAATAACAATAACTATTTCATAGAGTTGCATGCCTGAAAATACTTTGATAGATATTTCTGATAATAAAAATGAGAAAGCACAGTATTTCCTAGAATAAAGTTTTGTTCAACCAAATTTATTGGGAGCCTACTAAGTAAGAGGCCTTATAACGGAACCCCAAAGTTTAACCTTATCGAAAGTGAGTGGGGAATAAGGAAGGGATTACAGATGGGCAGGAGGACACATTAAACATGTTGGATCTATTCAGTGTCCTGACTGTGGTGATGGTTCATTAGTACATATGCTCATGTGTCAAATGATCAACTTGTATACTTTAATTATGTACAGTTTATTTTATGTCAGTGAAACATCAATAAAGCTGTCTAAAAAAAGGAACATAAACATAAAACTAGGCTTAAATAGCAACCCCTTAAAAGAGACACCATCGTCTTTTTATTTAACTCCTCTCCTCTTACTCTGAGTCCCTCAGTGTGGGGTGCCTTATAAGCACTGGTTCTTCTATTTTATATTTTGAAGATGTTTATTTGTTCTCACACGGTATATTTTCAATAATACTTTCAGATCAATATTCTTAAAACTTCAACTTACACAAATGTTGAAAACCTGGACACTGAGAAAAATAAAATTATGATTATTTAGATTCTTAATGAATAGGAAAACCTAACTTTTTAAGCTTTTTCAAAATCAGTGTCATCCAAAGTAGGATTATCTGTACATAAATGGGCATGAGTGTACTCTATAAAGCAATTAAAGAAAGCTCAATTTTCCAAAAAAATTAATCTTAATGTAGGATCTATTTAATAACATTTATACTTAACTTTTAGTAGTGTCTTATGTGGCATGTAGGTAGATGCTCAATGTGGTGTTGTACTGAAGTGAATAATTATTTTATATAACCAACTGCTGTCTATTTAACAAAAGTGTTTCTAAGCATGTTTGACTCCAAACACTTGGTTTTGACTTTCGTACTGGTTAAGCTTTTACTGCAATAATGCAATATAATAAATCACTCCAAACAGCAGTGCCTTAAACCAATGTTTATTGTCTAATTGGGAAAATTTCATTCAGAAGACTTGATCATGTATTAATTGCTCTAATAACTATCTTTCCTTAGGAAAAGTTTTTTCTGTGGACCCTGGGTCACATCTTTTCACAGTGGCCTCCTTTTGGCATCGTGGCCTTTCTTTTGATTTCTCTTAGCAATTTGTTATAGTTCCTGGTCTAGTAAACGCTCATTTCGTTTTTGAGCACAGCTAGATATTAAGTGATTACTTTTCATATTTTTTCTGTTATTTTAATTAATATTTCATATTAATTGTGTTACTTCAGTGCAGTGGGAGTATTTAACTGGGTATTCTAATTGAAAGTTGGAAGCTTTTTAAGTTATGTACATGTGTTTATGTACACATGATAATCATTTACATTTTTGACCACAGATTGGAAAAAATAAATTGGTTTGGTTTATTCAGTAAAGAACTGCATGATCAATCATAAATTAATACATTTTTAAAACACATTCCCTAGTATACTGGCTTTGCTTGAATAGGTTGATTTGTGGCATCTTTACTTGTTGATGACTGGTAGAAATTTCTGATGTTTCCCACTAGCTAGTTCTTCTCTACTTCAGTGTTGGTGAAGAGTTGTACTTTCTTGCCCTTTGAGGTCTGCTTTGGCTATGTGATTAGTTTTGGTCAGGGAAATATGGACAGAGGTGATGTGATGTGTGCCACTTGCAGGAGGAAACATTTCTGAGCTGGTGCCCACTCTTCCTCAGGGACCACAGAAGCATGGGTTGAGTTGGAGATGCCATGAGACCACAGCAGCCTGGGATGCTGGAAAAACACACGGAGGACAGCTGCCCAGAAGGGTCGCCGAGACCATATGTGAATAAGGAATAAACTGCTCAGAGATGGGGACTTGTTTGTTACCACAGCATTACTGAACTTATCCAGATGAGTACAAGGAATGTATAGTACCTTAAGTAGTAAATAAACAAATTTTAAATATTCATAATGGCATGATAGGTAGCCAATTTTGTTTATTCTTACAGGATACCTTACTTTCATTATAATGGAAGCTCCTCTGGCTTTTTACTAGTTTTATCAATGTTTAACATGTAGATAGTGCCAAATTAACTCCTATTTTTAAAGATACAAACAGACTGGGGACAAGAAAAAGATCTAAGAGACCAAGGCTTAGTACCATGTATGTCTATATTCAGAGAGAGATGATATCCCATGAGGTGATGAAATAATAAGACAAATTTTAAGTTCTCATTTATTTTCTGAACTCTTTTTTTCCCTTAGTTCAGACATGTGTGGTTTTCACAGTGTGTACCCTGCAGTGCAGCATGGAGTTATCCCATTTTCAGAACTCATCTGGGAATGCAAGTGTAGATGAAGGGCTTGGGAAACTTGGTCTGTTCCCCACTGAGTGTTCAAGAACAAAACCAGTACATCACTAACAAGACATTGCAGGTGGTACTTAAATCCCACAAAGGTATCATTACTGACACACATTCACCAGGAATAAGATGAGCTTGTTTCCATAGCTGGCTGTCAAATGGTATGAATATTGACAGAGTCAAGAAATTAGCTGGTTTTGTCAAAGGCTGGGGGTTAGTGGCATGAGTCAAGTTATTGTGGTCACCCCTGTAAAGCCACAAATTTCTGGGGAGGTTATGTTCTTAGGGCAAAAAGCTGAGGGCTTATACAAAGCCTGCCCAACTCTTCGGTTGCCCACTCCTACATGGTAAGTTTAACCCTCACACAAGAAGATTATCCTCAACGTCAGTGCCCATCAATGTTTGGAAACTTTTTTTTTTTCCTGAATACTGACACTGCACATGATGGACTATATCTCAAAGCAGGACAAGTGCAGTTAATTGAAAACTAAATTCCAGTTAATTTAACTAAACCTCAGAAAGTGGTTCAGCATTTCAGAATTAACCATCTTCTAGTCAATTCAAATTTGCTCAGACCTACTCTTGTTTGCTTATAAGAGACCTAGAATGCTTATTTCTGATATTGAGCAGGTCAGTATTGATGTGATCCTTTAATTTTTTGAATGTTATTTTTTTCTAGTCCGTAACAGATTAAACATGGTGTTAGAGACTCATGTTTCCTATTCACTTAACCATCCCAGCTTGAAAGCAACTAACAAAACATCCTGAAAGCTAATCTAACTATGTCATTATACATCTGAAAGGTTTTATAAAATTACATGTATATAGTCCTCAGACATGTATTTATATTCCACGTATGTTATCTTCTTGCATAGGTTTGAAAATTTCAAAGTTTTTGATTAATATATTGTCATTAATTTTAACAATTCTTTCTTCTATTTGCTCCTGTCAACATTCATTATCATTTTCAACCCATATTTGTCCTTAAATTGTCCTTAAATAAGGACAACTATATTTGTCCTATATTTTAAGAGTATAATATAGAGACAGTAAGATTCACCATTTTGGGTGTGTAATTCTGCAAGCTTTGTTAAATGTATTTGGTAAACGTCATTTAGTCACCACCACTGTCAGACAGAACAGTACCATCTTTTCAAAAAAACCCTCCACATTACCTGACCTCAACATCAGAGCAATTACTGATTTGGTTTTTGTCCCTATAGTTCTGCCTTTTCAAGAATGTCAAATAAATGGAATCATACAGTATATAACCTTTTTAGTATAGTTTCTTTCAGTTAGCTTAATGTGTAAGTGTGGGTTTTTTAATCATGTCCTGCCATTTCTCAAAATTTGGTTTGTTAATTCTTACAGCATTAAACATACATTTCTGCCTCACTTTCATAATCTGATATTTCTTATCTAGTAATTTCTCATGTAAATTCTTCACATAAATGGGACAAATTTCCTCAGTTTGTTAGAGCAAATTCCTTTCCACTTCAATATCTTTGTTTAGGTCTCCTTCCCCTCATGGATACCAAACCCATCACCTTGACTAGTTCAAATCCTTCATGTATTATTCCTACAGCATCAGATCAGGTCCCACCTTCTCAAATAGTTTTCTCTGAAAAATACAGCTGATAACAAAACCTATGTTGAATTGATTGATCATGTAACACCCGAATTGTTTCATATTTATTTGTGTATTCTCCCCTACCAGATTGTAAGGTCCCTGAAAGCAAGATAAGCTTCTAGCATGAGAAGGATTACATGTCACATATTAAGACCTATTATAAAGACACTCAAGAGAATTTCCTGGCGGTCCAGTGGTTAGGACTCTGCACTTTCACTGCCGAGGGCCGAAGTTCAATCCCTAGTCGGGGGAACTAAGATCCCACAGACTGCATGGTGCAGCTAAAAAAAAGAAAAAAGGACACTCAGAAGGGGAACTTGAGAATTCCTACAAAGAGGTGTTGAGGGAGAGTAGGGGACTAGTATGCCTTCATAAACTTGATCCATTTGTGTTCAGGGAGAGTGAGATATTATACAAATTCCCCAATGGGTGTGCAAAATGAGAAGGCTAGTTTTTTTTTTTTTGTAGATGATAGGTTTAATTGGTATGGCTTTGAGGAACTGATGAAGATTGGATTTACCACCGCTCATTGATTCACTGATTGCAGAAACAATCCTGGCGACTTCTTGTTTTCCCTAGATTTAACAACTAGAAGGAGAATGGCAAGCTCCTAACAGGAGCAGATGACTGCAGAAAAGTTGTTAAATGAACACTATTTCTTGATGTAAGGGTTGCAAAATGGAACTTGAAATTTTCTATGAGATCCATGAGAGGCAATAACTTCAACTAATCAACCCAAAGAGAAGTCACAGGTCAGTTTTAGCTGTCAATTGTTCCCTCAGATTCCAGGGAAATTCATATTTGCTTCATAGCACCTAACATCAAAGGGTATCCAAAATGAAGTACGCAGATATGGCTATATGAAAGTCACATGCCTTTTATTGTAAGAATTTACAATCTGCAGATACTTTGTGCTGGTATTAGCAGTCATACGTCTAATGCCTTTATTACAGAAGAAAATGTATTTCCTACAAGTAGAGACAACCAGCAGCTCTTTACACTATTTTACGAAGCAAGCAACTTTAGAAACATTTAGGTCAACAAACTTTAACTATTTTTGAAAATACACAGACTAACCAGAGACTGCCTGGTAGTGATAAAAGCATGCCCCATCTGCCACTGCTTCAGTCCCTGGTAACTTCTCCCCTCTTTGATAGCAGTCTTAGAAATGTGTTTATTTTTCTGCAGATCCATGCAGGTAAATCCTAACACATTCTCCATGTGTAGGTCACCTTGGAAGTGAGAAACATTTCAAGCGACTGATGAGAAGAAAACATGCTTTTTTAACACCTAACAGACCTAACAGAAAAGAAACAGCCTGAACTAGAGAATCATTATTATGATAATTTTCATTGTGATAATTCCTGTAATAATAACTTTTGAATTAGGCATACATTTAAGCACTTAAAATATGAATGAAGAAAGAAATAACAGTGCCCAAGAGTGTTAGGTAGGCTGTATTTTTTCATTTGTTATTTGGATCCTCAATGCTTGTATACACTTGAAATCAAAGTGACTACCTAAACAAGGAGATAAAAAGAGAGATGGCTCCTCTAATCAAAGTCTTACATGCCCCCCACAAGGTAACACAATAGTTTCCGTGTCACAATTGGCTTCATCTCTTTAATAAGAGGTGAGTTCTGAGTTAAGCAGATGACTCAGATACCAGCACGATTTCTGGTTCTCGACCTAAGGCTGAGTACATTGCTTATCTGTACTGGCTGTCAACACTGTCTCAAAAGACGTGACTCTCCTCTGAGCACAGGATGTGGGCATCGGAAACAAATAAGGAAGCAGCAGCAAAGTGTTTCATATCTCTGAAGGAAATCCCACAGCTTGCAAGAAAATCCAGTGGACTGAATACATCATTCACTTTTATCCTGAAGAAGCAGCTAAATCAGATGCTCTGCAACAGAGCCACAAAAACAAATGAGAACACAATTTCATGTGTAACTGCTTTGTCTCAACTTATGAGAAAGAAATGCATGCTTTTAATGGAGCAGTGTTTACTTATTCAATCCATGCATTTGGGGACCTAAATTTTATTTTCCAATGGAGTAAAAAATACATGGTTTCTGAAGCATTTTTATTACTCAACATGAAACCCAATCTCTTGAAACTGATCTTCAGTTTAGAAACTTATGTTGCAAACAACAACTAAAGGTACCTGTTTAGTGAATGGTGAGTGAACCTTGAGATTACATTCAACTCTATTAATATTTTCTAAGAATTATCTGCCCTTCATTTTCAGGGCATGATACACATGATCTCTAAACTCACAATCTCATGCTAGGGTTTTCAAGGCATCACTACCGGATTGTAGTCTTTTCAGAGAGGGACATCTTCAACCACATTGGGTAAAGACAAACCTACTCATGGATTCTCCAAGTATATGGAGCAAATCATTACCATTTAAGGTTGAGAAAATTGTTTTGTGCTTTGGAGATATACCTAGGGTAGTACCTTGACAATTTTAAATAGAAAGACATAACTTTCTACAAGTGGAGAAAAAGGCAAATAGAACGTTTTACCATTTTGCATTGATGGGGGAAAAAAATGAACCCGAAGGAAAAGGGATTCGGAATTAAAAATGTTTCTATGGTGCTTTCTTGTAGAGCCTTTTCTGGGAATGAATGCCATAGTTTCCCCCTTGTCTACCCAAGTTTTTCCTCTTGCTACCTCTCTGACACTTGATGAGAATTCCCCCTTCCTTCCTATAACACCACTCAAAATAACAGTCATATTTTAAGGTACATAGGAATCTCACAGAGATCATGTTAAAATGCAGATCCTGACTAATAAGACTATGGTGAGATTCTTGGTTCTGCATTTATTTATTTTTTATTGAAGTATAGTTGATGTACAATGTTATGTTAGTTTCAGGTATATAGCAAAGTGATTCATATATATATATATATATATATATATATATATATATTCTTTTTCAGATTCTTTTCCATTATAAGTTATCACAAGACATTGAATATAGTTCCCTCTGCTATACAGTTATACAGTAGGTCCTTGTTGTTTATCTGGTTCTGCATTTCTAACAAGCCCCCAGGCCATTGGTGGTGCTGACCACACTTTGATTAAAAAGAGCCCATAAGACACCCGGTCAAGAAGAGGAAGCTATAATTAGGGCTGACTACCCACATCCTCCCTCATCGGGACTAACCCCACCATTCTTCATGCTTGTTTAATGCTGTCATATCCAGAAGCTCAAACCTTCCAAAATTATTGGTTTCACCACCAGAAATCCCAGCCTTCTAGAGCCGTTGATTTCCTCCATCCCAAAATGAACTCCCAGACTTGTCCTGACCATCATTTTAGTGAATAATTCCATCATCCACCCAGTTGTTTAAATTCAAAACCAAGAAGTCATCGTTAATTCTTCTCTCATGTTCTGCTCCCAGAGCCAATCTGGCAACACTAATTCCAAAACACCCCAAATCTGTTCACTTCTATTTGTCTCTGCTGCTCTTAATGCATTGCATATCACCACTACCTCCTGCACGACTGAAATTATTTCCCATCTGGTCTCACTGCTCCCACTCTTGTCCCCCTCTCCACAGCCACCAGAGAGATCTTTTTGAAAGAGCATACCAGGTTCTTGGCTACTTATTACATTTAGGCAAAAAAAAAAAAAAAAAAAAAAAAAATCCAAGCTCCTTCCTTTTTCACAAGGACGTGTGTGACTTCTCTCATCTCATCCTTGCCTGTACTGTAAACTGGCCAGTTTGTTTTTTCTCTGACCAGCCAAGCTTCAAGCTGCTTCTGCCTTGGTAAGCTTCCTCCTGAACTTTGCATAGCTTGCTACTCCATATTATTCAGACCTCTGCTCAAAAACAAACCCCTCCAGGACCTCCTGATTGCCTTATCTGTAATGGCCCCGTCCCCCAATTTTTTTACTTCTCTACTCACTACCTTTATTTTCATGGTAAGCATCATCACTCTGTGAAACTAAGTTATTTATTTATTTGTAGGCGAAGAAACATTGTATTTTTTTCATTGATGTATTTAAGTTCCAATGCCAGATATAACATAAGCACTCAATAAATATTAACTGGAAAAAAATGAATGAAAGAGGGAATAAATGAGTGCTAGCCTAAGTCAAAATGTTTTGGTAAGCAAAAGATTGCCAGTGAGGAATTGGTAAGGTATGACTTCCCACATGATTGCTCACCACCAGCGCATCCTTCCCAATCTGTGCGTGCTCCATCAACACAGATTTTAGGCTGGAATGACATTGATGTGAGGCCCTTGGACCATTCCTCTTGCTATGTCCAGGAGGCTACTTAAAGTTCTGCAGAATGATACCAGTCCATTTAGACCTTATCCTCTTTGGCAGCCCAACGTCCCTCATTTCTGCTGGCCATGAATCATTAGGGCATCATGGGGATGGTGGGGAGCTGGGATACAGCAATATGGGCGCAGTGATGACAATTTACGAAGAGAGGAAAGGAATCTGGGTTTTTAATGGGTGATTTCTATTGTTGCGAACCAGTTTTATAATGGTTTTTATAAATTTTGGAAATCAATTTTATAATGTTGAAAACCAATCCAAATTAAAACGCAGAAACAAAACATTAAAAAACATAAAGCCACACCATGAGCCAAAAAAAAATATGTCAGTGGTCTGGATCTGGCCCATGGATTGCTGGTTTGCCACTGCAGATTTAGTACTTTACTTATTATACGTGAGATGGCTATAATCACACAATTAAGGCTGAGCACGTAGGAGGACAGACAGCAGTTTAAAAATGGGCATTAGGCTGAACAATAACTAGAGAAAATGCCTACCAGTAAAAAAAAATGTTAATATAAACAAGAACTAAATTTAGAGGGGGAAGTGGGGAGGGGTGGTGGTGGGATGAATTGGGAGATTGGAATTGACATATATACACTAATATGTATAAAATACATAACTAATAAGAACCCGCTGTATAAAAAATAAATAAAATTAAATTTAAAAAATAAATATAAATGCTATTTAAAAAATAAAGAACAAAATTTAAACAATATCATGTACTTGATAAGATTACAGAAGACCCTAAGGAGGTAAGCAGGGGTGAGAGTCTTAAAATCTGTGATCTATAACACTGTTTCAGATAGATGATGCAAAGAATAAACAGTAGAAGAGTGGGAAAAAAATACAAACAGGCGAATCTCAAAAAAAGGACTGCAAACAGTTGCAAAAGATGCTCAGTTTCCATGATAATCAAATCTATGCAAATTAAAATGAGACAGTTTTCCTTGTTGAAATTAAAAAGGAAGTACTGCCCAGTGTGGCCTGGCAATGAGGAGAGAGAGAGGCACACTAGTGCACTCTTGGCAAATATAAACTTTTTTTTTTGCTATCTAGAATCGCTCTCAAAAGAGACTTCCCTGGTGGCACAGTGGTTGGGAGTTTGCTGGCCAATGCAGGGGAGACTGGTTCGATCGATCTCTGGTCTGGGAGGATCCCACATGCTGCATAGCAACTAGGTCCGTGAGCCACAGCTGCTGAGCCTGCACTCTGGAGCCTGCGAGCCACAACTACTGAACTCGCATGCTGTAACTACTGAGGCCCGCGTTCCTGGAGCCCGTGCCCTGCAGCAAGAGAGGCGACCGCAATGAGAAGCCTGCGCACCGCCGTGAAGAGTGGCCCCCACTCGCTGCAACGAGGACCCAACACAGCCAAAAATAAATGAATAAATAAATTTATATTTTAAAAAACCTATAAAAAATAAAATAAAATTGCTCTCAAATTGAAAATGTACACGTTCTTTCATGCACAAGTCCACATCTAGGAAATATCTTAAGGAAACAATTGAATCAGTGGATACAGACGTACATAGGATTCTGTTCTTTGTAACATGGTTTATAATAGCAAATAATTAGAAATAACTCACATGTCCATTCATAAAATAAATGATATTAACAATCACCCAGTGGAGTGTTAAACAGCAGTCAAAGAGAATGAGATGTCCATATGTATGGAGAAGATAGTTTATGACCTTTTTTAAGTAAAATAAATATTCAAAATACTATAAATGCACAAAATAGATGGGAGGGCATGAGAGAAAGAGAATGAAAGGAGGCACTGAAAGAAATGTTCTCAATAGTTCATGTTTCTGTTGACTGATGTTTTTACTGCTTGTTTCTGGGTGCTGAGATAGTAATTATTTATTCTGCTTAAAAATTATTGTCTATATTTTCTGGGGTTTTTTCCTATATATATTGCAAATATATCTTCCTCCTATAATAAGAAAAAAGGAATAAAAGTTGCTATTAAAGCAAAAAATATTACTTTCATGCATAAATCAATCTGAAATATAATATATATTTAAAGGTAGAATATCCATACATTATACCCTCGGGGAAAATTTAGTGTAGCATTTTTTTATATGAAGTTGTATGTCATGACCTAAAAGATCACTAACACCAGACTTTACTTGTTCTGTTAGCAATCAAGAAAATTCCAGTAGATTTATTTGTGTCTCTAAAAGTTTGAGAAAGGCATAGTTAGAGAAAGCAAAAGTGCCATTAAGCTAGAAAAGGAGACATTTTTTGTCGTTAATGATGAATTAAGTGGGCCAAATAAAACACGTAAACATTATATTTTCTCCCAAATTCTAGCTTCATCAACTAACACCAATTTGGAAGTGAATCACAATTTTGGTTTTAAAAAATAAGTATTAGTCTACCATTATAGAACCTTTAAATTGTTATAACTAGTGCTGAACATAACCTTAAATAAGAAATCACTTGCAGGTAGAAACCAACTGGAGATGGCTATTTTATTTTACTTTTACATGAAAACTGCCAGAGAAATTGAACAAAAGATGCTTCCTTATGCAACTAAGCCTAGAGGAAGCAAATGTAACTTTGAAAAAAAATGTACATTTTGGCCCGGAAATGGAAACAACCTAAGTGTCCATCATCGGATGAATGGATAAAGAAGATGTGGCACATATATACAATGGAATATTACTCAGCCACAAAAAGAAACAAAATTGAGCTATTTGTAATGAGGTGGATGGACCTAGAGTCTGTCATACAGAGTGAAGTAAGTCAGAAAGAGAGAGACAAATACTGTATGCTAACACATATATATGGAATTTAAGGGGAAAAAAAGGTCATGAAGAACCTAGGGGTAAAACAGGAATAAAGACACAGACCTACTAGAGAATGGACTTGAGGATATGGGGAGGGGGAAGGGTAAGCTGTGACAAAGCGAGAGAGAGGCATGGACATATATACACTACCAAACGTAAGGTAGATAGCTAGTGGGAAGCAGCCGCATAGCACAGGGAGATCAGCTCGGTGCTTTGTGACCGCCTGGAGGGGTGGGATAGGGAGGGTGGGAGGGAGGGAGACGCAAGCGGGAAGAGATATGGGAACATATGTATATATATAACTGATTCATTTTGTTGTAAAGCGGAAACTAACACACCACTGTAAAGCAATTATACTCCAATAAAGATGTTTTAAAAAAATGTACATTTTGATCTTCATCTCCACTCCTCTTGATTTCAATGTTTTTGTAATCTCTTATAGTACACTTCAAAAAAGAATATTTAAAAAAATGTTAATTTACAAGACTTGTGTGATATACTCCATTAATATCTAATACCATGAGTGAAAACAAGAGCTTCATAAATAAATAAAAGTATTTGGTATTCAAACAACTAGGAACTCTTTGATATTAAAGTTTGGATCATAGAATATAATCTAACTTAGAATGTTAGTAACTTAGAAGTTCTAAAACTTACAAGATCTATCTCTTCATAGTAAGTAGTACTTTGAAATGTTGCCATGCTGACAATATTTTTCCTACTTTCTTTGAGGGCTTAACACACAGAGAAACTTCACAAGTGTCGTCTGGCTTGGACAGACGGGGACTTTTCTCTGCCTTGATACTTCTCTGAAGGGACTCATCTGCTCTTTTATAACAGGGGTGGCTTTGGGATGGAGTGGAGTCAGAGTAAGCCTGGTTGCCCCATGACCTTGGTTCTCATCTGGGCTCTGCCATCACTAGCTCTTTGATCTCTACATCTTCAAGCTTCTGTTTCATCATCTGCAAAATAAAAGACTTCTGCAACCTAATAGATAAGGTCCCTTCAAGCCCCAAACCTCTCTGATTCTATGACCAGATTGGGAAACATGCTTTAATCCTGGATTCCTTGGAGCTTTCTTTTAGCATCTCTCAGCCTTTGAGGAGGGTTGCCTGTATGTTCCACTTGCTCTGAGCTGGAAAGTTGTCTCGTGAGCTTCTAATGTTCTTAGGAAATAGGAAATGAATTGTTAAACAATAAGAGAGGGGAGATAAACTCTCAATCTGAAATATTAACGGGAAAGACAAGCAGAAAGAACAGAGAAATGGGAAGAGAATTCAGTTGTTAGATTACAGAATAGACCAGTGATTCACACATTAGAATTAGAGCCTCCTAGGGAGTTTTAAACAAAATGCTCAGCTTTATCTTAATCAATTAAATCAGAATCTTCCAGGATAGGGATGACATTGATATTGAAACAAGATGAAAATAATGACTCTCAGGCACCTCTTTTGCACAGCCAGGACTGAGAATCACAAGACAAGATGATGGTGACGGAATTATTTGAAAAAGAGAGAAAATAAGTCAATGCAGAAATACTCTTATGCAAATGGAGATTTTTTTTTTTTTAATATCTACAAACCTAAAAATCTTAACTCTTCTTGGTTTACACAGAAACTACAAGTCACTCCTTTAATGAGTCCTTTATTGAGCAGCCAGGGTTGAGACTCTCTAGAGCGTAAGGAAGTGAGCAGTATTTTAAAATTTGCTTCCTATTAGATTCCAGTCTTCAGTCATTGGAAAATAGAGACAGATAGTTGTTTCTTTAGTCTGTTACCATAAATGAGGAAAGTAAGTTAGACTGGAATATTCTGAATAAAGAAGGAATGAATTAGTGTTTTGCATTTTTAAAAAGCTGTGGATGCTGACAAACAATTCCAAATTCTTAAAGGCCTGTACACACACTTGCACATTCAAGTGCCTACACGTGTTTATATAATTACTGTGCACATACTTTTATAGGGTTAGAAATATATTTTCTTGCTGTTGACAGAGTTAGATATTAGTCACATCAGAAATGAATCAGATGGATAAAACTCTATATCCCTGTTTCTGAAATGGGGTAAGGATTGCAATGAGTCATCTTAGACTCTGATATCTTGGAAAATTCTCTGCCTCTACACCCTGCTCAGGACCAAGTACCACGTGATACAGCTGTTAATACAACTGTCACATGGCTACTGTCTTAATTTCAGATCTGCTAGAATGACTGTTTCCTGACTATAGTTTTCCCAACTGTAGATATAAACTGGGAAAGTATGAGGAGAACATATTTTCACAGAGCACTAGTCTCTGATTGTTTAAAACATCTGAGAAAGAAGATTATTCCTCAGACTTACTGTTTCATCTATCAATTGTTTGATCAGTCAATATCTATATTTTTCCCATTAGAAGTTGATATGACTAGATTTGGATGGTGACGATAAGAACAGTAATAATGGCAAAAATTTAATTAATAATGTCGAACTTAAAACCAGATTTTGAGGTGTTAGTCCCAGAATGAGGGGTCTTGAGGCTATACGTCCAAGTTATCAACTCAGGCATGTGACAAGGGAGTCACATCATGGTAGCATCACAAATTCTGTAATATTAACCTGAAGTGGAAAATAAAAAACCTTATAAATCACGCTGAAGCTCAACTTCTACTTTGATGTAAGGATGGGACATTTGCGAAGCTGGTGGCAGGAGACAGGTCAGCCTGCTGTTGTGCTGCAGTGAGAAACGGAGGGCCTCATTTTGAAAAATATGGCTCGTAGTCTCTGCAATAAAGTGGAATAGCCAAGAAAGCAACAAACGTGCAGAGTAGCCAGCCATGTGATTCCAAGGAAATCATCATTTGTGTCTTATGTGACCGGATTGCGGGTCGTTTGTTTCTATTTATATGTTTCATTATTTTACACTAAAAGAAGGAAGCACGAACACAAACATATTTGGAGGCACAGTCTAGACACTGTATGAAAAACAAAGGGAATGAGGGAATGCTGGGGACCCGCATTGTGGAAACTGCTCCTCTACGCCAAAGGGGAGCTACACCTGCTCAACTCAGCTGGTAATTATCGTGGCACATATTGCCAGGTTTATGATTCTTTCAAAAGAAGTGGGAAATCAAGAAATGTATGTGAACTCTCATTAAAAAATAGTAAGTAATTCCAATATTTTTTCAACAGTGTATGGATCAAACACATTGATTTGTGACCTTTGTTGTAAAACGACTTTGGTATTTCCAGACTGAGGACTCTCCTACATATAAGGCTCAGATCTCATTTCCTAGAAAAGTGTAAAGATGTTTCACTCTATCAGAGCTCACGTCAGAGTTGAAGGGCGTTTCACCATTCCAGTTTAACTAAGAGAAAAAAGCATGCCTTTTGATACAGCCACTGGAGCTCATTTTGATTATTCTCAACTTTTTATTTAATGAAAATTCAGTCCTATTTAAATGTCACTGATAAGGGCACTCAGAAAAATATGCCAAGTGTTCATCCGGCACTCAGAGTTTATAGAGAGTTCTTAGAAGGTTAGCGTGTGCGATGATGACAAACACTTATATAGTGTTTCCTGGGTCCCACGCTCTATGCTGAGTACTCTGTGTGTATTAATTCATTTAATTCGCATAACAGCTACCTGATGTAGGTGTTATTTTTATCATCTCCCTACAGATAGAGAAACTGAAGCACAGAGATTTAAGTATCTTGTCTAATTTCTTACCCAGCTAGCAAGTGGTATAACCAGGGTTTGAACCCAAGCAGTTTGGCTCCAGAGTCCAACAGCAATCCCTCTGCCAGCTTTTCAAATCAAAAAGTTAATAGATATCAAAATGATTGTCCATCTTTATGTGAACCATGAAAACTACAGCAGAATCTCAGATTGGTGCATTCCTGTGATGCAGTATATAGGAGGTAACTATTCTGTAACTGAATGGACCGTTCCAGTGCGCCATCTTCTGAATCCATTATGAACCACTGACAGTGTTTTCGGTCCAATATGCAACACGAGGAAGTCTTTATTACTTTATGGCAACATTTGATTTGCTCACTTGCTGTTGTCATTTCAAATATTTCACAAAATGCTAAGGAATAAAAATTAGAAGGAACAGACCATGGAGATCATCTGGTCCAAATTACCCTTAATTGAGAACTTGGGAAAACTAAATGAGAATTAGGACATCTATCTTTCCATTGACCACCAAAATTCAGTCAGAATATAGGGGAGTCCTTTTCCTCTATCACTAATTTATGTTCCTTTCTCTTTATGTTGCACACCACCTGAAAAAGGACGTCATTTCCTGATGGTAGAGAATTCTCCAGGGAGGAAAATGAGGAGGAATCAGGTCAAATGGCTTCTCTCAAAGTCTGTTAAGTAGTGGAGTTGAAATATTTTAAATCCGAAGTATTCTGCCATTTTTTCTGCTGTGTTTTTGCTCAAAGACCCAAGGATATTTCAATGTCCATTAATTTACCAAGTATTTACATCAGGGATTGAGACAGTCTTGATTTTCACATAATATCAGAAATTTACTGTTATGTTGCTATTAAAAAAGACAACTATTATGCTATTGACACTGATGACAGTTTTACAAACTCCACATATCCAAATATTTTACCTTTTATGACTCTTACCAGAACCTAAGAAAACCTACTTTTTGTTAGAAATTTGTAGAGAAAATTTTCTTCTGGTAGTAATCTAGCAGAGGGTTTCAGGAATTCCTTATTATTAGAGAGTGTTATCTATTGGAGCATGGAAGGAAAAATTATTTCCTGCTTTGAATATAAATGAATATAGTAATATCTATTACGGTAATAACTAGAGGAAACGAATGAAGGATTACTTAGAAAACTAGGATATATTCCATTTATCCACTAGCTTACAAACATAAATATATTTTTTGCTCATTAACACAAGTGTTCATCTAAGTTCCTATCTCTTACCTTTGCTCAGTTTGCACAACTGAATCAAGGGTCTTCGATTGTTATTTATTGGCCTTACTTCTGCATCTTTGATGACATAAATAGCCATGTACAGGAATCAATTTGTAGGGAGAACAAGCAAAGTTAGTTTGTGAATCTGATGTTCTTTGGTCCATATAGAGTTGAGGTTTCTTTTTCTTTTTTTTTTTTTTTTGATGATTTAGATCCCCCTTTATTATGAGATAAGGCTATAAAATAATGAGAGGGATTAAAAAAACTTATATAGAATTCTAAAATCCAAATGACAAATGATTAGTCACCTAAGACCATATTCTTATTGCAATGTCCCTGTTCAAAATGTTTTTCAAATCCCACTTTTTAAACTGTATTAAGTATCTTTGAAACAAATCTTAGCACTCAAAAATCTTGGTACTTTGATGCTGAATTTGATATTTATAAAGAGCCAGAAACCATTCTGAATCAAGTGTGGTAAAGAGAGGAGTTCAAGAAGTTGAGTCATGTCCTGCTCTGCACGGTTCAAATTTAAGCCTTGAAGATAATTCTACAAGTGCTAAAATGTTTTATTGAAATTTTGGCATTTTTAAAGTGTTGTAACTTTCTAGGACAATTTTTTAGGGACAACACTCATTTGAGTTTCTAAATTCTTATATGCTTCCTTCAAAAATAAAAAAACTAAAAATAGCCATTCTGCCATAATAAATGTTGGAGTCATCTCTAGATAATGTTTTAAGACTGTGGACATCTTACATAAAAAACATCTTCAAGAAAAATTGAAATTATTTTTCTTTGTTGAAAATTACATCTGTTAAGAATATATACTAATTATCTGGCTCTTTGAAAACATCTAGGTGTTTACTGAATTTTTTATTTTTACCTCTGTATTTTAATTATACAAGACAATCTTAACATGCTTGTCTTCTGGCACCATGCAAGATTAAATTACTGATGGTCTTTATGTAGCTAACATCCAAAATAAATTCAGGTATGGTCATGGCAGGGGCCCAGATCATTCAGAGTATTTGGAAGGAATAATTTTTCACAAATGTGAAAATTCACTCTTTTAGAAAATGTTATAAATGTTTCTTGGATTCTGTTTTTAAACACTGTAACTAAGTTTCACTTTTACAACTGTCTGGTTTATATACCTAATGTCTTTTTTTTCTTTTTAAAATATGCCATACTTCATCCATTAATATAGTTCATCTACAGAAATAAGCACTTAGAGAATACTTTATAATATCAACAAATAGTATGTGTTTATTTAACAAAGTTATCTTTAAATACTATTTTAACTTTTCTGACAAACACAGAATGTCAATAGTTCATTCCTCTACTTCATTAATTTTCCATCAATAAGTTTGCCTCATGTTAAGCTACGTCAAAAAAGACCTAAGAAATCTGCCACTTTGAATGATCTGATGGTCAATTAAAACTAGACAATTTAATTTTAAGAACTTATAGCAACTGAGCTCAAATTTAATCAAAATAGTCCATTGTTCAAATGTAAAAGCAAAATCTTTGTAAATGTAGAATAGACCAGGGTGGGATTGGAGTGTTAATATAAAAATATCCTAGTAACAGATTGTTTCATTGTGTTTCATTTTAATTCTGCTAATGAAATAGGAAGCAAGCAGAAGTTAATTTCAATTTGAACATGGCCAGTTCTTCTGATATGATAATTACATCACAGAGATGTTTGATCTAAAAATCCATCTGAAAGATATGAAAGGCCCCTTGTAGTGTGTTTTTTCTAACACTACTCATTTACAACAACTTATTTAGTTCACATGTAAAACATTATTGCTACAGCTACTTCGTTCAAACATGAAACATTACTTGTTGTTGGAAAACAGGAAAACAAATTTCAAGATAGGACATCTGAAGACTATATTTGGGTAATAAGATGATCAAATGAATATGTATACATACATATTTATGAAGCACCATGGAATTTTTATTACTTTTCAAACATCTATCATTTATAAACTATTGGGGCAATAATAACTAGACAGTGTTCCAGTAGTTTGTTTGCTTATAATTTAAAAAGAATTAATTGTTATTTAAACAGTATTTATATACTGATTTAGAAAAATATTGATTGGTTTGAATGAAAGCATCCCATAATATACCTAAATTTATAATTTTGATACTTAAAAAATTAACAGGGTAAATTAATGCCCTTGGTATGAATATAAAAATAAAACATTTCAATGTTGATGTGCTCTTTTAGTTCATAATAGTATTTTAAGGATGTTATGGCTATCACAATAAGAATTGAAAAATTTCTTATAGCTCTGACCCAGATGATCTACTTTTCTTCAACCTCAAATATGGAATTAAAATTAACCTTTTCTGCTAAGTGGCTAAGATCTCCATTATTGGAAAGTCAATCAGACCCAATATCTAGAATAAATAATGCTAGGAAAAATGTCATAATTACTTAGAACCATGAGTTAAACAGTTTGTGGAATTCATAGTTTCAGTGACCTCTCTTATGCACTGTGAAAAATCAGCACACGCTCTATTCAAAGGATCTTTCAGTTACTGAGTTCCTTGGGATGTAAGTCTCTGGCAAAGGGACTAGATGCTGGCCAACTCTATATGTTTTATTTCCTGATGCACAGTTGGGGGATAGAACAAACATTCCGACTCAAAAGTAGCTCCTTTGCAGATGCCACCATTGGGAGAGCTCATTGAGTTAACTGAACGCTGAAATGCAAATTCTCTTGTGAAGTTTATTCCTTTTGCTTATTTCCCATTTGATGTTGATTCTAAGGAAATAAGAAACTAGTTGGGATAGTGTTTTGCTTTTATTGACAAGGATACTAAAGGTCAAAACCGGAAGAAGAAGAAACTGGGGACAGCCTCAGAGTGGTAAGAAACAGCTGGGAATTAGGGTAAGAGGTCAGAAGAAGAGATCATTTGTTTTTTCTTTTCTTTTTTTTTCCTTCCTAATTTTGTTTTAAGGCTGAGGAAGACTGCCAACTGTAGAATTATCAGATTTCCAAGAGCCATGGCTGTAGTCTCAGTGCTTTTAATAATCAACGGAATCACACTTCAGCACCATGTGCAATCAGCCATGATGCGTACAAATACTGAAATATTTGGAGAGTTTAGAAGTCTCTAAATCTGTACTTCTTCCAATCAAATCTCTCTATTAGAGCTTGTTTAGTTTAACCATTTTATTTCTGTCTGGGCTAATTCTTGCCACTCTAGTATTTTTCTAGCCTCACCGAGAAAATGGGAGGAACACAGGAAGAAATATACCAAAAATATAGATATGCACAACTGGTGCTAGCAATATACTCAAAGTCGATCTCATGAATCCCAGAAGAGTGACTTCTGAGTGACAACTGGGACTCTGTAGGTTCAATATTTTTGGTTTGATATTGCTTGAATGGAATCTTTTACTGAAATTTTAGACCACTTAAATTGACTTTTAAAGAATTCATGTGAAAAAATTATATAGTGCAAGTTATGAACATTTAACTTGGGCATATACATATAAAGCTAAGTCATTATTTAGGCATAAATCTAACTTTAATCATCTCACTAGGGATTCGCAAGTTTTTAGCAGTTTTCTAGCCAGTTAATATGTTCTTTTGGAATCTTGCACTGATCTTTACAAATTTTCTCCACATTTTATTATATTTCTTGAAGTTTGATGCCATTACTATTTCTTAGATTTTAGTTTCTTTTTTTTTTATCCTCTCTCTACCTCTGTGTGTGTGTAGGTGAGTGTGCTGAGAAGTCAAAATTTCTGTCTGCTTAGCAAGAGATAAGGCCTTCTCTCAGAGCAGGAAGCAAGGTGATCCTCTCCATCTCTCCCCATCATAGAGTTACAGGTAGTAAGGCAGAGGTCTATTGTTTTTGTTGACTCAGAGCTCCTTCCCCTTTTGAAGATAACAACACTGCAGTTATACTCTGCTCACTCTCAGACCACGTGGTTCTTGTGGGAAAGAGAACCTTCCCACGTTTCAAGAGTGGGCACATGACCTAATGCAAAAGGCTCAAAGGCAATGAGACACAATTCTAGAATATTTTTGTGTTAGTAGGTGATAAACTTGGAACAGCTGGGCACTATCTTGCCCCTACAGATGAGAACTGCCTATCAACAGGGTCAACCCAGGACAACTGAGCCTAGATATGGGGGGAGATGGAATGACCCTAATGACAGTTTCAGATGGTGACTCTATCCCTATTTGCAGCTCACTCTGCTCCTAAACCTTTCAGGACTCCTGCTTTTGTGAGAAACACTAAACATTCAAAACAATATTTGACGCCATCTAAAGAAGGCAACTCTTGTTTTCACTTTCACAGTGTGAAACGAAAGGGAAGACTTTTCTGAACTGGACTAACACAGGGGACTAGAGGAAAGCTTTAACTCTTTTCTGTTCACTCTTCTATTAAATATTTCTTTTACATAGCTACTACTCTGCTTTCAAGAGTGGGACCGAGTTTTTGAGCTGCACTAGTCAGCATCTTTACTGCATCCTGAAATATGAAATTGCTCTGGGCATGATGAATTAAGCAACGCAAATAAACCTGAGTCAATTTCTAATTAATCGGTGCATATGAGCACAACAGAACTTTATTGATCTCTGCTGATGCAAAGAGACGTGTTAAAATACTTATTCAATATATAACACCTTAACGATATAAATCGTTAAGACCACTTTATCATAGCTGAAGTGCTTTAATTTAATTTACTTATGAACATAACTCCTCCAGTTGTAGTTGTCAAACCTCAAATACATCATTTTCAAATAAATATATTTCAGGAATGTTAAAAAATAATTAACTGAAAATCAGGTTCTATAGTGGTTTTTAAACTCTCAAACTTTTATTAACACTTCAAATGGCATCAGTCTGTCAAATAATTTAAAGACTATTCTCTTATACTTCCACTGCATGTGTTATAGATGCAATATGTATGTCTAGATGTGTTTCTAAATGTTATTACTCAGCCATAAAAAGAATGAAATTTTGCCATCTGCAGCAACAAATGGAGGGTATTACGTAAGTGAAATAACTTAGATAGAGAAAGATAAATACCAGATAATATCAGTTATAAGTAGAGTTAAAATTACAACAAACTAGTGAATATAACAAAAAAGCAGCAGACTCACAGATTACAGAACAAACTAGTGGTTACCAATGGGGAGAAGGAAGGGGGGAGGGGCAATATAGGGGTAAGGGATTAAGAGGTACAAACTATTAGGTATAAAATAAGCTACAAGGATATATTGTACAACATAGGGAATATAGCCAATCTTTTGTAATAACTCTAAATGGAATATATATATTAAAAATTGTGAATAACTATGTCATAAACCTGCAACTTATATAATATTGTACATCAACTATAAACTTTTTTTTTTAAGTTTTAGAAAAAAGAAAGATATTATCTAATCTAACCTGGTATTTCAGATGGTACATTCTTCCTTCAGACAGCTTTATTATCTTGCTGATTTGTGTATGAAACAAAGTAATGAGTTAGTGTGTCACCAGGGAATTAGGCAGAAAGGAAGGTTGGGTTCTGGCTGCTCCCAGTGAATTTCCACTTCAACTAGACTAAGATTTGCACACAGAGAGACAAGTGAGAACAGGTCTGGGGAGGCAGGAAATGTCAAAGGCACGTTTCTGTTGATGTTACTTTTCCCCAACAACTTAGAATTAGTTGGAGTAATTCTGAAAAGAAGCAAGGGAAGGAACTTTGGCTTTTTCATAAAGTTGAAAGCAAACACCACATTGTCTGAGGGAGGAGGAAGTATTTTGCAGAAGACAAAAATGATGGAAAAGTAGAGGAAAAAGAGGAGCAGAAAATATAAAGGAAGAAGAGAAAGCAGAGGAAGAGGAGAAGGAAGAGGCAGATTAGCCACAAAAAGTATGGAAAGAAAACGTGTTTTTGCAAAAGGCCAGTCAAACTGGCGTAGGTGTACACCCCATTTCTGACACCTCGCTTGGACGTGCTACTTCATGTCAGGGGCCTCTATAGTCACAACTGTAGGGTGGGAAAAATCCCTTATTCATTGATTTGATCTTAGATTTCTCTTAAGGCATTAGAAGCATGTGCTATAGTAGCTGGCCCACAGCTGTTCAAAAACATGCATTCTCTTTTTTGTCCTTATTATTAGACAGTGTCTATAAAATATGCATTAATGCATTTGAACAACAAATATGTACTGAATACCTCCCATGCTCCTGTAGCTGAGCAGACAGCAGGGAAGAAAGCAAAACCGAAAACCCTCGTGGAGCTTATATCCTGATGGGAGAAGATAACCATAAACAAAATAAATAAGTAGACTATAAACTTCATTATCTAAGATGGTGTTACCAAGGGAAATACAGGAAGGTTAGTCCTGGGAATCAGTGTTTGAAAGAATGGTCAGGCAAGGTCTCACTGATAGAGTGGCATTTTACGAAATGATCTGAGAAAGTTGAGGGTAAAGAACATTCCAGCCAAATGCAAAAGCCAGGGCAAAGGTCCTGAGATAGAGGTGTGTCTGTTGATTGATCGGGCAGGCACTTGTTTTAATTTTAAACTTGGAAATGGCTGGAGGGATGAACCAAGGGGATGGGGAAAGGTATACGGTCGGGAAGGGGGTTGTGAGCAAGACCACAGAGGCTTCCACTCTGAGTGAGAGGAGAAACCATTTGAGCATTTTAAGTGGAGTGACATGATTTGACATATGTTTTAAGAGAATCAATCACTCTGGCTGCTGTATTGAAAATGAGATGCAAAGAGGTAAGGCCAACATCGATAGAAATGTGAAATTTGGAAATTATTTGATTCCTTGGCTGTCTGGCAGAACCAGATGAGACGTCTCTCCCTCAATCCCCCTCACTCCAACTTCTGCCTTGTTGTCTCAATTAATCATATCACTCTTCAGACACAGCTTAGCAATTATTTTCTGGAATATGACCAGATGGGCATACCATGGTAGACTCGTTATGGATAACTCTCCCGGTCCACTTGTTTCTGTGAACTGTCCCCCCTCCTGTCTTTCTCATATTTTCATGGGGGCAAATACATTTGGATAATGTGACTCTGCCTTTGTTGCACTGATTGGTTCACGGTCGGGCGCAAGACCCACGCTAGCCCAGTGGGCTGCTTCCCAAGGGTATCTGTAGTTCTGAGAGCCCAGAGTCTGGCTGTTTTCCTGAGGAGTGGAGGTGTAAGCTTGGAACATGTGGTTGGCATCAGTTTCCACCATGCAGACTTTCTACCATGAAAAGGAAGAATTTGGTTTTGAGAGGAAGGAAAGAATAAAGCCCATACCTAAAGAGTAGCAAAGAGACAAGAGAGAGAGAGAGCAGCTTCCAGGACATCTGTGTGGTGCCTTCCTTGGTTTCCATTAGAAACTTTTGTATCCTCACAATCAATTGCCTAGAGTTAGTTACAACTATATGTAATCAGAAAACTTTAACATAAGACCCTGGTGTGACAACTAAAGATCTAAAAGTATGATGATTACTGTGCATACGTGCATACATATACATAAATATATAAATATAAAAATACGTATCTCCACAGGCTCCATGATTAACATTCTAAAGCTGGAAGCAAATTATTTACTAATACAGCTACCACATTCGAAATGCTTTTTAGAAATGGATATCAGAGCTGCAAAATCACAGTAGGGGAGGTGACAAAACACTCTTCAAACTCTGAAAGAATTGTGCTAATGATAAGCATCAGTTTGGTGTGTTCCCAAAAGCATCTTAAAATATTATTGCAAAATCTTATCATTATTATCCTGAGAAATCCATAATGACCCTGTCATTGTGTCAGCTGCACATTTAGTTCTGGTTTTCATACAGGATTCTGATACTGTATACTTATCTCATCAATGGAACTGAGGGGAGTACTGCAAGGTGTATTTCCAGTTTAAAAAACATGATGCCCTAGCTATTATTGATTGATTTGTTACTATGGTTTTCTGAAGTTACAGAAGAGTCAACATCACTACTGCTCAGAAAATGGAACATGTATGAACTGTATGTTTTACAATCAAATTTAAAGGATCACTGGATTTAATGACAATTTTGAAAATCACTGTAGAGGTTTTCTTGGAATTTATGTGACAATCAATGACGAAAATATATAAGAATAGCCATAAGGTTATATCTTAGTGTTGTTTAACACAAGAAGAGAAATAGAAAGGGAAGAGAGTAGGAAGAAAAGTTTCCTAGATTATTTAAAACACACGACATTGTTGTTGAAAAAAGCATCTTCTTACATCTTTTAGTATGGAGGGCAAAGAAAGGCTGTACATGGTTGCTTGAGTTGCTTGAGAGTCCATTTAGACCAAATTTATGTTTGCATTGTATAGGAAATGAGTGAAAAATGTTAATACACTATTGGATTTTTCATTTCTTTTTTTGATTCTGCTTGTACCAGGGCTAAAGCCCTCAATTTATGATCATGACAGTGGAGATTTTAAAACTGTCTATATTCTTTCTAAGACACTGTTGGAAGACTTTAAAAAAAAGAAAAAGAAAGAAAAGAAACACAGGGAGATGGTGACCATCTGCAAGCTAAGGAGAAAGGCTTCAGAAGAAACAAACCCTGCTGACACCTTGATCTGGACTTCTAGCCTCCAGCAGTTAGAAAATAAATTTCTGTTATTTAAGTTACCCAGGCTGTGATATGTTCTATGGCAGCCCTCGCAAACTAATAGAGTAGGTCTGAGATAGGACTCAATAATGTGCATTTCTAACAAATTCCTAGTGATGCTGCTGCTGCTGACCTGAAGAACCACACCTTGATGGTCACTGATTAGGTCCTTTCAGCTGATGGAATGGCTTCCCAGTTCTGGACCCTTGTACTTTGCCATGTATACTCTTCCCTGGCTATGCTGAACTTGATTTTGACTGCACCCTCATAACATGAGACCTCAATCTTGGGATTCTATCTGTGCTGTGCCCCACTGAGCAGTCCTGGTTGATGGGACCAGCTTCCCTCAAGTCCCAGAACCTGGAATTCTTAATAGGAAAATAGAAAAATGTTTTGTCATGGATGTTACTTTGTATGTTTCCAAAGCCTATACTTTCTATTTCAATACTATGCAGTGTGGAGTATAACACAGTGTGTAAGAACTGCATTGTTAACAACATCTTTGGGTGTCTTGTATCTTACTCAATGGTGACAACGAATGCTACAAAATTTTAGAGGAGGAAGAAAGAATTGCTATCTAAAATAACCTAGAATGACTTCAAAAGAGCCAGCTAATCCTTGAAGGGTGAAAAAGGTTTATATGTATAGAAAGTAATGAGAAAGACCTTAGAGGTTAGTAGAAGCCATGGTGAATAAAGCAGAGAGGAAAGAAAGCACAAGTTGTATCCAGGGACCATACACAAATCATCTTTATTCGAAGGAGAATGGAGAGGAGAGAAATAAGGGCCAAAAGCTGAGTTAACCCGGAATGAGATAGCCTTGAATATAAGATAATGATAATTTATGGCTAATAGCTTCTATATATTGAACATTTACTAAAAGCTAGACTATAAACTCTAGGAGGACAGAGTCTTTTATCCCTAGAACCAAGCACACTGCAAAGTAAGTGCTCAGTAAAAATAGGTTGAATGAAGGAATGTGAAGCTCTATGTTACTTAGTTGGTTTACATCAATGGTGTGCTCAAGTGTTTCATCTTCTTTTATAGATTCACAGAGGTTAATCAGTTTGTCCAAGTGTCACAGGCAGATTTGTAACCAGGATTTGTGAGTAAAAGACCAGTTGCTTTCATACATGCAGTGCTCTCTGAGTTCAGGAGTTACATTCTGATGCTGCAGGAAAAGGGGAAGCAGGGGAGGATTTTGAGCAGGAGTAATTGTGGGGTCGTCCTAAGTAGTGATTTTAGGAAAAAAAAAAGATGAATATGGCTTTAAGTGTGTTCAGATGGAGGTGATAGCAGGATGCTCAAATGCAAATTCTGGAAGTACCCAGGGTAAGGAATGGCAATTACGGCATTTGTGAGATATTCAGAGAAAGAACATATGGACTATTGGCCAGAGGTAACTTGCCAGGCCTTGCAACATGAGAAGAAGATTTTTGAGATAAAAACTACACATAAATGTATAATTCTAAAAAGTTGTAGAGGGCAGACAGCAGAAGCAAGAAGAACTACAACCCTGCAGCCTGTGGAACAAAAACCACATTCACAAAAAGATAGACAAGATGAAAAGGAGGAAGGCTATGTACCAGATGAAGGAACAAGATAAAACCCCAGAAAAACAACTAAATGAAGTGGAGATAGGAAACCTTCCAGAAAAAGAATTCAGAATAATGATAGTGAAGATGATCCAGGATCTCAGAAAAAGAATGGAGGCAAAGATCGAGAAGATGCAAGAAATGTTTAACAAACATCTAGAAGAATTAAAGAACAAACAAAGAGAGATGAACAATACAATAACTGAGATGAAAAATATACTAGAAGGAAACAATAGCAGAATAACTGAGGCAGAAGAACGGATAAGTGACCTGGAAGACAGAATGGTGGAATTCACTGCTGCAGAACAGAATAAAGAAAAAGGAATGAAAATAAATGAAGACAGCCTACGAGACCTCTGGGACAACATTAAACACAACAACATTCGCAGTATAGGGGGTCTCAGAAGGAGCAGAGAGAGAGAAATGACCCAAGAAAATATTTGAAGAGATTACAGTCGAAAACTTCCCTAAAATGGGAAGGGAAATAGCCACCCAAGTCCAGGAAGTGCAGAGAGTCCCATACAGGATATGCCCAAGGAGAAACATGCCAAGACACATAGTAATCAAATTGGCAAACATTAAAGACAAAGAAAAATTATTGAAAGCAGCAAGGGAAAAATGACAAATAACATACAAGGGAACTCCCATAAGGTTAACAGCTAATTTCTCAGCAGAAACTCTACAAGCCAGAAGGGAGGGGCATGATATACTTAAGTGATGAAAGGGAAGAACCTACAACCAAGATTACTCTACCCAGCAAGAATCTCATTCAGATTTGATGGAGAAATCAAAAGCTTTACAGAAAAGCAAAAGCTAAGAGAATTCAGCACCACCAAACCAGCTCTACAACAAATGCGAAAGGAACTTCTTTAAGTGGAAAACAGAAGAAAAGAAAAGGACCTACAAAACCAAACCCAAAACAATTAGGAAAATGGTAATAGGAACATACATATCGATAATTACTTTAAACATGAATGGATTAAATGCTCCAAACAAAAGACACAGGCTTGCTGAATGGATACAAAAACAAGATCCATTGGGGCTTCCCTGGTGGCGCAGTGGTTGGGAATCTGCCTGCCAATGCAGCAGACACGGGTTCAAGCCGTGGTTGGGGAGGAGCCCACATGCCGCGGAGCGGCTGGGCCCGTGTGCCACAACTGCGGAGCCTGTGCTCTAGAGTCTGTGAGCTGCGACTGCTGAGCCCGCATACCACAACTGCTGAAGCCCACATGCCTGGAGCCCATGCTCTGCAGTGGGGGAGGCCACCACAGTGGGAGGCCCACGCACCACGGCGGGGAGAGGCCCCCGCTCGTCACAACTGGAGAGAGCCGGCGCACAGCAACGAAGACCCAACGCAGCCAAAAATAAAATTAATTAATTAATTAAAAAAAAAACCCATATATATGCTGTCTACAAGAGACCCACTTCAGACCTAGGGACACATACAGACTGAAAGTGAGGGGACGGAAAAAGATATTCCATGCAAATGGAAATCAAAAGAAAGCTGGAGTAGCAATACTCATATAAGATAAAATAGACTTTAAAATAAAGAATGTGACAAGAGACAAGGAAGGACACTACATAATGATCAAGGGATCAATCCAAGAAGAAGATATAAAAATTGTAAATATATATGCACCCAACATACGAGCACCTCAATACATAAGGCAACTGCTAACAGCTATAAAAGAGGAAATCAACAGTAACAAAATAATAGTGTGGGACTTTAACACCTCACTTACACCAATGGACAGATCATCCAAAATGAAAATAAAGAAGAAATAGACACAATAGACCAGATAGATTTAATTGATATTTATAGGACATTCCACCCAAAAAGAGCAGATTACACTTTCTTCTCAAGTGCACACAGAACATTCTCCAGGATAGATCACATCTTGGGTCATAAATCAAGCCTCAGTAAATTTAAGAAAATTGAAATCATATCAAGCATCTTTTCTGACCACAACACTATGAGATTAGAAATCAATTACAGGGGAAAAAAACGTAAAAAACAGAAACACATGGAGGCTAAACAATACATTACTAATTAACCAAGATATCAATGAAGAAATCAAAGAGGAAATCAAAAAATACCTAGACACAAATGACAATGAAACCACAACAATCCAAAACCTATGGGATGCAGCAAAAGCAGTTCTAAGAGGGAAGTTTATAGCTATACAAGCCTACCTCAAGAAATAAGAAAAAAAGCTCAAAGAAACAATCTAACCTTACACCTAAAGGAACTAGAGAAAGAAGAACAAACAAAACCCAAATTTAGCAGAAGGAGAGAAATAATAAACATCACAGCAGAAATAAATAAAAAAGAAATAAAGAAAACAACAGCAAAGATCAATAAAACTAAAAGCTGGTTCTTTGAGAAGATAAACAAAATTGATAAACCATTAGCCAGACTCATCAAGAAAAAGAGGAAGAGGACTCAAATCAATAAAATTAGAAATGAAAAAGGAGAAGTTACAACAGACACTGCAGAAATACAAAGCATCCTAAGAGACTACTACAAGCATCTCTATGCCAATAAAATGGACAACCTGGAAGAAATGGACAAATTCTTAGAGAGGTATAACCTTCCAAGACTGAACCAGGAAGAAATAGAAAATATGAACAGACCAATCACAAGTAATGAAATTGAAACTGTGACTAAAAATCTCCCAACAAACAAAAGTCCAGGACCAGATGGCTTCACAGGTGAATTCTATCAAACATTTAGAGAAGAGCTAACACCCATCCTTCTCAAACTCTTCCAAAAAATTGCAGAGGAAGGAACACTCCCAAACTCATTCTATGAGGCCACCATCACTCTGATACCAGAACCAGACAAAGATACTACAAAAAAAGAAAATTACAGACCAATATCACTGATGAATATAGATGCAAAAATCCTCAACAAAATACTAGCAAACAGAATCCAACAACACATTAAAAGGATCATACACCATGATCAAGTGGGATTTATCCCAGGAATGCAAGGATTCTTCAATATACACAAATCAATCAATGTGATACACAATATTAACAAACTGAAGAATGAAAACCACATGATCATCTCAATATACGCAGAAAAAGCTTTTGACAAAATTCAACACCCATTTATGATAAAACTCTCCAGAAAGTGGGCACAGAGGGAACCTACCTCAACATAATAAAGACCATATATGACAAACCCACAGCAAACATCATTCTCAATGGTCAAAAACTGAAAGTGTTTCCTCTAAGATCAGGCAGAAGGCAAGAATGTCCACTCTCACCACTATTATTCAACACAGTTTTGGAAGTCCTAACCAAAGCAATCAGAGAAGAAAAAGAAATAAAAGGAATACAGATTGGAAAAGAAGAAGTAAAACTGTCACTGTTTGCAGATGACATGATACTATACATAGAGAATCCGAAAGATGTCACCAGAAAACTACTAGAGCTAATCAATGAATTTAGTAAAGTTGCAGGATAGAAAATTAATGCACAGAAATCTCTTGCATTCCTATATACTAATGATGAAAAATCTGAAAGAGAAATTAAGGAAACACTCCCATTTACCACTGCAACAAAAAGAATAAAATACCTAGCAATAAACTTACCTAGGGAAGACAAAAAACCTGTATGTAGAAAACTATAAGACACTGATGAAAGAAATTAAAGATGATACCAACAGATGGAGAGATATACCATGTTCTTGGATTGGATGAATCAATATTGTGAAAATGACTATAGTACCCAAAGCAATCTACAGATTCAATGCAATCCCTATCAAATTACCAATGGCATTTTTTGCAGAACTAGATCAAAAAATCTTAAAATTTGTATGGAGACACAAAAGACCCCAAATAGCCAAAGCAGTCTTGAGGGAAAAAAACAGAGCTGGAGGAATCAGACTCCCTGACTTCAGACTTCACTACAAAGCTACAGTAATCAAGACAGTATGGTACTGGCACAAGAACAGAAATACAGATAAATGGAACAAGATAGAAAGCCCAGAGATAAATCCATGCACCTATGGTCAACTAATCTATGACAAAGGAAGCAAGGATATACAATGGAGAAAAGACAGTCTCTTCAATAAGTGGTGCTGGGAAAACTGGACAGCTACATGTAAAAGAATAAAATTAGAACACTCCCTAACACCATACACAAAAATAAACTCAAAATGGTTTAGAGACCTAAATGTAAGACCAGACACCATAAAACTCTTAGAGTAAAACACAGGAAGAACACTCTGACATATATCACAGCAGGGTATTTTTTGATCCACCTCCTAGAGTAATGGAAATAAAAACAAAAATAAACAAATGGGACCTAATGAAACCTCAAAGTTTCTGCACAGCAAAGGATACCATAAACAAGACGAAAAGACAACCCCCAGAATGGGAGAAAATATTTGCAAACGAATCAATGGAGAAAGGATTAATCTCCAAAGTATATAAACAGCTCATGCAGCTCAGTGTTAAAAAAACAAACAACCCAATCCAAAAATGGGCAGAAGACCTAAACAGACTTTTCTCCAAAGAAAATCCATCCATACAGATGGCCAAGAAGCACATGAAAAGCTGCTCAACATCATTAATCATTAAAGAAATGCAAATCAAAACTACAATGAGGCATCACGTCACACCAGTCAGAATGGGCATCAGCAGAAAATCTACTAACACCAAATGCTGGAGAGGGTGTGGAGAAAAGGGAACCCTCTTGCACTGTTGGTGGGAATGTAAATTGATACAGCCACTATGGAGAATAGTATGGAGGTTCCTTAAAAACTAAAAATAGAATTATCATATGACCCAGCAATCCCACTAGTGGGCAAATAACCAGAGAAAACCATAATTCAAAAAGACACATGCACCCCAATGTTCACTGCAGCACTATTTACAATAGCCACATCATGGAAGCAACCTAAATGCCCATCGACAGACGAATAGATAAAGAAGATGTGGTACATATATACTATGGAATATTACGAAGCCATAAAAACGAATGAAATTGGGTCATTTGTAGAGACGTAGATGGATCTAGAGACTGTCATACAGAGTGAAGTAAGTCAGAAAGGGAAAAACAAATATTGTATATTAATGCATATATGTGGAACCTAGAAAAATGGTACAGATGAACCGGTTTGCAGGGCAGAAATTGAGACACAGATGTAGAGAACAAATGTATGGACACCAAGGGGAGAAAATGGTGGGGGATAGTGGTGGTGGTGTGATGAATTGGGCGATTGGGATTGACATGTATACACTAATACGTATAAAATGGATGACTAATAAGAACCTGCTGTATAAAAAAATAAATAAAAGAAAAAAATTTTTTTAAAAAGTTGTGAAGTGTTATAGCAAATTAGCAGGGGAGGGGCTTCTTCGTTTGCACACTGACCTCTATAGCATACAGATTGTTTTTCTTGTAAGTTTTATAGCAAGTTTTTCTTGTCTTGTTATTTTATGTTTTTACCAGAATCAGTAAGTGAAAGTGAAAGCTAGACTGAGAGAAAAAATGCCACTCATTATACCCAAAGAAGTACTTAAAAACCAACAGCCAATTCCTAATGAAATTTGTGAGGAACCTTGTTTTTGATTATATCTTGAAGGAAATATGGAAATACAGTTTGCAATTTAAATCTATTTTTAAGGAGGTAAAAAGGAAAACTAAGACAAATATCAAAGTTAATACCTCATGTTAAATACAGACACCTTAAAGAACTACAGCCAAGAACACAGACAACATACTTCTTGAGCACACAAGCTAATTACTTAAACAAAAGGTATGTTATCTCCATGCTGCTTACTAAATTTCTCCTAAATCCTTCCAGTTTTTATTGGAGAACTTTCCACCAAATTTAAGTGCAGCTAGAGCACAGACCATGCAGTCATGCTGGGCTGCAAAAATACTGACCTTGGGGCTTCCCTGGTGGTGCAGTGGTTGAGAGTCCGCTTGCCGATGCAGGGGACACGGGTTCGTGCCCCGGTCCGGGAGGATCCCACCTGCCGCGGAGCAGCTGGGACTGTGAGCCATGGCCGCTGGGCCTGCGTGTCTGGAGCCTGTGCTCCGCAACGGGAGAGGCCACAACAGTGAGAGGCCCGCGTACCGCAAAAAAAAAAAAAAAATACTGACCTTGTTTCCAACTCTGTAAAAATGTTTTCACATCAGTGCATTTCTAGTATCATTTTCTCATTCGCCCCCTGCTCCCATCTCCTGCCCTAAGAGATTGCAGTTCTGTGTTTTGAACGGTCTCTCTCTTCTCCTTTCTCACCATTCACCACTTATCCTTTTTTTAAAAAAACTTTTAATTTATTTTTATTTATTTTTGGCTGTGTTGGGTCTTCGTTGCTGTGTGTGGGCTTTCTCTAGCTGCAGCAAGCAGGGACTACTCTTCGTTACGGTGCGCAGGTTTCTCCTTGCAGTGGCTTCTCTTGTTGCGGAGCACCAGCTCTAGAGCACAGGCTCAGTAGTTGTGGCACGTGGGCTCAGTAGTTGTGGCTCATGGGCTCTAGAGCGCAGGCTCAATAGTTGTGGCACATGGACTTGGTTGCTCCGCGGCAAGTGGGATCTTCCTGGACCAGGGCTTGAACCCATGTCCCCTGCATTGGCTGGTGGATTCTTAACCATTGCGCCACCAGGGAAGTCCCCATTTATCCTTTTTGACTACTTTAACAGGCCAGAGTTCATATTCTTCAAAGCTGTAACAATTAATTCACCTTATAAAAGTTATTGTACACTAAAGGATTCCTCTCACTTTTTCCGAAGTATATATGAGAGTACTTCTAAGCACCCTATTCTTATATATGATTATGTTATTGTGATCAGATTCATTTATTCACCAAATGTTCCCCATGTGACTGATCAGGAGCTGGAGTTATTTTAGGCACTGTGGACATCAACATGAAAAGACTCCAAAAATTTCCACAGTCCAAGAGACAGGCACATAAACTGATGTAGAACAGTGTTGAAGGGGCCCACATACAAATCTGCAGAGGGCATCATGGCAACACCCTCTAGAATCTATCCTCCAGGAAGATAAGGAAGTCGTCTGTTTTGTTCACTGCTGGTTTTGCAATCTCCCCAAAGCAGCGATAGCACCTCTCTTCTGGGTTGTCCTTGCTATGAGTCATTCAACCACAGAAGGTGGAGATTTCAGGAAACCAAGGGATAGAGACCAGACACATGAGCTTTACTGGCCCCTGTTGCCTACAAAATGCAGGGCCCAGCAATGCTCACATACAACGGGCTGCTCCTTGAAGGTGATTTCATCAAGCCTGATTTCATGAGTGGTTGAGGCCTCAGCGAGGAATCAGGTCACTTGATTTTGGGGTGGAATGCAGAGGTGTGTGAAAAGTAGTGGGTGGGGTCTCTGCCTGCAGTCAGGCCTTGCGTGTCTGAGCAGGAAACCCTTCCTAGGAGGGGTGGTGCTCTAGCTCGTAGCTGCGATCACGGGCAACTTCCTTTCCTCACTGGAAACACTGAAGGACCAGTTTCTCTCTGTTTTCTAAAAACATTGCAGTCAAACAAATTCAATTTGCAAACAAATGGGATTTATACCAAGGGATCTGCAAATACTACATGTCTGCTCTTTGTGTCCCATCTGACATATTTTCTGAATAAGCAGCACATAAATCTTGGAGTAACATACTTAACAGCTATGATCACAGTATAGTAACTCCATATCTTTTCCATGAGAAATCATCTGTGGAAATGCCAGAGGGCCTCAGCATTTTCCTATGGTTGCCTTATAGCATCACTATGCTTCTCAGAATCTGGCACACACTGCAAGGCACCTGGATGCTCAATATGTATATGATGGTGAGTGATGGCACCAAGGCCGATCATACACTCATCTGAGTGGTGGAGGTATCAGGGAGAAAGCTGGAGAAGACTAGAAATTGGCTGGGTCACAAAGAGGAGGGGTGATATTCAGGCATTCAAGAAGAGGCGACAGCATGAGCAAAAACTCTGAGTGTAGGCAGCATGGCTGACATGGGGGACATTACAAGTAGTCCTATCAGGGGGTGGTAGGAGATGAAGATGAAATAGACAAGGGCTAGATTTCAGAGGACTATTAGATTCAGTGCACTAGAACAGTTATTCTGGGGTCAGACTCCATGTGGTCCACATACACTAGTGTTATCCTAAAGGCTAAGATTCAAAGCTTGGCAGTTGCAAAAGATGGGAAAAGTTTATGGATGCTGCAAGGACCACATTATTGGCTGGGGCCGCGGGTTTGGGCGGACAAATCCCTAGATATGTTTTCCTTGGCAATATGATGCCAAGAGGATAAAAATTAGGCCAAGAAATTCAACCTGTTCTCTGGAAGTGTAATGGATAGAATACTGTCAAATTGGCATCAGTTCCAGCCTCGAGAAAAAGGTCTAAAGTGCAACTGCTACATTCCATTATTTAGCTAATGGGAGCTTGAGAATGTACCAGACATCATTTCTGGGCTTTACATGATTTCAAAGCTGCTTCATGTTGACACTGTGATCACGGCCTCCTCCAGGTGGGGGCCATCCAAAAGGAGAATGGCAGACACACTCCTAATTTGAGGCTGGGTGAAGCTGAACTGCCCACTACAGAGCCAGGCCCTCTGAAGACGCAGTGGAAAGGACAGAGGCCAAGTTCCTCCCAGGATGCAAGAGCAGTGACTGACAGCCCCCCAAAAGCACACAGACCCTTTTGTATTTATTCATTCAACCTCTCAGCAGATATTTGTTATGCGCATGGCGTTTCTAAGACACAGATCTAGCCTCTGGGGATGCAGCAGTGAACAAAACACAAGAAGCCTTTGATGGAGTGAGGGGAGACTGACAATATACAAATGAATACAAAACTGTCAGATGGAAGTAAGTTCTATGAAAATAAAATAATAAAGCAGGATATGAGGATAAAGAGTGGCAGGAAGAAGATGCTATTTTAGGATCTGGAGCAATTATTAAACAGTGTTTCTTCACTGTAAAATGAAAATGAAAATAGAAACGAATAGTCTCAATTTCTCCAAGTTGTAACAAGAAATGAATGCAACAGAGTTATGAAGGGCTTTGCCATCTCTCTGGAATATAGCAAGCAGTGAATAATGGGTAGTTTACATAATTATTGAGGGTGAGACCATTGGAGTAGTTAAATTCTCTTAGAACTTAGAAGTCTGCCAAACTTCCTGCATTCAGTTTTGGTTCCATGCCTTAAAATCCACATAGCCTTAGTCAGTGAACCCAATTTACCCCTCTAGGTCTCTGCTTTCCTGTCTGTAAAATGAAGTAATAATGGTACCTTCCTTGTGGAGTTATTGGAAGGATTAATGAGATAATATTACAAACAAACTGCTTAGCTCTGAGCTGGTCACATAGAATAGATGCTCAATATAAGTTATCTATTAATACAGTAACCTTTTCAGGAAAATGTTCCCAGCATGAAAATCAACCTTACAGGGTTATAATTATTTCTGAATGATAATCTATGACTTTCTTTCTGATAGCACTCACTTTTTATTGAGGGGGGAGAGTATACAGTGTCAGTTGAGAGTATAATAGGCAGAGATACCTACTGTGTGTTTTAGTTATTCATTCATACAGTTTCTTTAAAGACTTTTCTGGCTACCATTTGAAGAAAATGAATATGTTAGAAAAAATAGAAGGTATATTTCCTACTAGTCAAAAGTTAAATAACTGACACTTTCTGGCCTTAGGAAGTAGCATATATCCTGCTTTATGTATCTGTATCCTCTGCTAGAGTGTGCATTCTTGTGTAAGAAAACTTCCGTATTCATGTGTATCTGCAACACCTAAGACAGTGTCTGGCAGAGTTAAGTGCTTAGACGATAAGGTCAATTTGACCTGATAGCCTGATGGAAAGGAATAATAAATAATAGCCAAGTAACAGAGAAGAGGCCATCGTATTGAGCCACGCTTGTATAAAATGGAACTGGGGCTCACCACCATGGCAATACCCCTTTCCCTTTCCCCTGTAGAGCCCCACGGGCTGTTTCCTTTGGGGAGAATCAGGCCAGTGACGTTGGTGCTGAGCTTCTGTTTAGAAGATCCACCCAGGAGCATCCTTAAAGAGGATAAACATTACTACATTGGATCCTGGCCTAAGGAGCAAGAAATATTGATCCCTCTAACTGTTTTCTTGACTCATTTTCTTCTGTGTTTTAGAAAATTAAATTTCAAAGCCAATAACTGCTCAGATCAATTAAATGCAGGACAAAATATGAGATGATTGTTGCCAAGTGAACCAAAAATGACTGGTGAAGAAAGAAGGATATACAGGCTTGACAACTGGTCTACCTGCTTTTTAAAAGATTCTGAAAATACATTGGATTTGAAATTGCATATAAATCATCAAGTACAAAATGCATGAAAAGATCATGGAATTAAATTATGAAAGAAACTGGTATTATTCTTCCAGATGGCAAAGGTAAGTTGTATGAAGAAATGAGCAAACAAATGAAAGCAGTAAGAATCACATGTAATAAAGCACATGGGATGGGAAAACATGCAGCCTAGTGACTATACACAGTACATCTTTAATAAAAATTTGTTAAATAAGTGAATGAATAAGAAGCATTGCTTACTAAGTATGCAACAAATTGAGTATAAAATATAATATCTTAAGATACTTAATATCTTAAGTATTACTTTGCAGTAATTAATAAAGGAGAACTGGGTTTAGAGTAAGAATTTTAACTGTCCTAGTTCAGTGCAAAACATCTCTTATTTTCAGAGTATATGTCTATTTGAAGTTTGGACGCATACAACTTTCAAAATGAAAGATTTCACATTTTGATTCAAATTGCTGCACGGAAATGTGGGAACAATCAATAGGGACAAGCCTAGAGGCCAGTGCAAACTTAAGGATGAGCCACCAAAGCATTCTCTTTTCTCCAGCAGAGGAAGGAGAGTTCTGATTCCCAGGCTTCATTTGCACATGCTGTTATTCACAGATGAATAAAGTGTGCCACTTTGTTAGTCACCCCCTGGGTCCATAGCACGTAAGCACGAAGAGGAAATGGTCCAAGAACCACTGGCATCCAACCCATGATACATTATGTTACTAAATATCTGGCATGGCAATTGGCTAAACCTCGTCAGCCAGCTGCCAAATGTCATCTAACAAAGCAGTCCCCATCCAGGACCTCTATGTGACTATACTGATAATATTATCACTGGAGGTAAAGAGACACATTCTCTAAAGAAACTCATCATTAGAAATAAACATGGCAGCTCATCCATAAGCAAACATAACATGAAGAAATCGAAGAGGAGCATTTAAATAAATCAGTGTGTTTTTGTGGGTTTGCATGTGTGTCAATAAATGTACACAAATGAGAAAGTCTTTACTCCATCAAGTAATACGGATGATTTTTACTGACTAAATTAGTGACTAGACTTCCTCAACACCATAAATAAAGCAAATATTTATTCTTGCCAGAGTCTTCAGATCACAGTGTCCAAGGCTGCTTGGGTTTTAGTCCATCCTTCTAACTATTTTAGGAAAACTGAGTGAAAATTTATCCTCAGTCTGGCTTCTTTACAAGTAGAAATATCCTTTGTCACTTTGCCAAACATGAATCAGATGTGATGTTTTAAAGAGAGAGTGGAAGAGTTCCTTTAATGAACTTTTATCTTCTTCTTATTTTGCATGGTCTTTTTGGGCAATCTCATCCTCTACACACACACACACACACACACACACACACACACACACACACACACACACACGCAGGCGCCTCAACTATAACCTTCACCCTATGATAGTCCCTTTATAGTTCTAACCCAGATCTCTCACTTCAACTCCAAATTCTTATCTATTTCTAGGCACTTTAAAATGAAATACACCCCATATTGAGCTCACTGTCTCTCTACTCTTGGAAATGTTGATCTTATTCTGATGCCTTTTTATAAATGGCACACACGTGAATCCAATCACAATCCAGCCAAGATCCTAGGTCATTAAATACTCCTACATCTCCTTCAACTTCTGAATCGGTTCCATTAAAAATTTATGTTGATCTTTACTTGCAAAATAACTCTCTTTTCAGTCCCCTCTTCGCTCACCTGACTGTCACTGCCTTAGCCTGGACTCAGCATCTTTTGGATGGTGACAATATCCACATAATGATCTTCCTTGTGCTGTCTTACTGCAGTCTAATCCTTCCTCCATTCTGATGCTGCACTGAACCTTTAAAATACACATCTGGTCATGCCTAGCCATTTTAACAAAAAAGGGACAGAACGTAAATGAGGAAAACTATAACGCCTTTGCTCCCCAAATTAATGTATAAATTTAATTCAATTCTAATTAGAGCCCAAACAAGATTTTTTGAATTGGATCAAATGATGCTAACATTTATATGGAATAATAAGAGCAGGAGAAAATTTTGAAAAAGAATGTTAAGGAAGGGATAAGCCTTGCCCTTTCTACAGATAATAGAAAGTACTATAAGGCTGCTCTTCAAACACATAGTATTGGTATAGGAATGGAGAAATAGATCAATGAAACAGAACTGAGAATGCAGAAATAGATTCCAGAATACAGAAGAATTTAACACATGATAAAGGTAGTATTTCAATGCAGTGGGGGAAAAGGTAGTTTACTTAATAAATAGTAGGGTACTTAATTAGAAGGAAAAGAAATTGGACCCCTGACATACATTATATACAAAAATAAATGTCACATGAATTAGATAATTAATTGTAACAAATAAAACCACAAAATCATGAAAGAATATCTCAGCAAATACATGTGCAATGTAGGAGAAAGGAAGATCCTCTTAACCACAACCAGAAACCCCAATGTTAGAAATGAAAAGATACCATATAAAAATTAAACCTTTTGTATGGCAAAATATACTATTATTAAAACTCACGGGGCTTCCCTGGTGGCGCAGCAGTTGAGAGTCCGCCTGCCGATGCAGGGGACATGGGTTCGTGCCCCGGTCCGGGAAGATCCCACATGCCACTGGGAACGGCTGGGCCCATGAGCCATGGCCACTGAGCCTAAGTGTCCGGAGCCTGTGCTCCGCAATGGGAGAGGCCACAACAGTGAGAGGCCCGCATACCGCAAAGAAAAAAAAAAAAAACTCACTAGACAAAATAAATTTTGAATATGTATTACTATCTCAGAGCATAGATAAAGAGCTCTCAAAAAATTAACAAGAAAAAAAAAATAAAACAACAAAACTGGGCAAAGAATAGAAAGCTATTCCCCAAAGATCAAATCCTAGTGGTGAAGAAATATAAGAAAAGGTGCTCTAATGAGGTGGCATAATGTAATAATTTCATACACAATGGACCATCCAAAACAAAAAAGAATTATATCATCCAGTGCTAACGAGGTTCTGTAATAAAAGGTATTCTCACATGCTGCTGGCAGAAATGTATGTCGTTATAGTCTCCTGAGAATACAATGTGGCAAGTTATTAAAATTAAGTGTTTACCCTAGAAACAGAAACACCAGTTTGTAAGAATAGATGTGTAATGTGTATGTGTATATATAAACTGGAGGCAAAGAAAAAGCATATCAACAGATGAATAGGTGGATTATTAAATAAACATGGAGAATATGATACATTCACATTTTACGAAGCCTCGAAAATGTAAGTTAACTTGGAGGCGTTCCAAAGAGGCATTAAGTGAGAAAACCAAGATGCAGAAAAGTATAGGCAATATGAGTAAATTCTTATTAAACAATTATAACTCCATCTATGTGTGCTTTTACGTATTTGTATATGATTAGACAGACCGTGAGAAAGCATGAAGGTTAAATCAGAGTGTTAACATCGATTATCCCGAGTGGGTAGTTTGCTGATGAGAATACAGAAGACAAGAGGCTAAGGTGAAATCCAATATAGAAAGCCTGTGTGTGTTCACTTTTAGTCTATATGAAAAGAATATATACTTTGAGTGAAGGAAAGAGAATTTAAAATTTCTCCATGGCTCTTTATTAGCTTTAGGCAATAATTTTTTTAATTTAAAGATTGTTTGCCCTTCAAGGCTCTTCACCATCTGACCATCGCCTGTTATTCCATCATCACAGCTCTCCATTTTCACAAACACCTTCGTGCTTTATCCATAGGGCACATTTTTCCATTCCTAGAACATGCTCCACTCTCTCATCCTACCTTTTCTTTGGATTTACCATTATAACGATTTCCTCTTTAACTACCTGCTGAATTTCTACTCATCCCTCAATGGGAGTTCAAGTTTCACCTCCTCCAGCATATCCATCCAGTTCCTACACACCTTCCTTGTCTTTACTCTGCAATGGCTCCTACCAGGCAGTGCTGTGATTGTTCCTTGCCTGTCTTTCTTCTCCATGTCTTTATTGGCCTGGAATTCTTGGAAGAAAGGATGGTCTCTTATCTATCATATGTCCCTGCTCATCTTTTATTCTTCTCACTAGCTTCCTCAATACAGGCATTCCCTGAAATGATTCCAGGTTACTTTTATGGAGCAAACCATTCCCTTACAACCTGATCACTTTATTGGAGATAAGGCTGAGCTTGCTGTGTCCACACAGTAGGTAAAAGCTCAATCATACAACAATAGCAACATTCAAGGTGCAGAGGGTGGCACCTGTGGGTATTTTGTGTGCTCTTTGGTGAATTGTGGGAAACAGGCAAAAGAACCAACTGACTTCAGCTGGTTGAGGACTACCAGATGGAATGAAATGAGCGTACATTAAACAAGATAAAAATGGAAGATAAACAACATTCGCTGACTTCATAGTATTCAGTGTCATTATCTAAACTAAAACGAAAATGATTGCCTCATTGTGTTTGTGAACACCTTGATACAAACTGTTCCTACCTAGATTATTTTTAGCTGTATCTTGTTTTAAAGAAAGACCATTAATCAGTCACCATCTACCGGTGGTTCTCTCGAAAATACAGGGAGTTAAAATAGCTATTGCAATCAAATGCCCTCACAGCCATTATCTCACCAGAGCACTGTCCTGTGACCTCTAACCACTTAGTTAGAACAGCTGGGCGGCTCCTGAAAAGTCAGTACTGCCTACCGCACGTCAGTGTGAGCCACTGGGTAAAGCTTGGCTGTGTGTAGAGTTATTTGCCCTTCCAGATTATTTACCCATGTAAAAACCTGCTTGGGGAGTTTCAGAGGGAAAATGGAGAAGTAGTTTAGTGCTTCCTTTCCTTTAGGTAGTGTGTTAAAAGTCTTAGATAAAAGAAAGGAAAATCTTTGTGATAAAGTTTCCCCACCTTCCCTGTTTGAGTCTACAGTCCAAATTTGTATTCATTCACAAATTAAGTGAATTGGATAGTCATCAAAAGTTCCTCGTCAGCTGTGGCCAAATGCCTACATTCTTGTCATCTGGCACAATTAAAGGAAGAGCCAAAAGCAGACCAGCAGCAACCTTCTAAAGAAGCCATTAGCAAAGTCACATTACGATGCAGTAGTGATGATTTAGCTCCTTGATTCACATTAAAAATTCCCTAGGCAGGCATCGCTTCTTCACTTTAGAATGAGTAACTGAAATGACATTTCAGAACCAACAAGCTGAGTTTATTATCTCTGGGGAACCAGCACACAAACTACTGGAGGGGATATGAAACAAAAGCCAGTCACCTGCACATCCCTTATCAGAGATTTCTAGCATTTCATGCACTACGTCCATGTCCTGAGGCATATTTCATGGATTTGTATGGAGAGGTAAGACACAACTAAAATGAAAAGAACCTCAGTACAGAAACATAGACACTTAGACCCAAAATATATTTTAGCACTCATTTAACCTAACCCCTTCACTTTATAAATGGAAAAAGCTGACGACTGGACACATTAAATTACCTGGTCAAATCCTAGGGCAATTGAGGGCAGAGGCAAGAATGGAACCCAGTTCTCCTGAATCCTAGTCTGATGCTCACTGCATAAGTCTGCCCCAGCTTTTACTCTACCTGTTATGCAACCTCCATACGCTAAATTTATAGGGTCCTCAGTGCCCTTTCGTTCTCCACTATTGACCCCATTTTTAATGTTCCAATGTTGCTTTGCTTTATATTTGTTTGTATTGTTTGCTGCTTTTGCTAATCTCTGGAGGGTTTACCATGAAGATGATCAAATGGTGAAACGGAATAAAGCCATGTGTTACTGCCTGCAACAATTACAAAGCTGGAACTAAACTCGAGGAACTAGTGGGTTTACCGAGTCTAAAACTGGCAATTCCAGAGGTGGGACTGTTGTGCACTAATACTAAAAATGTGCCACAACAAAAACATTTGTGTTTTGTAGTTAAATAAATTTGAGAAACTATAGTTCCTGCTGGAAGAAGTCAATGTTTGTCAGCATATTAAAAGCTCTGAGGAGCCCTGCTATAAATAAACTAGTTTAGTTTTATTTAACCCATTATTTCTCAAACATATTTGAATATGGCAGTCTGTGTGTGTGTGTGTGTGCACCTAATACCATTTTCCGACAGAACTAACCTTCTACAGAACAAACATTAGTAAGTTGCTTTATCACAGTGAGCAGCGGGGTGTGGCCCAGTATCTCCTCCTTCAATACTTCATTTTATTAAAAAGTATTTGCAAAATGTTTTCTGTAGGCAGCTCATCGTATGGTGGGGGTGGGGAGAGGGAGAGGGGAGGGAGAAGGAAATGTAGGAAGTTAACAAGACTCTAGACCTCTCGAGTTTATAATCTCGACAAACACACAAGTAAGCAAAATCGTAAGGCAGTGAATAATTCAGTATCCAGTATCCCCATAAGGCACAGATGAAGCCATTAGAATTTTCGACTTGAGCTCAACTGGGACAAAGTACATTCTAAATTAGACCCACAAGTATATGCAGACAGGATTTTGCCTTGCACAAAGTGCCTTGATCGATACATATTTGCTTAACAAATGAAGGGCATTCTGGGTTGTACAGCAGCATGAACAGTATCTTGAAATCAGATTCACTGCAACGTTTTAGTCACGGAAAAGTGAAGAATCTAGGTTGCCTGGAGTGGGGTTAGGGTTGAGCACTGAGCTTGAGGGGAAAGGAAATTATGATTGGAGGGGCAGGGTACATGCAGAATTTAAATGTCTTTATTCTAATGAGAGTTCGAGTCTTCCTGAAGTTGTGGGTCTTTTCTTCTTCATCCTTAGCACCTTCTACATAGCCTGGGCATGAAAAATAGGCATTGAAAAGAACCAATGAATGAATAAAAGACGTACAATGGAGAACAGCTGGAGGATTTCTGACTGGAAAGTAAGATGACCCAGCAGGGTTTTTTGAAAATAAATCTGGTTGGTGATGTTTGAGGTGGGCTGGGGTTGTGAGATATCACAAAGAGTAGCCATCAGTTAGAAGACAAAGCTAGGAGTTTAGGACAAACCTACCCTGGAGTGCACAAGTCTGAAATGCATTTTGAAGAAAGAATCAATACACCTGCAGAGCAACTCAATAAAGAAAACAAAGAAAAGGTACGGTAAAAAAAGATAGGAATCAACTTTTAACCTAAGAGAGTGGCAGTGTCATTAACAGAGTGTTGAGGATATGATGGCAAATACCCATGGAGAGATGTTCCATCACCATAATGGTGACTGAGGAAAGCACAACCACTTGCAAAGCACACTCACCCATCTTAGCTCATTTTCCAAATGAGATATAGATATGATCACTATCACCTCTACTTTTCAGGTAAGAAATTTGTATAGCAGAAATATCGGGATTTGCTCTAAACACACGTACTCAGCAGGGAGTATAGCCAAAACTTTAATCCCAATCTCATGATGTTATATTCAACGTTCTTTTACAATATTACATTTCAGGAGGTATAGGATTATAAGAAAATGCCCGGTCAGAGATACAGACTTGAAATTTACCCACACAGATATGAAAGTTGGAGTAGGGACACTGTATTTATTCCAAGAGAACTGAGTTCAGTTAGATGAGCTTTAATGAGGTACCTGGTATGTGCTCAGTTCTGTGACCTCGATGATGAATGTAGATCAAGGACTTACATCTAGGGAAGGCTGAGAGGAAGAGAGAGCAATCAATAAACAAGCCAAGTTAAATATAAATCAAGGTTAACTACTGTTTCATGAGTACCTACTACATGCGAGACAGCGCATGATTGACTGAAGAAGAAGGTTCAACATTTAAGATGTCAAGGCTGCCAAAGACGGATGGCTTGATTAGAGGTGACAAATGCCCAAACTAGGGAGTGAGAACTTTGAAACTTTTCCCTTCTCAATACTGGTCCTTTTCAGGCAAACCAAGAATGTAAAACAGGTTCAATTAATACCTCTCATTCATCCAATTTGCCAGTTTCTACTAGGACCAGACTCCTGCTGCAGTCCTGGATTGAGTATGGGACGTTAGTACTTAAAGGGGATGGGGCCAAGAGAAAAGAAACAAATGATGCCTAGGAGTTTCAGGGGGAAAGCCTGAGTCATAACTTTTTTTTCAAATGTATTTGAATGACAGAGACTCCTCCTATCCCTGTTTCTTTCTCTATCAAACAGAAGTAGAGGAATCAAATCATGTAGAGGATATTTCAGTCTATCACCTAACCTTCCCGGGCATCTCTCCCACTAAAGCTGGAGACACTGCACATTTGCCAGATGTATTAACATACAGTATACTGTAGTATTATTTGCTATCCTTGGAGTACATTCTGATAATCTCTACCAACCAAAATCATGCCAAGCTTCATAGCTTTGCTCAAATACCTTCTCCCCCAGGATGCCTTCCCTGAATGCCTTTGCCTGAAATGAACTCTCCCTTCCTGGGCTCTTTAGCACTTTGTGCTTTTCAAAGGACTTTGTGTTTTTGTGTCACTCACTGGTCTGTATTGTGACTTTTCAAAAAGCATGATCTACAAAACTAGGAAGTTAATATTTTAAATGCTCAAAATAATGTCAGATGCAGTATATGAACCATGGTACTCTCACTTCAGAGACTTTCCATTACCCTGACTTACTTTTTTTGTATATATAATTTACCCTTTTAAGTTTTAAGTTTCCTGAGGGCAAGGACCAAGTTTTATGGATCAAAGTATTCATCAAATCATTGAGCTTAGAGACTCAACAAATATTTGATGGATGGATGAGTTAACTAATTAGAAAAATAAATGTGAAGTGTCGACTGACAACTGAAAAAAAAATGCACAGTGAGAGAGCTGTGAGTTAATTTTTATTGGGGGCAAAATGAGGACTATAGCCCGGGAGACAGCATTTCAGATAGCTCTGAGAAACTGCTCCGGAGAGGCAGGGGGAGGGGCAGTATATATGTGACTTTAGTGAAGGGGGGACGTGCAGTCAAGCACACATTTTGGCAGAGGCTGGCTGCTAGTCACGAGGAGCAGATGTCACTGTTAATGATTTTAGTGCTTTTCTAGATATAAGATGCAAGAATTGGGCTCATAAAATCTTATCTTGAAAATATCTATCTAAAGGCTTGTTCTGCCAGTTTTTCCCAGAGCACAGAGTGCTTCACCCCTGATCTCCACCCTGAACTCCTTTCAGGGTGTGTTGAGGGTCAGTGCCTGCAGTGGCTAGTGACCTCATCCTTGCAGAGGCAGATGGCAAGTGCCAATTTTCTGCTGGAAGAAGTAAAGTAACCTTCTTTAGTTTAAGCATTTCTTCCTCTCTGCCTGGGTATGCTATGACACATACTGTTACAGGTGTCGGGGACACGACTGTGATAGCAACAGTAGAGATCCGCACCCACACAGCCTCCAGACTAGAGGAAGCAGCCATACAATATGCAAATAAAGGAGTAAAATATTCGCCAGAGTGATACATGCTAGAAAGAGTAATAAAGCAGGGAGAAGGAGTGGGTGGGGAGAGGAAGGAGGCGTGCAATTTTAAGTAAAATGATCAGGGAAGCCCTCAAGGAAGAAGTAATCTTTGCACAAAGCATCTAAGAAGTTGACTGGGCAAGTCAAGCACATATCTGGGTGAAGACTGTTCCCAAGAGAGGGAATAGCAAGTGTAAAGGCTCAAAACAGGAGTATATTTTGGTGGTTTGAGTAGCAAGGAGGCCACTGTGGCTGAAGCAGAGTGTGCAAGAGGAGAGTAGAAGGAAATAAAGTTAGACTGGAAGGGAGTGATTTGTTTTCTAGGGCAGCCATAATCAATTATCACCAACTGGGTGGCTTAGAACAACAGAAATTTATCACAAGTCCAAAATCAAGGTGTTGGCGTGGTAGGTTCCTTTTGGAGACTTTGAGGGAGAAACCGTCTTATGCCTCTCTCCTAGCTTCTGGTGGTGGCTGGCGATCCTTGGCACTCCTTGGCTTGTAAATGCATTGTTTCAATATCTACCTCCATCTTCACATTTCCTTCCTTTCTGTGTTTCTGCGTCTTCTTTTCCGTCGCTTACAAGAGCACTCTCATTGGATTTAGGACCCACCCTAATCCAGTAGGGTCTCATCTAGATCGCTACCTTAATTACATCTGCAAAGACTTTATTCCAAATAAGACCACATTCTAAGGTTCTGGGTGGGCATGAATCTCGGGCTGGTAGGGGTGGAAGCACTATTCAGTCCACCACAGGGAGCAAGGGTGAAGCATCCAGGGCAGTTAGGAAAGGATTCAGATGTCATTAATCCATCTGTGGGATCATGTGGCTTGAGCTGGTAACAGTAGACATGTGGTGAGAAGTGGTCCTATTAGATCTATTTTTAATTAAGCCAGTAGGATTTATTGACACATAGGGTTTTGGACTTACTGGGTTTTTCTTCTTCACTGCTTTGTAAATAAGAGAAGCATTGGTATTAGGAAAAGAAAAAGTTATGTGGCAGCCCAGTAGCTGTTATTGCCTGATTGAGTCTGCTGTGAATAAGGGATAAACCTGAATGATGGTTTACAAACAGTTGTATGTAGGCAGGGGACACTGGGTCCCTTTTCCAGTTTTAATATTTGGTGTTTCTTATTAAGTATGTCTATGATGTAATGCATTTTGTTGCAATTCAAACAGAGCACAACTTTAAAGATAAATAAATTGTTCTGAGGGAGGAAAATACATTCACATGACAGGGATGGATAAATGTACTACATTTCTTATGCAAACCCTAGAACAAAAACAACTCTATATTCTGATTCACTGAATCTATTTGAATGGAAATATTGCTCTTTAGGGAAGGAAACTGATCTCATCCATCTGGGAAGAAAGTCAAGACCTGCATCTTAAAGAACCTCAGAAGTTAGGCTCAGCCAGAAAAATAATAATGAGAATCAATATGAACTTCTGAGTGCTTTGGTAACAGTTTCAGCTGAAATCTTGATTCACTTCCCAAGTTATAACCTCAGGGGGACAGGACATGCAGGGAGAATGAAGGAAATGAAATACTGTAAATTATCCCCATTGTCATGTCAGGTCCTCAAGCACATTTCTTGATATTCAGTACAAAATAAAGACCAAGTATGCCCCTTATTTAACAACTGCCTTTCCATGGGCCTTTCCCATTGATTCGACAATGGTCTCTTTGTTATGTATTATCTAAGGAACATTCTTCCATTTTCTAAGATTGGTATTCAGTCTAACTCTCATACTTTCTCCTCCTTCCATAAGAGAGTCAGGGCTCCAGTTAAAGCCAGCTCCTCTAAACATGGTGTCCTCGTGATCGCCTTCAGGCTCTGCCTGCCCTGCCTGAAGAGGACGCCATCTCTCTCACTCAGAATTCTCCAGGTTTTCTTTCTTTCTTTTTTTTTTCTTAGTTAGAAACAGTTCTATTAAAATTATTGCTAAACATTTCACTACATTCATTACAGTATGGGTATCACTTCCTTTCACTGAAAAAATACTGAGCTGAAAGCAATTTGCAAGTAACTAGTTAGAAACATCTTTAAGGCTTTTTTTAAATATATTGAGGTATAATTGACATATAAGGTCATATTAGTTTCAGGTGTACAACATAATGATTCAATACTTGTATACACTGTGAAATGACCACCACAATAAGTCTAGTTACCATCCAGTCACAGTACAAAGTTACAATATTATTTTTTTAATATGTGTGATGAGAATGTTTAACATTTATTCTCTTGGTAACTTTCACGCATTTTACCCATCCTGAAGCCCCCTCCCCTCTGGAAAAAAACCACCATTCTGTCCTCTGTATCTGTGATTTTTGTTTTGTTTTGTTTTGCTTGTTCATTTGTTTTGGCTTTACATTCCACATTCAAGCATACCTGTATTATTGCTCTTCCCAGATACTGCGTTTTTCATAAATTGAAAGTTTGAGGCAACCCTGCAACAAGTTTAAGTCATCACCTCTTGCCTGGACTAATGCAATTACCTCCTGACTAATTCATCTAGTCTATTTTCCACATTGCAGCCAAAATGATATTTTCAAAATGTAAGTTAACTTATGTGATTTATTGCTTAAAATCCTTTGGATAGCTTTCCATTTCACATAGAGTAAAATTCCAGGTTCTCTCTCTAAGCTACAGCCCCATCTTCACCTGCTACACAAGTTACTCACTCTTGGCCCGATCTTCTGTGTGCACGTTCCCACCTACCTCATCTGACCTGAAATAATAATTCTCTTTCCTAGCTTCACTCTCTTCATGCTTTAGATCTAAGTTCAAGCATCCCATCCTCAAAAATACTTTTCCAATCCATCATACTAGATCAGGTACCCTGCTTTTTTGTGCTCATTGCATCTTACATTTTTTATAGCACTTATCATGCCTGAAATATATGCTTGGGTGATTATGAGTTCGGTTTATATCTGAGTTAGTCAAGATTGTCTCTAGGTGTCCCGGCGGTCACCCTGAACAGAGATGTAGCTAATTAAATGTTTATTTAATAAATGAATAACACATTTTCTCTACCACTTTTTTGATATGTATTATGTTTTACCCAGGATTCCTAGTTATCTTTGTATTTACACCCCTCTGAACATACAGCATCTTGCAAAGCAGCACATCTACGCTCGGCGCCACTTAGTGACTTGCCACATTTCCTGACGCTAGTGGTGATTCAATATGTACTTATTGACCAACTGCTGTGTGCAAAGATCAGTGTTATAGATGGAATAGCATACTCACAATTTAAAAAAATGAAAAGGAAACATACTGTTACCTCTGGTAAGAATATGATAATAGAAGTTGGTGCTGGGTTTCTGTTTAATTGTATAATTCTCCAGAGAGAATTTTGAAGTCTCCTGACTCCCTCAAACTCATTTTAAAAGGAGGTATCAAGGCCTGAACAGGTTAGTTACACAAAGCTAATTAGTGACCACTCATTAACTCCTATTTGCTACACTGATGTCTGTTCCTGCTTCAACGCACTACAGAGCACACTGGAATTAGGAGTCCAACATCTTGGTTCATCTAGAGTGACATGGAGTGGACTGAGGGCAAAGATTAATGTTAGAATCCAGCAGGATCTCTTGGCTCCAACCTCTTCCTCTGTTTTTGTTTGTTTCTGGTCACTTGCAAGCTGGACAGAGGCACCTTGGTCTACCGATCACTCCATCCCCAACCTTTGAGACCCATCTCAGATGGTCCTCAATTCATGAAGTCTTTCCTAATTCCTCCCAAATCTGATATATTTTCCCCTCTCTAACTCTTAATACTTTGTTTATAACACATTTTAGGTATTTCTATTATTGAATTTTGTACTATATTTATTTGGATGCTTGTTTAATTTTCTTCATTGCATTGTCAGTTTCTCGAAGGTAAAACCTCTATCTGTTCTATTTTCATATCACCTGCAGTTACTAACACAGTACTGTACACATAATGGCTTTCATGAGTATTTGGTAAATTGAATGGAATCAATGAGAAATTACCACATATTGTACCTGTTCTGTAAATTACAGTGAAGGTAGTTTCTCAATCAAATAGCCAGGGAATTAACAATCTTAATTGTCATGCCTCCAACTAGAAACTGCTTTAAGAACACTTGGTTATTAACTAATAGAGGACAAAGAATTGCCTGGAAAACACAGGAAAAAACCTAGGCTACAAAACACAGCATTAATCTTATACCTAGCATTCATCAGATTCTTCAAAAATAGTTTTTTTTTCCCCAATGAAAGACCCTTCTAATTCCCCAGATAAAGAAAAGATACCACACTCACTGAATCACAACCCATTTCACAAAGGAATTCTCCCAGCTCTAAAGGAATGTCAAGATTAGTGACAGAAAACTACAATTCTTGATTATCTGGTTTCCTACAGTATGCTATCCTTTCTGAAGAAGACTGTGTTGGTATTTCTTTGTTTGGTGGTTGTGGGTGGTGGTGGTAGGAGAATCTGTTAAATAATACAAATGAATACTTTAAAAAGAGCTTTCAAGGAAGCCTACTTGGTAAGTTAGGGAAAGATACAAATCAAAAATAAAGAGAAGGGCTTTCCTGGTGGCGCAGTGGTTGAGAGTCCACCTGCTGATGCAGGGGACACGGGTTCGTGCCCTGGTCCGGGAAGATCCCGCATGCCGCGGAGCGGCTGGGCCCATGAGCCATGGCCGCTGTGCCTCCGCGTCCGGAGCCTGTGCTCCGCAACGGGACAGACCACAAAAAAAAAAAAAAAAAAAATTTCTTGCTGATCCACAAAATATGGAAGACAAGAATAACACAAAATGTAAAATACATCATTACAAGAAGACAGTGATGACAGGCTGGTAAATAAGCATCATCAACTTAAATAGCACTTAAGATTAGACACTGCATAAGAAAACCTGAAATGTTTTAAAAACCTACAGCTCATATATGAGAGAAACCTGACAGAGGTTTACCAAATTTGTCTACAATTCTATAAATGTATATGATGCTACCAAAAATGGTGTGAAACTGAAAAAAATCTTTTCTACATAATCAGTAAGTTAAACACGCATATATACACATGCAAGGCTGCAAACACATGTTCTGATCAATTTTGCTAATAGAGTGACTGAATTATCTCTCCATTCTATGTACAAAAAATGATCCTACAAATCTTTAACATATGAAGAACGTGTAACCAAAAAATCCATAGAAAAATAAGGTATTACAGAAGTGCACCAGACAATTCATTAATACAAATATTTCTAGATTTTATGGTGTTTCTTATATTTTTCAGTTTGTAGAGAATTTGTAATTTATTTTGTTTTTGTCACTTCAATTATTTGCTTCCATATGTAATTTTGTATTCATAATTAATTTATTTATGATCAAATCAAAGACGCTCCCCCCAAATACTACAAGCTTCAGGCCCCATAAAACCTATTATTTTCCATTTTCACTGTGATAATTTCAACTAGAATTATTTTGTCCTTAAATATTTACCAAAAAAATAAATAACCCTTTTCCGTCTCTATTCTGACAAAACACTCTTCCTTGGGATAAATTACATTGTCTCTGCAACAATTTACACTAATTTATTAATATTCAGTTATTGGCAAATACATATAGGGATTCATTTTATACATAACAAAATATATTTTAAATGATAAAATCAGATAATCAACTTTCTCAGGAAACAGTAGACTGAATTTCATATTCTCTGTTGACCACTATGCCATCCATCACTGTGTCTCAAATTAAGATGAAAAATTAAGGTCAAAAGTTATGACTAATTGCAAACGTTATAAGGAAATAGTTTTTTAATTGATATCCAACAGACATGTAATAGTGGTTAGAACCCCCTCAGATGCTGTTAGAGCCTTAGCTCCTTTCCTCCTCCCCCCAGAGTTCTAATTTTATCTCCCAATTTTGGTTCTGACTTCCCCTGGTAATGGCTTGGATATCCAAGGGTTTCCAGGACCCCTGTTCTGTTCTCTTCTGACTTTTGGTGTCCCTTCAATACTTGCGACCTGTGTGCTTCCTACTCTGCTCATGCTTCCTGTATTAATATTTGCGTATGGCTCCTAACTGAGATTTTGGCCACTCCTGCTCTAAAACCAGGACTGCTGGCTGGGCCTGGTCTTCCCATTAAGTTGGCCGCTTTGAGTGTAATGGCCCTCTGCCCACCTGGTTCCCAGCTCTATCCTGACCTCTAGCGACCATTGCAGGGACCACCCTATCTGAAGCCCTTACCACTTGGGCGCCACGTGGGATAGATCTGGATGAACTGTCTCAATGAGGGTTACTCTAAAAGTTGTTTACTTATATGCAGCATGAAAGCTTAGTTGGAAATAAAGAACTTGCTGAAGATTAAGGTGGTAGGTATAGGAAATTCATTTTCTTGTAAGCAAAATAGTTTCTCAACTGACCTTAGTAGTTCATTCCTTTATCTGTCACCTTCATTCTTCATCCATTCATCTATGCATGCATCCATTCATTCATCCATTCATTTAACATGAGTATCTGCCATAGTGCTAAGGTAAACTAGACAAATGTACATCACAGTTTGGCCTGGGACTAGCTTTGTCCAGACACATAAATACATCCAGCCCAGGACAGAGCAGAGACGGTTTCCACTGAACAACACCAGTTCTAGAGTGAACAGTCCCTTACCTGCCACACTGAATAGGTAGTTCTGAGCAAAGTGTGTTGTTCCCAGGGGCAAGAAGAGGGGGCCGGGACAAAATCATGCTAGTAAAGCAGTATTTTATAATCTGGAAAAAGTGAACTAGCATTCGGGGTTCTCAGTGAATGTGTCAATGTGGAGAGACTTAAAACAACCTGGGAGAATGAATCAGTTAGACGCAATGTGTAACAGAAAGGAGGGGCTTCCGGTTGAAAGAGGAGCAAGTTGTAGACATCAAGAAAAGGCAGAAATGGTGGCAATGATTCCAGGGAAACGTAAAATGGTGCTTTCATATGGTCGTTCTGTTACTTAAGGAAAATATCACTGTTGGGGGGGGATAGGCAAGGTTTTTGGTCATTCCTGGATCATTCCTATTGATTTTTGTGTACAGGCATACCTTGTTTTATTATGCTTCACTTTATCGTGCTTTTGTACAAATTGAAGGTTTCTGGCAACCCTGCATCAAGCAAGTCTATTGCCATTTTTCCAATAGCATTTGCTCGCTTCCTGTCTCTTTGTCACATTTTGGTAATTCTCACAATATTTCAAACTCTTTCACTATTACTATATTTGTTTTGGTGATCTGTGATCAGTGATCTTTGATGTTACGACTCCAGCTCACTGAAGGCTCAGATGATGGTTAGCATTTTTTAGCAATGAGGTATTTTTTTAATTAAGTTACTACATTGCTTTTCAGACGTAATGCTATTGCACACTTAATAGACTATAGTGTAAATATAACTTTTATACGTACTGGGAAACAAAAAACTCCTGTGACTCACTTTATTGTGATATTCCCTTTGTTGCAGTGGTGTGGAACCAAACCCACAATATCTCTGAGGTACGCCTATAGTAGAGGTCAAGTTCAATAGAATTACCTGGCTGACAGATCAATGATCATTTCACACTTTTTTCAATAGTTTGATGACATTATTCAGTTATCATTCTTCATTACTCAGTGACAGATGTTTTCACTTTTGTATAGAGACATAAACTGCAAAAAGATAATATTACTCAGATCTCTATTGAAATAGCCAATCAAAGTGGAGTCACTATTAACAGACAGAGGTCTCCATGGGTTAACTGCTTTTGATTTCATGCAGGCCTCTGGACCAAAACCGCATTGTGGTAACACTGTTATATGCTCTCAGCGTAATATTCAGCATCGTCTTGTGCAATGTTTCTACATGATCATTGCTCACTGACATCTAGGTTACTTTCTGATAGATTCATTTGGCTGATGGAACTCTGATGGCTGTGATGGAACAGGGGCATTTGCTATCATCAACTTTTCCTATCAGGAATTCAAACTGAATGTTAATAATCATGGGGATCTGGGGTCAGACCAGGTGTTTGCACTATAAAACTACAGCTAAGTGACGATCCCATGCAGTCCATACTGTTGGCCCATGTTATTGGGGCTCTCTTTAGTTATGAGGAGGTTAAATGCCAAAGTGCCTTGAAAGGGACGCTGCCCACTTGTCATTTAATGTGATCTGCAGTTGTGAGAATTACATTGTCCCATAGGGGAGGAATCCTAGAAAATCTCTCAGGAACCAATCATAGTGTGTTACTATGGAGAAACTATTTCTGGATCCAAAAACTCTCCTTTAGGTGAAAGTTTTAAGTGATTTTTTTAAACTACAAGTAAACAAACATTTCCAAGTGTCAACAGAGCAATATACCCTATAAAGGAAATGTCCCATTTCCAACATTTTTCTTTCCTTTCACAGGAAAGTCAATACTTTATAATAATTTCAGCAGTAACAATAACCTATATTTATATAGCTAACACAACTTACATAACAAAGGTGCACATCCAAAGAAAACAGTCTCAATCAGCTATCTCTCTGTAAACAGGTCTAACCTCTCTAAGTATCGGTAGAAAATCTACAAAAACTGTAGGATCTGCTAACATGAATATTTCTTCTAAACACCATTTGTATGAGTGTGTATGACACTGGGGGTCTGGGAATTAACTTAGTCCTTTATAAAATAGCAAAACTATTGGATGTGACTAAGTGAAATAAATTATGCAATGAAATAAACTATGTACAAATTACCAATTAACTTACACAGGTATATTATCTTTCTAAATCTTTTGTTGTTCATTACATTGACTGTATCTGTGAATGCTCATAGACATATTTTGTTTTAGGGGAACATCTGGGCTATGCGGAGGATAAATAAACAATAAAATAAAGTAAAACTAATGTATAGCACTGCAGAGCCCTGTGGTTTACCCATTTGGGGGAGCTTACAATCCATCTAGCACTGTGCTAAGCACTTTAGATGTATTACCTGATTTAACTTTCACAACAAACTTGAGTACAGATGAAGAAATGGATGGGAAAGGAATTCAAATAACTTGCCCAAGGCCAAACAATTATTAAGTGGCCAAGCCTACAAGACAGAATACAAGTCTTGGAATGTGTTGCCTGGAGACATGTACAGAAAGTGGAGAGGCAAGTGGATAGCTTAGAAAACAGGAAAGAGGCACAGAAATCCCAAGGTGAGCAATTATAAATATACAGCTAGCACAGCTATTCCATCGGAGTGGGTGGGGCTGTGTAAAATGCCCGCTCAGACAGGAGGGCTTTCATGGTCCTCCTGGCTGTTGGGAGGAACACAGAAACTTCTAAGACTGTCTACTGCCTGAGTCAATTGCTCGCCCTTGCACAGGTATCTTTTAAGGTTAAAAACCACAAACAAAACAAAAACAAACACCTTTTAGTGTTTTTGCTATTTCATTCCTCAATACCCTCTTACAATAGGATTATACTTTCACACACCTTAGTTATCTTATTGGATTTCTTCCCGCTGAGCTGATTTGGCAAGGCAGGTGTTCCCTTACTTGACAGCAGTGATTCTCAAGCTTGTCTGCACATGAGAATCACTTGGGGATCTTTTAAAACATATAAATGCCTGGGTCCCACCCCACGGCAATTAAATCATAATCTCTGGGGGCAGGGAGGTCGAGGCATCCTGTTTAATAAAAACTCCCAGATGATTCCAGTGGGCAGCCAGGGCTGAGAGTTGCTGTTAAGCCTGAATGAACTGAGCTCGTGGCTTAAGGTTACAAAGTTAGTGTCAGAAGCAGACCAGCTACCCACTGTGTTCCCCTGCCTCAACTTACATGTGAATCAAGCACAGAAAAATATACAGTGGTGTGTTATGAAGTGCTAAATTGAATGGTTGCAATAATAACTTCTTTGACTGGAAGACCCACGTCCTCATCTTAACTCACAATTTGGGTCCTAGAATGTGAACCAGATGGGGCCACTGAAGATTAAAAAACCCCCAACTAGTATGAACTGTTACACTGCAGTCCCACAAAAGTGACAACCAGAGAAATCATAATTTCAGCAACTGTTTTCCCAGCTCAGCATTTTCGCTAATGGCTGTCATTTCGCCAATTACTTTTCTCACAACCTAATAGCTGTGATGCTCAATTTTTATGGATCTTCTTTATTCTGTGCTTCATTAATTTCCCTTCATCTTTTACATCTTCCCTCCAGCATCTGGGTAGATTCAACCACCTAGGTTATCATATTTTGTGTGAGCTGAGAGAAATGCGGTCCACATATATGCTACTGGTTTCAAAATCCTTCTCCCTCAACCTCACTTCTGAGTTTGGGACGGGCGTGGCCACATTCCAATGGCCCCTGGAATTCCCTGTGTCCAAAGTTGAACTCAGATTTTTTCAACTACCCCGATAGTCTTTGGAGCCCCAAATCTATACCCCCTGCCCAGATTCCCTTTCACGTTCAAATAATTATCTGTGAGGCTCCCCCAAGAGTGACATAGGCACTTCAAACCCAATGTGCCCAAAACCATATTGTTTATCTTCCTCTTCATGAATATTTCTCCCCCCAGATTCTCAGTCGGTGGCATCACTCGATCCAAACTCGAACTCTGGGTGTCAGTCTTGATTTTTTCCTTCACTGTTACTTCTCATATCAATCAACTGCTATGTGTTGCTCATTTGACTTCCTCTGCAGTTCTCTGCTACCATCCTCTTCCACGCTGGGCTGCCCTAGTTAAGACTATCATGTCTCACAAGCACTACCAATTCAATGCTCAAGCTTCTAGTATTGTATGTCTTAAACCCATCAGCTATGCAGCTGCCGGAGTATAAAATTAAACCTGTTTCATTACCCTCTTAACTTTTAGTGTCTCTCGGGGACAGGATAAAGTCCCATCTCTTCAGCAGGCCAAGCGTCCCTACATCTCCTAGTCCCTGCCTTCTTTACTCACAACTCCCATCAGCCTCTGTCTAGGACTCAGTTCTCCAAAAATAATAGATGTTTGCACTGCCCCTCCAACCTGCTTTGAAATCTGTGCCTCTGGCCCTCTGCCCTTTGTTTGGCTAACTCCTGCCCATCACCTAAGACTCATTTCTATTACGCCTCTTCCGGGAAACTGTACCTTGTCCGCCACTGCCTCCCAGGTTCTACTTTCTTTCACAATATTCCGTGCAATTCTCTTATCATTAAAATTAATCACTATACTTCTCTATAATGTGAATTTCTTGAATTCAGTGAAGATATTCTGTACCCTCAACATCTAGACAGAGTCTGGTACTCAGTGAAACATTGTGAATGATAGACACCTCCATGGCACTCTGTATATGCTTCTTCTACAGTACTCATTGTCTTCTATGGCATTTACTGTGTCTTTCCTCTCTCTAACCACACGCTAACTCCAGGACTACTCTCAAAGACTGTATTGTATTCATCTTTGTTTCTTCAGTGTTAACTATATTGCCTGACCATAAGCAGGTGCTCTACCAGTGACAACTAAAAAAAGGAAGGAAGTTAAGGTCCAATCTCCATATAATGGTTCACACAATTTGAAAATGGTACACATTAAAAATTCAAGAATATACAATGGAGAAAAAACAGTCTCCTCAATAGGTGGTGCTGGGAAAACTGGACAACTACATGTAAAAGAATGAAATTAGGACATTCTCTAATACTATATACAAAAATAAACTCAAAATGGATTAAATACCTAAATATAAGGCCAGATACTATAAAACTCCTAGAGGAAAACATAGACAAAACTCTGACATAAATCGCAGCAATATTTCTTTGGATCTGTCCCCTAAAGTAAAGGAAATAAAAGCAAAACTAAATAAATGGGACCTAATTAAACTTAAAAGCTTTTGCACAGCAAAGGAAACCATTGACAAAATGAGGAAACAACCTACTTAATGGGTGAAAATATTTGCAAATGATATTACGGATAAGGAATTAATCTCCAACATATACAAACAGCTCATAGAACTCAACATCAAAAACACAAACAACTCGATTAAAAACTAGGCAGAAGAGAGCTTCCCTGGTGGCGCAGTGGTTGAGAGTCCGCCTGCCGATGCAGGGGACACGGGTTCATGCCCCGGTCTGGGAAGATCCCACATGCCATGGAGCAGCTGGGCCCGTGAGCCATGGCCACTGGGCCTGTGCGTCTGGAGCCTGTGCTCTGCAACGGGAGAGGCCACAACAGTGAGATGCCCACATACCGCAAAAAAAAAAAAAAAAGGTAGAAGAACTGAATAGACACTTCTCCAAAGAGGAAATGCAAATGGTCAACAGGCACATGGAAAAATGTTCAACATTGCTAATCATCAGGGAAATGCAAATCAAAACTATAATGTGATATCACCTCACCTGTCAGAATGGCTATCATCAAAAAGAACACAAATAAAAAATATTGGTGAGGATGTGGTGCAAAAGGGAACCCTCCTACACTGTTGGTGGGAATGTAAATTGATGCAGCCACTATGGAAAAGAGTATAGAAGTTTCTCAAAACACTAAAAGTAGAACTATCATATGACCCAGCAATTCCACCCCGGATACGTAACCAAAAAAACCAAAACACTAATTTGAAAAGGTACATGCACCCCAAAGTTCATAGCAGCATTATTTACAATTGCCAAGATATGGAAGAAACCCAAGTCTCCATCAACAGATGATTGGATAAAGAAGATGTGGTATACACATACAATGGAATACTACTCAGCCATAAAAAAGAATGAAATTTTGCCATTTGCAGCAACGTGGATGGACTTGGAGGGCATTATGCTAAGTGAAATAAGTCAAACAGAGAAAGACAAATACTGTATGATATCACTTATATGTGGAATCTAAAAAATACAACAAACTAGTGAATATAACAAAAAAGAAGCAGACTCACAGATATAGAGTACAAACTAGTGGTTACAAGTGGGGAGAGGGAAGGGTGGAGGGGCAATATAGGAGTAGGGGTGTAAGAGGTACAAGCAATTAGGTACAAAATAAGCTACAAGGATATATTGTACAACACGGGGAATATAGCTAATATTTCACAATAACTAAATGAAGTATAACCTTTAAAAATTGTGAATCACTATATTGTACTCCTGTAAGTAATACTGTACATCAACTATACTTCAATTTTTTTTTAAAAGAGGAGTTACTTACTGCCTTTACATATCTGACTGTAAGTGTAATATTTGCCTTATTCCAGAATTGAATAATTATAAGATTCTGAAAGAGATCATCATTGCATTGATAGAAAGTCAAAAGAAATAGTTTCCTTACAAGTGTGAATGGACAGAGACATGAAAGAATGGCTAGTAAGGAAAAATGGACCTTCCACTGTATACAAATGAAGCATGAGTCATCTATCTTTTTGGCTCTGGTACAATGTTTTTGAAAGCATGACACTAATAGATGCAAAAATCTCAAACATCAATGATTAGGGATTCAAGAACAGTCAGTATTTTAAAAAAACCTTGTCTGTAGGTATTTTAAAACAGTAGAAAAAATTTTAAAGCCCAAAGCAAAGAGCATAATTAATAAGAAGTATTAATTTATAATAAAATATAGCTCACATTGTTATAGCTTGCAGACAAAAAACAAAACCAAAAGCACTGTAATATTGTCTGTAGCATTGCTGGGAAAAGCTATGAGTATTTAGAAAAGTTCTGCTCCTTTTCTCCCTTCCTATCATCTCTCCTCATACTAGATAAGTCACTCATAATGTTAGCCTTTTTGGACTCTCTTATCCCACCCATTTAGTAGGTTTTTTCATGTAATATGTTCTTTTTAGACATGAAAAAAATTGTTTTTCCATTTTCTGTGCTGTTATTTGTAGGTGGCAGTGACATCTGATTTAGAAAAGTCCTCTACAATCTCTGCTAGTGCAAGTGAGGAGGAGAGTGACTCACGTTAGGAACTGACAGCTGTCAGCACCTGCCGTAAGAAATTAAGGTCTGTGAGCCAACCCGCTTTTGACTGAGAACATACCAGCAAGTCTTAGACTGGGAGCTAGGACAAGGCAGTCAGGCTGGAAGGAAGTCGTGAGGTCTGTTAGAGACCGGTTGCCTTTTGTGAAGTCCAGTGGCTGTTTGTGAAAATATGATCTCTACCCACCTGGGTCAGAGTCACCTGGGTTGCTTGTTAAAGATGCACATTTGCACCTCAACCCAGATGTACAAGATCAAACTTCTTGGAGGTAGGGCCCAGGAATCTGAATGTTATCAATCTCCCCAGAGGATTCAGAGGTAGGCTAGAGTTTGGGGACATCTGTTTTAAGCCATATACAAAATGTCTGTGACTACAGCTCCTTTCTCTCCCACCCCAGAGAACCACGTAATTTTAGGGACAGCCTTCAATCCACTTGCATTTAGGTATTTCATTTAGAAACATTTGCATTTTACTTACAAGAAAAATACTTGTGACATACCTTACAGTGAATCCCCATATGTGTAAGGCTCAGAGGTGAGAATGGCTGCGAGGTTCTGAAATAATCTAGCTCACTGAACTCCCACACCGGTCATTCTGGCTTTTCTCTAGAAAAGGCTTCCTAAAGGCTTATCCTCAAGAGCGATCCTCACAGGAAGTATGTTAATCCTTATGAGAATTCAGATGATCTTGTGAATGTAATACAACATTATAATTGTAAACAGGATAGGATCAACCACTGAGAAAGTCTTAATAAAGAGAATATAAAATACCCAAGCTAGAAATTCTAATTTCACAATCTAGTAACTAACATTGGCTCAGAAATCCATGCCTCTTTTGGAATGTCATAATTATATGCAGGCCAAGAATGGGAAGCAAAAAGAGAATTTAAATGTGTGCACGCGAGCACACATAACACACACCTGGAAATGCCAAGAGCTAGTGTTCAGATTTTAAAAATCCTCCCACATTCTACAGACTGAATCACCCACTGTGGTCATTTGTACACCACCACTAGCTCATAATTCATATCCATGGCAAATTTGTCTTATCAGGTTTTTTAAAATCTATATTTAAAATTAAAACAAAAATCTATGTATTAAAAGTTCTGTTAGTTTTAACCTTGTCACCAGGAAGGAGTAACCCATAGATATTAACAACCACTATTATATTATTAATCTGTATTTATTTATAAGGTAATGTGAAGAGAGAAAGTGAGACATTGGGCTGGCAAATTTTGATTATCACAAGAGGGAGAAAAAATTCTACAGGATAGAGTCCCTTGTTATAAGTAAAAGTAGAGGCAATTCAGGAGTAGCTTGAAGCTAGAGAGGATTTAAGATTGTAGGGAGAAGAGCGCTATTAGACGGAGAGTAGGTTGGGGAACACTGAAGCCGAACATGAAAGTCTATCTTGGCCTGGCCCTGTGGAATGTTATGAGATAATTTGCAGCAGATGTACATTTCCTCTCGGCTACACAGAGATCTGAGAAGTAGGCAGGTCAAGAGGAGACTGATTTTATTTCACTTGTAGGTAAACGTTAAATCTCTGTACTGTTTCTCTTTGTTATTAGGAAGCTTTCCTTCTCAGGTTCCCCAAGCCAAGATTCTTTGATAAAGCTTGATTTATAAAATTTTGAATAAGTTACTTGAAGCAAAACCATTGTGGAAATGCAAGTGTACAAAAAGTGAATCGGGGTTTGAGTATAATAACTATTAAGCACTTAATCTGTGCCAGCCATTTTGCTACGTGTTTTATTTATACTAATTTCACTTTCAACTATGGTGAAAGGTACTATTATTCTCCCAGTTTTTCAGATGATGAAACAAAGACTAATTAAACAAGGATAGCAGGTAGGAGATAAAGCCAAGGTTTACACTCGAGTCTGATTTATTCTAGTCCCCTTTGTCTTAACTGCAAGCTTGAATGCCTTCAAAAACTGAAAGAGTGTTAACTACATAAAAAGCCTTAAATTTAAGATTCCTATACCTACAATCTCCTTTGACATGTATAAAAGAAATACAACTTTATTTTTAAACCTCCTTGCAAAATTTCAGGGATGTTTTCACAGGTTAAAATTATGACCCAGGTGGAAATACTTCAAAATAGGTCTTTAAAAATTAACATCACTGAGGGTTCAGGTCTTACTATAGATCCTCCCAATAGAACCTATATCTAATAATATCCTTGCCATCCAGAAACCAAAGTCAACCTCCTGGTTTTTATACCATCTGGTTGGCAATTAGGAGTCTTATCTCATACCCGGGACCGAAGCAAAGGATAGCCTTGCCGTGTAATAACACTGGCATAATCTTTATTCAGTTTTTCCCCAGCTGGGGACTTCTTTTTTTAGAATAAGCACCTACTCATTTCATTCTTCTCAGACAAGTTCAAAAACTAGTCAATGGATTTCCTTGTCCACCGAGCAACCTCCTAGCTTCATCTCATCCATCAACATCTTCTGACAGTCCTCTCCCACTTACAATGAGATACCTCCCTCCCTATACTCTCACAGCATTCTGAACATATGTCTCCTGTGGTCTGTGCATCATGCTTCTATATAACTGTAGATTATGTGCTATTTCACCAACCAGACTTTGTATCTATCTTGGCCAACATGGTGGCCAACTCACTGTCATGGTTCAATAAATATTTGTAAACTGACTGACTGGATGAATGTTTCCAATAACTTCTTTTGAAGTATTATTCTTCCCCAGATGGCATTGCTCCTGATATCTCTATGCACCCTCCTATAAAAAGAAACAAGCTAATAGGTCTAGATCGTGGGTGATGAGATACAGGGTCACATATGATCTGGGCCTCACAGCTCTAGTATTATCAATTTAGCCCAAATCTTAAAGGAAAAAAATAGCTTTCATCTTCTCTTAAGAGATTTGTTTATCACATTTTGGAATACAAACAGATAACTAAAAATCTTGTCCTGAAAACGAGTTAGGAATATTAAAAGGAATATTAAAAATCTGTATCCGGTAATCTTCCTGTAGGAGTGCAATGAGAGCTGCCTAAGAGATGTAGCCATGGCTTGAAAACCTTCAAATGAATGAAATCAATCTATTTTATTAATATAATACTCATTATTAACTGTTTTATTTTACAAGAAGCACTGCAGTGGTTAAGAGCACAGAGTCAGGCACACTGCTTGGCCCAAATTCTCTTGAGAGATTTCACTGGATAACAATTATGTCTGAATTAGTCCTTTAGCCACCGGTTGTAAGCACCATTATTCTTGTCTAGAGTATTGTGACAGCCTTGGAAATGGTTTCCCTGCTTCCATCCCTGCTCCCTTGCCCTCAGAGTGAGACATTCACTCGACAGCTCCTGTCTCTCCTTTGCTCAGCCTCCTCCAATGACTTCCCATCTCACTCACCATAAAGCCCCCAGTTCCATAAAATTATTCACGCTACCCACTAAGCCTCTCCCTTGTGTATCTGGTCTCCTCTCCTATTACTCTCCTCTCTTTCACATTTTTCTATCCATAGGTACCCCCTTGCTCTTTCTTGAACATGGCAAACACACGCCCAATGCAAAGCCCAAGATATCTGCCATATGCCATTCCCTCTGTCATAGGTGCTCTTCCTGCATTTGTTATCTGTGTGGCTCCTTCACTCACTGAACTTAGGTCACTGCCTAAGGACCGCATGGTCAGAGTTTCCTTCCCTTACCATTCAATCTAAATCAGTCACACTCTCTCAACTCTTTCTCTCCTTTAATTATCCCCATCTAACAAACTATAGATGTATTAGCATATTTAGTATACTATCCAGAGGTCCAGGATAAAGGGGATTCTATCACTGGATCTGGTACATAGTAGGCACTCAATATTTACTGAATGAATAATGGAATACTTGTGCTAAAAAAAACTCATAATTCAGTTATAGTAAGAGGATGTAAAATGTTGAAAACTACAGCATATAAAAGCTAAATAGCATTATACTTGAATGATATTCTACAATCTAGTACAGAATTAAGGGCCAGATATGATATACTTGGTATAGACCATAAGTTTGATGTCCTTGCATGCTTGAATGCTGTTATACAGGACCAGGAAGGAAAATGATTCTCTCTGTTTGTAAATATCCTGTCCCAAAATGAAAGACACACTTTTGAGGATAGCCAGTTTCTGCAGGCTTCCAAAAGTAGAACAGGGTCTGATTACTATAAATAGTTGTCCCTACAGTATGAGTTGACATGGATGCAAAATTTACAAGGTTTTCTTGCATGCTCGAGGAAATGAGATCTCCCGTCGATGTCCTGGGATATGGCCACTATCTGCAGAGGGAACCAGAATGTTATACAGCCGAGAACACTTGGCCAGCAGTCACTACTTGTGGCTTGGCTGTGTTCACTCTCACAATCTGGAAACACAGAAACTGTGGGCACCACACTGGTTTACACCTACCACTCAGCTGTCTTCAGGGCACCTGTGCTTTTTAAAAAATTTTTTATTTTATACTGGAGTATAGTTGATTAACAATGTTGTGTTAGTTTCAGGTGTACAGCAAAGTGCTTCAGTTATACATATACATGTATCTATTCTTTTTCTTTTGATGACTTGCTATGTACTCAGTAAATGCAAATAAACTTGATTATTGGCAGAAGGAAAGCACAGAAATAAAGGTAAATCTATTGCAGAAATAGCAAATGAATTCTTTTTTTAATTATTATTTTTTATTGAAGTATAGTTGATTTACAATATTCTATTAGTTTCAGATGCACAGCAAAGTAATTCAGTTATATATACATGTATATATCTATTCTTTTTCAGATTCTTTTTCATTATAGGTTATTAAAAATATTGCATATAGTTCCCTGTGCTATACAGAAGGTCCTTGTTGTTTATCTATTTTATATACAGTAGTCGTGTATCTGTTAATCCCAAACTCCTAATTTATCCCTTCCCCTCTTTCCCCTTTGGTAAACATAAGTTTGTTTTCTATGTCTGTTGAGTCTATTTCTGTTTTGTAAATAAGTTCATCTGTATCACTTTTTTAGACGCCACATATAAACAGTATTATATGATATATGCAAATTAATTCTTAGGAAATAAATTGTGAGTGACTTAAGCAGCCTTATACTTTTTAATATCTGCATATCTGACACTAACTTCTTCCTGCCTTCCATAATTATGAGTTAAAATAATTGTATACACGTGCTTTTAGGTTTTTAAAAACAAGCTGGGGGCTTCCCTGGTGGCGCAGTGGTTGAGAGTCCACCTGCCGATGCAGGGGACACGGGTTCATGCCCCGGTCTGGGAGGATCCCCCATGCCGCGGAGCGGCTGGGCCCATGAGCCATGGCCGCTGAGCCTGCGCGTCCGTAGCCTGTGCTCCGCAACGGGAGAGGCCACAACAGTGAGAGGCCTGCGTACCCGCAAAAAAAAAAACAAAAAAAAAAAACAAGCTGGGATGCTTATAAGCTCAGAAAGATGAAACTGAATGCAGAAATTTTAGCTGCAAAATAAATTGCAGTTGTAACAGTGTCTCCAACACCACGTTGCACTGCACCCACCTTTATGACTCAGAGAAAAGCCTTTCTTGGGAGATAGTGCTCCAAGAAGCTTATAGCTTCCTCCAGGGTGACAATTAAGTCACCTCTACAAGCAATAGCCTTAGAAGGATTTCCTTCCAGTCATTTGTTCTAATCAGGAGATAAGACTACATTAGACTCCTTTTCCCTTGCAAGTTTTACACATGAAAACCTTCACTCTTCAATGAAAAGCTGTATTAACTTCTATGCTGAAACATACATTAATTTGTAGCACAAGCCTTCAGGCTAAAACCAACCCCTCAAGACTGATTTTGCCAGAAGGAAGAATGTCAGAATTCCCAGAGCCTCTTTTCCTGAGTAGTTAAACTCTAGAATATGTCTTCAAAAATTACAGAGGTCTCAAGTTCTTACCTACTGCCACCTTCTGCCTCGAGGCAAGAGGAGAACCAATCCACCAAGGCTGAGAGGTAGGTCACTTTTTTATTTAGCAAAGGACTTGCAGGGTTTTTACTTCAGCAGCACATTCAATAATGTTGGAATGCTACACAGAAGCTTAGCATGGCCATTCTGTAGGGGTGACATGCTAATTTCTATACATATATTTTTTATTTGTTTTTGTTTGTTTTTTTTGGCGGTACACGGGCCTCTCTCTGTAGTGGCCTCTCCCATTGCGGAGCACAGGCTCCGGACGCGCAGGCTCAGCGGCCATGGCTCACGGGCCCAGCTGCTCCGCGGCATGTGGGATCTTCCTGGACCGGGGCACGAACCCGTGTCCCCTGCATCGGCAGGCGGACTCTCAACCACTGGGCCACCAGGGAAGCCCTATACATATATTTTTTAAAAGCTCGATGTACAACAGAGTATGTAGTGCATTAACTTTTGTATAACAAAAGGGGAGGAAAGACTATATATTCATATTTGTCTGTATTGGCATAAAAAAACACAGAGTAGGTAATAAAACTGATAGCTTAGGGAACAGAGGTTTGGAGAACTTGATGGGTGGGGAGAAGAATGGAGGTGAGTCTACTTGGTGTAGCCTTATTGCTTGGGTTTTGAATCAGGGCCATTTATTACTTATTCAAAACTTTAAAAGGTCCCACAGGAAGACATGGTCTTTCTTAATAATATTTAATTTTGTTTTACCTTTGAAAATAATTGTGATACCACTTCGTTCTTTGGTTGTGCATACCAAAGATATAATGCAATATCCATCACTTCTAAGACATGCTTCTTGTGAAAACAGACCACAATTAGATTATGATCATGAATAAAAACCCAGGTAGGCCTTATTGAAAATAAAGGCCAAATTTTTCATCTTTGTCCTGCTGAATTTCTTAGCTGTCTTTCTTCTAATAATAAAAATGCACCAGAAATAAAATAAAATTTCTCTCTATTTCATTATTTATATCACCAATCAGTTAAAAAAAAAAAAAAAAAAAAAAAAAAGCTGTCTAGTGAGGTCCTACTGTATTTTGGTGTATATATCCTAACCTTTACATTTTACAGATGAGGGAAACTGGCTCAGGACATTTCAGTTACTTGCTCACTTTGCTAGCCCAGCATACATGCCCAGCTTTGTCTGATTAGAAAGCTCTCACTCTGCCCAGAGAACCACTGCAGCTTCTCCCAAGGCATGATTCTTCTTGAAAGCAAGTGATACGTTGACCAGAAATGTTCCGCTGCTAAGCTGTGGAAACTCAGGCAGGCATCTTATAAATGAAAAATCAGAGAGAAGTTTCTTATTTCTTTTCCTGCTCTAACATCCAGATGAGTTATGCTACATTGCTGCCTACAATGAAAATAGGTTCTGGAAAGTGCATTAGAAAAATGATCTGACTGCTAAAATGTTTATCCAATGGATGGAAAGAATGTCTTATCGTTTCCTTCCTAACCCTGAGGCTCTATAACTCTTTCTATTTAGACCTCTGAGGAGTTAGGTAGACAGTGCCTATGAATTATTTCATTACCCAAAGCACTGGTTAATAAATGTATAAGATAAAACCACTCTTCTATGATGATCCTCAATACTACTGCCTTATGTAGAGTCAGTCAAATAACTGAACTTTAATAATATTAAGCATGGGATGAATTCTTCCTCTAGTCATGTGCAATTGCCACCAGACCGTGCACAAACCATAAACGACCAAACAAAAACAAAATGTAAATGGGACTATATCAAAATTAAAACGTACTGCTCTTAGGAAAAAAAAACTGTTATGAAAATAAAAAAACAAACAAAACTAAACACACTTTCACCATACAACTGAGCAATCATGCTCCTTGGTATTCACTCAAATGAACTGAAAACTTATGTCCACACAAAATCTGCACATGGCTGTTTACAGCAGCTTTACTCATAACTGCCAAAACCTGGAGGCAACCAAGACACCCTCCAGTAGGTAAATGGATAAATAAACTGTGGTACATCTTGACAATGGAATATTATTCAGCACAAAAAAGAAACGAGCTATCAAGCTATGAAAAGACATGGAGGAGACAACTGCGTATGACCAAGTGAAAGAAGCCAATCTGATAAGGCTACATACTGTATGATTCCAACCATATGACACTCTGGAAAAGGCAAAACTATGGAGACAATAAAAAGATCAGTGGTTGCCAAGGGTTGGAAGGCATGGATGAATAGGCAGAGCACAGAGGATTTTTAGGGCAGTGAAAATACTATACACGATACTATAATGATGGATATAAGTCATTATACATTTTTTCAAACCCATAGAATGTACACCAAGGGTGAACCCTAAGGTAAACTATGGACTTTGAATGATAATGGTGTGTCAATGCAGGTTCATCAGTTGTAACAAATGTACTACTTTGAATGGGGGATGTTGATAATGGAGGCGGTTACGCAGGTGGTTGAGGGGGAGGTGTATGGGAACTCTCTGTACCTTCGTCTCAATTTTGGTGTGAACCTAAAACTGCTCTAAAAAAAATAAAGTCTTGTTTAAAAAAAAAGCATAGAATGAGAGAAGATATTTGCAATACATATATCTTACAAAGGATTTGTAACCAGAAAATATAGAAATCTCTTACAACTCTGTTACAAGCAGCTCAACACAAAAGTGGGCAAAAGATTTGAACAGATACTTCTCAAAAGAAGATAAACGTCTAATGAACCCAAGTAAAGATGCTCAACTCCATTCGTCTATCAGAGACTGATTTAACTTGACATGCAAATTAAAATTACAGTGAGCTACCACTACACACCCACAGGGAAGGTTTACTTAAAGACGTTAATAATATCAGGTACTGGTGAAGATAAGGAGAAACTAGAACTCTCAACCATTTCTGCTGGGAAACCAAACTACAACAAACACAACACTAAATGTAAACTTATCATACAGCAAAGCAATTCCACTCTTAGGTGCTCACCAGGAGAAATAAAAACACAATTCTACAAGAAGTCTTGAAAATCAAGGTTCATACCAATTTTATTCATGGCAGCCAAAAAGTGAAAACTACCTAAATGTCCATCAATAGGAGAATGGATAAACAAATTGTAGTATATTCATAAGATGGAATACTAAGAAATTTTTAAAAAAATCTTGAACTACTTAGATATGCAAGGACATGGGTGAAACTCAAAAACATTACATATGAAAGAAGCCATACACAAAAGGATACATACTGCATGATTTCATTTATATGTAATTCTTACTAAGGCAAGTAAATTTATAGTGATAAATAGCATATCAGAGGTAGCCTAAGGCCAAGATTGATTGCAAAAAGACATCAGGGAATTTTGGGGGGGTGACGATAATATTCTATCTTGAATGTGTATACAGGAGTACACATTTTTCAAGATGCATTAAGTTGTAAATTTAAAATAGGTGTCTATTTTATGTAAGTACACCACAACAAAGTTGTTTTATGGAAAAAAGTTCTTGTCAAGATCAGGTTCTGTCACAACAACTAAGCAAAAGATGAAGATAAAATTTTTCTTTAATTTTTAAAAAATATTGTGAACGTGTTTATGTTCTAAAAATGTTTAAGGTAGAGATACATTATGTAAAATTCTGACTACAGTGTCTGAGATATGGTAGGTGATCAACAGATACTAATTTCATTCTTTTTTCCAGTTGTTTGTGTGTGGAAAATGTAGGTAAATACTGAGAGATACAGCAAAAGGACAAGATTATGAGTCAATGGTTAGTCATCTAAGAACAATGAGAGGAGTTTAGTATTTTATGAAAGGTCGTCCCTCTTGTGATTTTTAATATGACCTGGGTTTCAGAATGTCCTTGCTGTTTACATTCTTAACTCTGGCATCTCTCACTTTTCATTGGACTCATTTGGCGTTTAGTACACATTTCCTATATTAGACATTTCATTTTTAAGCAAACATCCTTGTTTTTCAACTCTGTCACCAATTCTTAGAAGGCAAGAATTACGCCTGATACCTTTTATTTTTGTATTGCTGATTTGCACAGAAGAAGCATTCAGCAAAATTTGAATATTGTTGATGAGATGGATAGTCTCATCTTTGAAAATATTGTTGATGAGATTGATAGCCTCATCAATATTATTTAATCAAATAAATTAAATATTATTAACTTCCATATAAAATGAAAAACTTTGATTAAGTCAGATATTTTAAGGTCTTTTTCTTTCTCTTAATATATTTATAAACCTACAATCCTTCATTTATTCAGTTGCTTAGTCTCTTAATAAACACACATTGAACATCACTGGCCAAGCATTAAGTGCTGGAAATACAGAGATTATTATGTGCTCATATTCTAGAAAAAATGTCAAATACAGCAACAAATTTATAACGGTGGGTCAAATGCATCATGAGAAGTGTGTGGACAGGGAGAAAGATGGTGCTGAGATAAGGTTCCAGATAAAGTTCACAAAGAAAATTCTGATCCATCCATTCATTATCTAATCTAAAATTCTGCAATCAACTGTAATGCCACTTAGATATCTGAATGTAGATGATCTATAATTGATACTATCAATAAAGATTGAGTTATTTGGGCATTAAGATTGTGGCTATTTTCCCAGGCAAGGACAGTAACTCCTCTTCTCTGGTTACTTAAACACCTGCAGTTATGCCTAAAGACAGTAAGCCCATCCAAGCCTTCACTTTTATTTATGAGAAAGAAACTTTGTTTGCATAAGACAGCCCAGAGAGTCAACAGTGAACCCATAAATTAGGATATGAAGTTGATGTCTTCCATTTTGGACCTCAGTGGAAGGTCAAGGCGACTACTATGGGCAGCTTTCTTCCACAGAGGGAAACATTTCTGGCAATTCTGAATGAGAAGCAGGTCACAAGGATTTTGTCTACTTATGTATTTCCTTGACTGCAATTTGATATAAGGAGGTAATCTGGGCCAATCTGCTCTCTCTCTCTCTTTTGGCCAAAAAAGGGGAAATAGCATTAGGAAAACAGTTCAAGTTATTACATCTTCATTCAGTTGAAAACTCAAATGCTCATGCTACCTCGTTGGTCAGGGACCTTCTATATGATGTTTCCTTTATGAAATTTTCCACCGCCTGCAACTTTCCTTTACCCAGAAAATCCCTCCTTATCCTCCAGATCCTAATTTACACGGCACTTTCTGAAAGATGGCTTCCTTGGCTGCATGCCTTCAAATACACAACCAGCTCCTATCCCAACAGATTAGTAAAGTTTCCCTCATATGCTCTCACACTACTTCTTCATAAAGCTTACAACATTTGTAATTAATTAGTTATTTGTTTATTTTCTGCCTTCCTTACCAGTCTGCACCCTCTGTATGGGCAGACACTGTTTCTAGCTTGTTTGTACTATAGGCACCTAACAGCTATTTGTTTAGTAAATGAAATTTACACACAGTAATGAAATTCAGGGAAATAATGTTTTCAGCTTGTTAACCAGAAATCCAAGATAAAGCATTTATATATTACATAAGTAATTCTCACAATTTTTAAATAGCATCCTAGTTTGATAATGTTGTATTTCCCTTCTGCACTATTGAGCATTACTATAAAACCTAGGGTTCTATTTAACATAGAAGTTACTTTTATGGCAATATGTGTAATTCCATTTTATCATAATTAAACACAGAAAAATAAAATGCTATATGAAGCAAAAGGCAAAACTTTCTTTAGATACTATGGTTGTCCTGACTCACATCTTTTCTGTTTTGACCCTACTCTTGTTTACCAGAACCATTCACAACATCCCAACTTCTATGGTTTCCTAAGAGGTTTGACTGAATCACATTGAATAATTCAAATGATACATATTTTGGTAGCATTGTATTTTTTCAAAGTGTGCACTGAACTAAAGTCACTTTTATACTGCTAACAAAATACATCATGTATCATATAATCACCCCGTTTTGGCATGATTGTGCTACGTAAAGTCTATTCAGATAGTAGTCATTTACTATTGAGTTTTACTTTTAGATGGTTATAAATTCTATCACAATTAAGACTGTCAGAAAATTTTTCTGAAAGTTGGAAATAAGGCAAAAAGGTGGGGAACTTATCCTTATCCATAAAAGGTCGATGGCCACCCAAGGATTGTCGAGGCAGGAGCAGTGCTATCCCAAAGAAATTTCCATGAAGATAGAAATGCTGCCCAATATGGTAGCCCCTAAGCCAGTACAGCCATTGAGCATGTGAAAAGTGGATAGTGGGGCTAAGGATCTAAAAGCTTTATTACGTTTAATTTTAATTAATTTGAGTTTAAATTTTAATAGCCATATTTAAAGAATTAGTGGCTACTTTATTTATTTACAGGTCTAGAGGAATGTACTACTTGTCTCATTTATTATTATTTTTGAATTTTAGAATTTTATTTATTTTTTTATACAGCAGGTTCTTATTAGTTATCCATTTTATACATATTAGTGTATATATGTCAATCCCAATCTCCCAATTTATTATTATTAAAACACCTAGACTTAGTAAAATTACTTGTTAATTTGTAGAATTTTATCCAATAGATATGCAAATAATTTTTGCCCAGTGGAGCAAATAACCCCAAAGATTTATGACCTGTTAGATATTAGCCAGTTTTCAAATCTGACGTAGTAATTTTGCTTTAACATATCTTTGTTAATTTGCCTATGTATACATAATGCTTCACATTTTCTCCAAAGCGATCGTAACATCTGGTTTCTTTATTAATTAATATGTGCAACTGTATATATTTGTTCATTTTATATTTTCCAGAGAGGCATGATTTGAAAATTAGACTTTAGCAGTTTTGGAGGTCACCCCCAAAAGCCCCTAAAATTCACTTATAAAATTATTTTTGAGATTTCTCAGAGAGCACCCGATAAATGACAAAGATTTGTTATTTTACTCTATAAAAGTGAAAAAAATTGCTAGAAATAATTAGGTTTGTTTGGCAGTTTCGTAGTTACTAATTAGTGCAATACTATTATATAAGAGCTGTAAAATCAGAATAGAGACTCAGACTTCCTTAGGCTAATTTGCATAGATAAAGTGTTAATATAAATATTTCGGAAACGAGATGCTTTGTGGGGAAGGCCCTGGAGATTCTTCAGTGACTTCCGTAATATGTTGTTGTCTCAGAGAAAACATTGGTCAAACCATTATGAGAGCCCTATTAAAGAATTTTACTCTCCTCTCTTCTGACATCATTGGTTATTGTCAGAAATTAACAGCCAATCAGTCTCATCATCAAACAGTTCTCTGTTTTTGGACGCCTGCCTGAAGGCGCTGCTATAAGCTATAGGCTAGAACCGGTGTCTTCGACAAAGAAGGTCAGTCCAGGAGCCTCATACAAAGGACAGTACCAGTACTCTTCAAAGAATAGACTCTGCGGGATAGGCTTCTAAACTCACATGGCTTAGACAGCTTTCAGGCTGTACCAGTGAAATGAGTCAGGTGTTGCTGGACTCCTTGTAATCTAGAAGCAGGCATACTGCATGAAAGGATTAACCACCAGGACTAAATGAGCTCATGGGGAAAAAGCAAGTGTGATTATTTGTCTGGAGTATGCTTGGCATTATTTTAACATTCTATTTTTTAATGAGCATATAAGGAAATGCTTTCTCTTCCTTCTTAAGTTATCTCTAATCCTAACATTAGAAAGTTATGCTTTTGTAAACTGAAATTAAATGTTCTAAATGGTATCTGAGTCTCACCAACCCACTTGGAATTTAGAAGTAAATATTTTTTACTGAGTCTCCTTCCTTTCCATGGCAATAAATATAAATATATAATAAAATAATAAAAATTATAATATAAAAATAATAAAATAATTTAAAATCTCCATAGTATCAGTAGGAATCTATCACCATAGTTACCAGGATATAACTACACAAATCAGGGTTGCAAACAAGTCTATGCTTGGAGTGTCACATTTCAGATGGATTCTTACTTAAGTATGGCAGCTTATCATTATAGAACATATGCGGAGTGGACGCCCACAAAGCCTTTCTAGGAAGCTGATCTAGTAGGTTAGGGAACTTAGCAAATTTGAGGGAGCTCTAAAAGAGAAGCTTTCACCTAAATGTATAGGTATTGCAGGTGAAATCTAGTGGAAAGAGTGTTTTGGGGTTGGTTTCCTAGCCTTAAGATAGAAGAGGTATTAAAAGTGAATTTTAAAAGTCCAACTTAAGATTCCTTATGAAAATTTCCAGACAGAAGTAAATTTTGTGGGGGAAAATACTTAAAAGTCACTCATAGCAATTTTACACTTAAAAATTATATATATACTGTGGCTGTTTGTGTACAGGTGTATATTTTAGGGCTGCATACTGATCAGATGGTAAAACTCCAAAAGTGTTTAGATGTGAGTCACTCCAAGTATCAAGAAACTAGCATCTTCACCAATGAACTCACTTCTTCAACTTGAGCCTGAACCCTGTGCTGTGCGCTGTGAAGTGCCACGTGCATCTCACTGAACTTCTTGAGAAGCTGTGTTTGACAGGCCAAGTCCAGTAAGCACAGTGCTGGCAAGGGACATGTATCTAACCTCCTTGGGTGTGGTCATCTCCTTCGGGCATTCCCTAGAAGGAACAGCACCTTAATTAATCCCCATCCAGCACTGTGCTGGTGGGTTCTGAGGAGGCGATCAAAAATATACCATAACTGCATCTGACAAAGCTCCTCATGGAGACTTGGTCTTTAGGAAATTCAGGAGCATTGTTCTCTTTTTCTGCTGTCCGTGGAAGGGGCTATCTTTTCTGCCTCAACTCTGTGATTATAGAATCACCTGAAGAATCTAAAGGGGGACAGGAGTGATAAAATAGTCCCATACTTGTTTATTTGACTAGGTATTCAAAGGAGTGAATTCATAAAGTTGCAACAATACTTTATAAGTTATAATGGAAATTTAAATCTGCCCCAGATATGGTCATGGACACTCGATATGCTGTCTCATTCTTCTCAAAACTCTGTAAAGAAAATCTCATTCTTCTCAAAACTCTGTAAAGTTTTATCAAGGGGGTGGAATGCTCAAGATTTCAAGGTTTAAGAATGACACAGAATGGATTTAAATTGCAGTAGGTGTGCACAAAGTCTGCACTTATTCTATTAGAGCACATGCTGCCCTCTGCTTGGCTGCATCTTTTACTGGGATCCCTGATGATATGTCACTTTTTCAGGGAACCTTCTAGACAACCACATCTAAAAAAGCCACCAAGTCGTTCTTTATCTTAGCACTCTCTTCTAATTTTCAAGTTAGTACCTATCAGAGATATTCTGTAAGAAATTATAATAATAATTTTTAAGAAGTTTAATTATCATGTGTTTGGTTCATAATATTTGTTTGTTGCCTATTTCCCTTCACGAAATGATGGAATGATGGAGACCACGAATGTTCGACATACCTTGTTTACTAGTCTAAATTCCACACCTGACATACATTAAGAAATTGATAACTATTTTTAAAAAGATAATCCATTATTATTTTAAACAGAAATAATAATAAAAAGATAATCCAAAAATATTAAATGCTGTGTCCGTAAAATTTTACATTAACTCCAAAGTGCAAACTGCAATTATTACATTATATGTGGGGGAATAGCAAAGCTCATTTGCAACTTAACATCTATGAAATCATGATTAATATTTGTCAACAGTTTCCTTAGAGTTTTTAACTTCTTCCCTCTTCAATAAAAGACCTAAGGGAAGGGACTGAGCATATATTAGTCGTGTCCCATGTTTATATCAGTTACAGTTGTGAGAATCAGGAGGGACAATTAATGTTTGGGATGAATCAGCTTATCAACAATGCACGGCACACATTTCATATTGTTAATGGCTCTTTTCTACCCAAAGGCTGTGTCTCATCTATTTAAAAGCCTTCTGCCGTACCTACAAACTTATTTCTTTATACGTAAAATCAATTTCTGTAAACGACATCTTTGCTTTTGAGAAAAGCTTCTTCCGAAAAAATTTTCGGGATAAAAATGGATAATCGCTTACCCCTATTGCCAAACTCCAGCAAAATACAAAACTCATCCCTCCTGGTTTGCACAACTGTAACTGTTGCCACTAATACTCTTTCTTTCCATTCCCTTTAGGTCTTTTATTTAATAAGGGAAAATCATAATTAGATTTCAAAGAAATTCTCAAGTGACATATAATTCCTATTTATTGTGGCTTGTATATGTGGCCAACAGAATCTGAAAAACTCATGTAATCACCTTGCAGGACAAATTGAGAAGGACTATTTGTCATTTCTTTACATTTGTTTCTTTACCCCTTCAACAAACACGAAGTGCTTCCCATTGGAAGACAATCCCCAGCTGCATTTTCCACAGCTTCTACCAGGAGACATCTCTTCTTACTCAAAGCACAGGTGCTCAGAAAACCAAAATAAAAGTAAACTGAAATACCAGAACAAGTTTTGCTGATGTGTCTTTGCTCCCTTCACGCTAGTTTCTTCTAGGTGGTTTAGCCGTGTAAAAGCTATTTTTTCCATCTTTCTTGAAGGTCTCACTAAGCACCAGTTTCAAATGGAATGTAATGTTCTTTAGAAGCGCCCCCCCCCCCCGAAGGCTGCAGGCAAAATCGGTGCAACCAGATTTGCTATCCAGATTTGCTATCTGCTGAACCTCTTTAAATAAAAATATGTATGTAAAATTAATCTTTTAGAAATACCTACCTTACTTAATCAGGAAATCTAGACAGTACTGATATTCACCTGGATCTCCAGGGCAAGGAGACTTTTCAAGGCCTAAGGGGTTATCCTATTTTCACACTTGAACAAATTAGCTTTCGCTTTTGCTTTTTTTTTTTTTTTTTTTTTTTTAGCGGTACGCAGGCCTCTACTGTTGTGGCCTCTCCCGTCGCGGAGCACAGGCTCCGGACGCGCAGGCTCAGCGGCCATGGCTCACGGGCCTAGCTGCTCCGCGGCATGTGGGATCTTCCCGGACCGGGGCTCGAACCCGTGTCCCCTGCATCCGCACGCGGACTCTCAACCACTGCGCCACCAGGGAAGCCCTCGCTTTTGCATTTTATTCTTCAGCTTATACTCCACTTGTTTGCCAGCAATTCCAGATTTCTGCTGAGCACTCTTCCCACTGTCTTCAATTGACTCTAGCCAGTGGACTTAATTTCAGGGCTTAAATTCAGGAAGAAGTTTCAGGTTCTGAGCAAAGTATCAAATTCTGAATAAGATCTATGTTCTCAAGACTTTTTCCCCTAAGTCATCACTGAATTCAATGAATCTTTAGACTGAACATAAAATGAAGTTATTTAAAATTATTTATGATAAGACATGTATGGGTATGACATAAAACTGAAGATTAAGGCTGCAAATCATAGGTTGAGCAAGAATTTTCAAGCTAAGTATTAATTTGAAGAATTGAGTCAACATTCTAAACTTGGAATACAGAAAATGTTTTTAAAAGAGAAAGAGAGAGACTTTATTAACAAAAGTTCATGGAGCTATCTAGTATATTGTTATACCAACTAAAAATAAACTTTAAAAATTACTTTTGGGGCTTCCCTGGTGGCACAGTGGTTGGGAGTCCGCCTGCTGATGCAGGGGACATGAGTTCGTGCCCCGGTCCGGGAGGATCCCACATGCCGTGGAGCAGCTGGGCCTGTGAGCCGTGGCCGCGGAGCCTGCGTGTCCAGAGCCTGTGCTCCGCAATGGGAGAGGCCATAACAGTGAGAGGCCCGCGTACCGCAAAAAAAAAACAAAAAAATTACTTTTGCATCACAGAATATTGAAAGGCTGTTACTAACCCCAACCTGATTTCCCTAATTTCCACTAGAAGCAAGGCATTGTCTTCAAAAAAATTTTCCCTGCTTAAGAAATATCATATAGCAATATTAGCATGTTATTTTTATATATTTATATTCACTTGCATTTAAGGATTTGCACATTAATATAAGCTTTGTAAATTTTTGTTACATTTTGAAAAATATGGGTAGCATATTTGTATAGTAAATATTCAATCAGAATGTTCTAAATTTACCAAGTATGGAACAATAAGACTCAATTTCTCCCTCCCTCATATCCTCTGTCCCTCTTTCTTCTACAAAATTGAGTTTTAGAACTATAGGTGTATTTTCCAAAGTTTGATACTTAATTTGAAATCTCACTTAGGGTATTCCAATATAGAAAATATAATGTACTTAATTTTTGAAACACTTAAAAGAATTTTAAAATTTATTTTTAAAATTGCTCTCATTGAAGTCACTTTTTCGATACTGATGAATTGCTTTGTGTCTTAGTTTGATATTTTCTTTCCTGAAATAAATTAAATGACACTGTTTATCTTAAAATTTTCTATGAACTGACCATTAATATGACTTAACATTTTATTGAGTTATAAATATGTTTACCTAATACATTTTGGTGTAAGTTTCCTAAATCTGATCTAACTTCTAAAGTAATAATCTAATCTGACAGTTTGACAAGGCTTTAAAATTTTCAAAGAGATTTTAATGCAGGAAATTTGTACGAAGGCCCTAAAAAAATCAACTTCAATTGATTTGTAAAATACTTAAAGGGAATGTCCAATTTTCTCTGTAGAGTCATCTTTATTTAGGTTTTCTAACAGCAAACTACTCCCTTACCACACATAACCAGATTTATTGTTGAACAAGAAAGGGAATCTAAGGTTATTATTTTTTTTAAATATAATCTACTAATTGTAGTACTGAGTATAGTATGGTCAAGAGAAAGCAAACTAGATTTTTCTTCAGTGGCTTTACACTGAGAGGTACAGAATGGCCTAACAGCTTTCTGGCAGCCCACATTTATGATAAGAGTATTTGAAACCAGAAATAAACGAAGCATAAAAAGACTCCTACACCGCACCACTGCAATGATTAGAAAGGACCTTCTTGAGCTTTGAAAACAGAAAGCAGCGAGCGAGCAAGCAGCCTGCAGCCCTGAGCAAAAGCTCTTTCCCATCAAAACTCTGTTGCAAATCCAGCTTCTCCTCTTGCAAACCCACAGGCTAGAAGAGGGAACCACAGCCACTCCAAAGTGGAGTCTCAGGCCCATCATTAGTGGTTTCTGTCACCTTCTTGGTGCTTTTCCTTCATGAATGAAATATGTAGATGGCATCTTACATTGGATCCTTCAATGAGGAAGAAGGTCAGAAGAGGTAGTTAACACAGCCAGCACATTAGAAATCTGTGACCGATGTACTTACACCTCCAAATGCCTCCAGATTTCAGCCTCTGGAAATATCTAGCCCATTTCTTTATGGCACTGTTGCTTCCATCAGCTGTGGAAATTAACATAAAATAATATAGTAACCCAACAAGTGCTGGACAGTGTTCCAGAGCATCAGATTAAGTGAACACTAAAGGCACACTGACAGTGTACAAAATCTGAATGATAAACAGCAAGTAAATACCTTCCGATCCACCAGAAGGGGGAAGGATGCTGAGCTGCTACGGCTGCTGCCTGCTCTCTTGTGTAACAGCAAAGGCGGCTCAATCCCTCTGACAAGCAGTGAAGCTTGGCTGCCTATTGGCGTCTGGGCGGTCCTAGTGCCTGCCCCAGGTTAGCACACAAGGTAACTCTGAAGAGCCTATTTCTTGTGATTCTTCTAGTGGGTTTCATCAAGGGTTTTTCAGGTACGTCAGCTTGTTAAGCATTAGGGAAGTGGGGCTTGGGTTGGAAAAAAGTGATTAGTAAACAGGGTTTCTAATGTTTCCAGATACTGTTGAAACAAACAAAAAGATTACAGATGATCTTGTCTGTTAAATAAACTGTGCTATTGAAAATATTAGAGCCAGAGGGCTTATAGAAAGAAAACTAATTCCCACACCTACTAAACTGACTGTAATCCATGTCTTTTGCTCCCCGCCTCCTATATCTAAAATGTAAAGGGAAAAAAAATGAAGAAGTAGGGGAATCTTTAAAAGCTTGATAAATCTTTTATTTGCAAAAAGTATTTGTTAAAGACCTAAAAACTCCATGTTTAGTATACTCTGTTTAGAAGTCTCCAATAAAATAAATGCAAAGCAAACAAAATAGAGACCTATAGGAGCTTATTCTCTAAGAGAGGCAAAATGTACAGAACTCCAGATAAACACCACCCTCCATCTTTCTCTATTCATTGCCCCACTTATTTTTCCTTTGTAGCACCTTTTCCCATATAACATTTTTACTTTTTTATTTAGCTACTGTCTAACTCCCCACTGCAGCATAAGTTCTATGAGGGAATCTGTTCTATTTATTTTGATGGAATAATACTTTGAGCGCCTGGAAAGTTACTTAGCACATCGTAGGCCCTCAGTAAATAAATATTTGTGGAAAGAATGAACAAGACACCAAGCTAAGAAATTACACTAAAGAAAACAAGTACAAAAGTTAATCTCTTAACTGATTAAATTCAATTGGCAGATCTCTCTTAAGCAGCTGTTTTATTTAAGGGATTGTGTTGAGTTTATATTTGCCTTTAAGAAGCTTATAATTTAAATGTAGAGAAGAGATATTAATATATGTCTGCAATCAGACAATTATGTGCACATATAACATTTGCCATAATGGAGTAAACAATAAGCAGCATGTACAATACTTGCTAGGGGTTTTGTTTTGACATTATGAATATGGTGTTCAGCCAGGGGATTGGGTTTGAGAATTCAACACTGATTTCTCCCCCCAAGTACTTAGTTAGAGTTTGGTTGCCAGTAGGCTGTTTGGTTCAGAACGGATCAGAATCTGGAAAGTCAACTCCACTAAGATTTATTAAAAGAGTAAATGTAAGTACTAACACAGGTGAAGAGAAGGAAGGCAGGTAGGTGGGTGCTCCAGGCCCCAGCTCAAAGCCTCAGGAAATCACCAGGAGTGTCTAGCATCCTCCAAGAGGTAGCTGCCTTCGAACAGTGCGGGGCCCCTCATACCTAGTGGTCCAGGAGGTCAGACCTTGTAGGTGAGAAATGGCAGCCAGTAGCAAGAGTTTTGGCCCATAACAAGGTTTGCTGGTAAGGCTGAGGCTCAGAATTTCAGAGACCAAGAGGGGAGAGAGGGAAGATGCAATATCAAAGTAAGACTCTCCCCATGGAGAACACAAGGTGGAATGTTCTTATAGGAAAAGTACACACCCAAAACTCACAGGGTCGGACTGAGCCCAAAACTCACAGGGTCAGACTGAGCCCAACAGTAAGTGGCAGTCATGCTTTTTAAGATCTAAGGATCTGGGGCTTCCCTGGTGGTGCAGTGGTTGAGAGTCCGCCTGCCGATGCAGGGGACACGGGTTCATGCCCCAGTCCGGGAAGATCCCACATGCCGCGGAGCGGCTGGGCCCGTGAGCCATGGCCGCTGAGCCTGCGCGTCCGGAGCCTGTGCTCCGCAACAGGAGAGGCCACAACAGTGAGAGGCCCGCGTACCGCAAAAAAAAAAAAAAAAGATCTAAGGATCTGGAAGTCAATCAGTTGGATTGATCTCAAGTCACATGCAGGTCAAGCAGATGTGACTGTGTTTGGGGAAGAGCTGCCTGAAGAGAGAGTCAGGCTAGTCATTAGAGAGTCAAGTTAAGCCAGAGTAATTTTGCCTCATGAAAGAAAATTGTTTTGTTGAGCCCACAGATTATGATTAGTTTATCCATTGCGTTTCTTTCCACTCTTCTCAATTTAGCATGTTTTCTGAAATGAGATCCTGTTTTAAAGAAAAAGTTGACTGCCAGCAAAAGGTGCTAACGTACGCTCCAGAGATGCTGATAAGTACATAAGGTGTGCGCACAAGACTGTAGCAGAGGAATGGCTGTGGCTGGCATAAGAGAGAGGCAATACCCCTCCATCAAGCCTCTCTTTGTAGCCACTCATTTTTATGAGTTGGAGAGCATCCTGGGGAAACGATGCACTATGTCCATGGTTGGCCCTCAGAAAAATACTGACATGTCGTCTTTGCATGATACCAAGTGGAGTAGGGCTGCTGAGAGACATGTCACTACATACATAGAAATTTATAAAAATCAAAAAGATTCAATCAACATAAAATAAAACGATCTAGTGAATATAGGGGAAAAACAGAGAATGTACCTTTTTTCATATAAATATGGAACATATATCAAAACTGACCATGCCTTAGGTCATAAAACAAGTTGCAAAAACTTCTAAAGAATCAATATCACACAGACGATGTTCTCTGGCCAGAGTGTAATTGCATATGTCAGCAATGAAATGATAAACCAAACATTCCTATACAGTTGATAAATAAAACCACATGCCTAATAATTCATGAGTCAAAGAAAAAATGAATACACAAAGTTAAAAGTAATTAGAAATGTACAATCATAAAAATACTACATATGGGAGGCTACAAAAGCATACTTAAAGATAAATTTATAGTCTTCAGTTAGAAAATTAACAAATAAAAAGGCAGAAAATTATGGAAGACGATACTGAATAATAAATATCAGAGAAGAAATCAATGAAATAGAAAACAAATCTACACTATAGAAGTAAAGAATATAAAGAACCAACAAAGCCAACAGTATTTTTTTTAAGTTAATGAAAGAAGTAAATATTTGGCTAGAATTTTTAATTATTAAAGAAAGAAGGCATTTTAGAACACCCATTTTAGAACACCACAGAAGACATCTTTTCAGTTTCTTAAAAAGTTTAACGTACATCTGACGTATAACCCATCCATTCCACTCCTAGGTAGTTGTCCAAGAGAGATGAAAACTATACAAAAATTTGGATGTGAGTTTTCATAGCTTTAGTTGTAATAATTGAAAATGGAAAATAATCTACATGTTGATCAAGAGATGAATGAATAAACATATTGTATATTTGTATAGTGGGATAAAACTCAACAATAAAAAAGGAATTAAGTGTTGATATATGTAACAACATAGATGAATCTCAAAATCCTTATGCTGAATGTAAAAAGCCAGACAAGGAAGGGTACATATTGTATGCTTTCATTTATATAAAATACTAGAAGATGCAGATTTATCTATAGTTACAGAAATGAAACCAGAGTTTGCATGGGGACAAGGGGCAAGAAGAGACTATCGGGAATGACCGATGATGAATATGTTCATTATCTTGATTATGGTGATGGTTTTATAGTGTTTACAGAAGTCAAAATTCACTGTGTTCGGTTGAGTCCTCAAGAGGCAGATACCACAATAGGATCAGATTTTAAAAGAGCAGTTGGGGGGAAAACCTGAGAGGAAAACAGGTGAGGGAGATAGAGGAGCCTGGGAGAACCATGAGACTACAGTACAGAACAGACCAGCTATGGGAGAAAGGAAAGTAGGATGGAAAACAGGAAGGTCCTGGACAAGAGTATAGTTCTAAGAAATGTTGGCAAGGTTGAAACAGAGTTCTCTGGGCCCATCAGTGGAGTCCTGCATCTCACAGGAAAGGGTCTGTCTTAGTTCTCTGCTGTACTTGGTCACTGGGTAAGAGCATCCTGTGGGAAGTGTGGCCTTGGTCCAAATGCAGTGATGGATTTCAGAGCATAGCAGTCAGCACTGTTAGCCAATTACTCTCCTAGCAGTAGGAGATCTGAGAAGGACAGTCCCATGGCTACCCCCTCACCAAATTAGACACATTAAAAACGTGCTGTTGATTGTATGTCAATTATGACTCAATAAAATTATTAAAATGAGAGAGCCAATAGTGGATAAAGCAGAAGTTAAACATAAAAAGAGAACACTATGGACAACTTTATGCAAACAGACTTGGAAACTTGGAAATGGACAAATTCCTAGAAAAATATAAATTACCAAAACTGATTTAAAAAAACAGAAAGTCTGATTAATTCTAGCATTATGAAAGAAATTAAAACAAGTACTCTACAATCCAGTAATCTTATTCATGAGATGCTATCTAAGAGACATATACAGGAATGGTCATGGCAGCAATGTCTGAGTGATAAAAACTTGAAACATTCAAACTGCCATGAAAAGAAGATTAGATAAACCAGTTGTGCTCTAGTTAAACAAATAATAATACACAGCACTACAAATGTATAATCTTATACACAACCAAATTTTGAAACATATATTTAACTAAAAGCATAAATCCCAGAAGAATAAACATGATACAGTTATAGAGATAAAAATGTAGAATTAAACAGTATGCTGTGATAAACTACATATTTAGAAAGCCAGGATTTCACACTTAGGCCAGGGATCACTTCTGACATGTGGTGAAGAAGTATGATGCGCAGTCTGTTAGTAATGGTCTAATTCTTGAGCTTGTGGGCATTCACTATACGCTTATGCTTTTTACCTTACATGTGCCTTATATTAATCCTTTGTACATAACAACTAATATATATAATATATATATATCTTCTTAAAAGAGACATAAAAGAGAGAAAAATCCTACTCCTGCAGAGGAAATAGCATGTGCAAAGATACTGGAGCAGCAAGTTGGAAAAATAATATGGAACAAACGAGATATAGCAGGTGAGGTGAAGTTGGTAGTGGGGAAGGAGAGGCACAGTTCATGGGAGTCTACGTAGTACCGATACCAGTCCTATTATAGTTAACATCTCACCTTGTTGGGAAGATGGTCTTTGCAAACTTGACCTTGTTTCTCTTAAGTGCTGGTTAGTCATGCCATGACTGCAGGCACAGCTCACAGAGAAGCCTGGATCAAGCATCATTGATCCAGAATTCATGTATCAGTGGAACTTTCCAGTTCCTCATGAGGACCTGCTAGGTTTTCAGTTTGAAACCATGCTTAAGTGTACCATTTCAATTTGTAATCTCATCTTACTTCTCTCACTACAAAAGTTCATATAAAAATAACATTTTTTCTGCTTACAAAGATAAGTAATATATAGTTATTATGGAAAATGTGAAAATACAGATAAGCACGAAGTAGATATTAAACTTCACCATGATGCCAATACTGAAAATACATCCTGTCTGGGACTTCCCTGGTGATCCAGTGGTTAAGAATCTGTCTTCCAGTGCAGGGGACATGAGTTCGATCCCTGGTAGGGGAACTAAGATCCGGCATGCCGTGGAGCAACTAAGCTCACAAGCCGCAACTACTGAGCCTGCGCAAGCCACAACTAGAGAGAAGCCCACACACCTCAACGAATAGCCCACGAGCTGCAACGAAAATCCTGGGTGCTGCAACTAAGACCCAACACAGCCAAAAATAAATAAATACCTAAATAAATTTTTTTTTAAAAAAGATACATCCTGTTTAAAGATTGGTGTACGAACACATACATAAACATCGCATTTTATTTCACAAAATTGGAAATAGATGTCATTTTAAAGCCTGTTATCTCTCAAACTGTTGTTATTGTTACTATTGTCATGTTGTCTCTAATTCATTACAAATTCTTCAAATATAGGAGTTGGCAAACCATAATGTAGGCCAAATCCAGCTTGCCACATATTTTTGTAAATGAAGTTTTATTAGAACACAGCCATGCTCATTGGTTTGTATATTGTCTATGGCTATAACAGCAGAGTTGAGTAGCTGTGACAGAGATCCTACAACTATTTGGCCTTTTCTAGAAAAGAGTGTAAACCCTTGCCAAAGACATCGTTTTTAATAGCTACATAATATTCCATTTTATGAATGTATCATAAACTAATGAATTTCTGACCATTAGATGTTTTGACTACTTCCAATTTTTTTCCTCTTCTGATCTCTTTGGCTCACAAATCTTTGCAGCCATCGTAAAAATGAAATCATTGGATCAAAGTAAATGCCTTCCATAAGGCTTCTGAATCGTGTGGCCAAATGTTCCTCCAGAAGATGGCGCCAACTGACATCACCACCACAAAACTTCTGAAACGAGTATCTACATCCACGGCACACACATTCTCACGGCCTGTTCGGCTCATTTACTCTAGGTGCTTATTAATGATCCTTTAGTCACAATATTAATGACCTGTTTCGGCCTGTCTTCCCTGACCTCTCTCAGGCCTTTGACATATTGACCCTCTTTTCCCTTGTTTCCGAGGCTCTCCAGTTTCCTGCTTTGTCTCTATTCACTGTGTCTGTACCTTCTTCCTCTTAGCTATTCTTCTTCCTCCAGCATCTTCCTGGTGGAAATTTCTCAAGAATAGACCTCGGCTCTTGCCTAAGCTCTCTTTTCTCTCAGCTTTTACATTTGATCTCTTTTCTCATATCCAGCTTTATAATATCTTGCCACTACTGCCTACCTACCTTCATTTTGGCATATTTTAGCCCTGTTCTAAAATGCTGAAATGGTCTCCTGACTGTCTATTGTTACACCTTCCTGGATTCTTTTATTGATATACACTCTTGCTAGATTGTTTCCTTTTTAAAAGTTCTAATGACATTAATTTCCTGCTCATAAATCTTCAATGAATTTACATTGCTTACAGAATAAAGATAAAATTCCTTTCATTAGTATTTAACACTCTTCAAATTGGCCCCAACTTGCCTGTCAGAACTTCATTTCCTTAACTAGTCTGTTTGCCAAGCTTTAAAAAATTAAACTATTCTCTAGTCTCCAATCATGGATTTTAAAATCCTTATGTATTTTTGTGAGTTCTATATGCATAAGATGCCTCTTTACCATTTGCCCTAATGCCCTCTGCCCAAGCCATCAAATCGTACCCATTCTTCAAGGCCGAGGTCTAATGCAGCTTCTTTTACAAAGTTTTTGCCTTATCCTATCAGCCAGGAAGTGTATCTCCTCCTGTGAACTCGCCAAAGTAGTTATATTTTTTATCCATACCTGTCATATAGTACTTTCTACATAATGATGTAGAATATTTTGCTATTTGTTTTACACTAATTTACTGCATGCTTTGTGCCTTCTTTTTCTTTGAATTTTCACTGTGCTGTGGCTTCCACAAAATAGAGATATAATTGAATGAATGAGCTGATTATTAGCCCAACAGAGGACAGACTCGAAGTAGTTCAATATCTTTTGATTCATCCAGCAATGGAATAAAAACCAGAGCTTTAGAGTTTCAGGCCTTCTTTTTTTGTATTTTATTTTATTTATTTTTTTAGTGGAAGTATAGTTGATTTACAATATCATGTTAGTTTCAGGTGTACAGCATAGCACAGCGATTCAGTTTTATATATATATATATTTTCTTCTCCATATTCTCTTACCATATAGGTTGTTACAAAATATTGAGTAGAGTTCCTTGTGCTCTGCAGTAGGTCCTTGTTGATTATTTTATATATAGTAGTGTGTATTTTTTTAATTAATTGTTTTATTGGAGCATAGTGGATTTACAATGTTGTGTTAGATTCTGCTGTCAGGCCTTCTGATAGCATTACACAACCTATCATATCAATGCTACTACTATTTACTCACCTGAAAGGCAGTACTTATTAGGCACAATACATATGTCTCATCAAGATACAATATTAATACACAAAGCCAACCAGGGATGAATCTGTTTTTGATTAAATTTACAGGAGCAGGGTAATTACTGCTGATCCATTGCACTGAATAGGTGGTGTGTGGTGTGGTACTTCTCAACTTGAGAAGCAGAGGAAGCAGTACTTAAGCATGAGGACACTTCCCCGACTGAGCAGTAAGGACTTCTCAGTCTGTTCTGTTTCATTCCATTAGACACAAACTAGTTGGTGGGTTGGGTTTTCTTAACTTTCTATGGGGCTTAAGATTTGTTTACTCAAAAAATTCCAGATGACAGAGGGACAAGAGCAGTATGTTATCCATAATTAATATTATCTATAGAATGTAAGTACATCAGATGACAAAGAAGCCTTTATTATTGTAGGAGGTGCAAAAGTATCCCCAGCACGCTATATTAGCATGTTTGTGCATTTTTTGCTGAACATTAGCTTTATCTAGATTCTTTACTAAGATGTGGAGAATAAAAAATTTGTGTTGCAAGACAGTTTTTGTCTAGGGGCCTTCACTGTCCAGTTGTATAACGCGGGGTAAGTTATTTCACTTCTCTGGACTTGTGTTTCCCTACCAATAAAGTAAAGGGGCTCAACGAGGTGGTATCTCACACGCTTTTCACTTCTGAATGTCTGGATTCTGTGTCACCAGGTGTAGAGAATGAGAGGACCATCTCAAATAGACATACTGCGATTGCCACTCAAAAGCCTGTGCTGGATTGTGTGACTGCCCCTAGAAGCTTCTGTGTTAGAAAATCTCCCTGGGCATCTCTCCTTACCCAAAACCGAACTCACATTGTTCAGGGGCTTAAACAGAGCATGTGGGCTGGAAAGGACCTATCTTGGGAATTAAGTCTTCTTAGAAGCAAAAGTATCCCCAGCACGGTATATTAGCTTGGGAATTAAATCTTCTTAGAAGCCACTGAGCTGAGAAGGAATTCTTTAATGTGAAAAAATATGCTATTTCCTCTTTAGAAATGGCTATGAGTTCTGTTCTTCAGCAATGAAGTAGATACAGTGTCATGGTCAAGGGCACAAATTAATGGATTTATGAAGCTCTCCTTGTTTCAATAACTCTGTCGGCAAAAGTTACATATGTTGCTTGGGTTTTTACTTAATCTTTCCTTTTACATGTATGTTTACAATAGTGCAATTTCAGCAACTTTTCTGAGAATCATGATTAAATCACCTTCTCTTTAGTAGTTATCGGACCAGGACAGCACTTTTTATAAATATCTGTTCTCCCCAGATTGCTCTTTATTTTCCTTACACTTCTAAAAGTCCTGGCTGTGCTACCAGGGTCAGCTTTCTACCATACTTCCTTGCTCAAAAATTTAAGGGATTAAATTATAATAATGGTATATTAAAGCTTAAAAGAATCATAAAAATAATGTAGTTCAATTTTCTCATTTTGCAGTTATTAAAATTAAATAACATGCAGATTTAATAATTTAAGCTCACTGTATTAGCCTGTGTTTCCTAGAAAACAGGGTCTGAAGCAAAATATTAATGCTTTGTCGGAAGGGAAAATCTAAGCTGGTGAATGTAAGAGTAAAGGAAAGGGAGATGGGGAAGGATGGAAAGCAAGTGTACAATGATGTATTATCATGCTGATCACTGATTCCCAAGGTCAAAGAGACAAAGCTGGTTACTCTGCAGATACACATGCTCAGTCTAGCAAGACAGACGTCTGTAGCATACCACCCCAAAACAAGTCTGTCAGAGAGAGGAGGAAAGAGTTTACCTGTTGGATCCACCTTGTTTCTCTTTCTATTACTCCATAAAGTTTACACCATGGGAGTTAACTCCCTCTCACTTCCAGGTTGTGTTACCTGGCCATCTGGCATCTTCTGGGAAAATCAAATTCCATGCCCTGTGGTTTTTTTGAACAGAAGTGCTCATTGGAGCCAGAGACTTGGGTGAGGAACTGGGGCAGAAACATGAGAACCCAAATGGACTTGATTGCTGCTCTGTCAAGCAGGACAAGTGACTGAGTGTTTTGGAGACGCGTAAGCTCAAGAGAAAGCAAGATGGGGCCAATATTGTCCCATAGCCTCACAGTAGCAAATCAAGACTATGAGCGAATATCCTTATACTAAATTTAACACTCAGATGATAGCCAAATTTCTCAACCTGTCCTTCAAGATTTTCTATTATCTAAATTTACCTTATGTATTCAGCTTATTGCCAACTAAATTACTTTTTGAGAATTATCATCATCTTCTTCTAAACAACTCAACTATTGGGATCAAGAACTAACTCTTGTGTCAACATGACTTGATTGTTTGTTCCAAGAAATTCTTGCCCAGATAGATAAGAACATAAAATAAAAAGTCAGTGTTTGTTTTAGAAAATTCTTGCAAACCCATTTGTCCAGGAAAACAGTTTGCTCATCTGGGAAAACAGCTTTCTTTCAAACAACAGTTAGCTTCTCAACTTCTCATCTTAAGATAATTCTTAAGATCCTCTCTTATTGCGCCCATGAACCTTCAATTGTTATTTCACAAAATTTGTCCAATTTCAAAATCATCCGCTCTGAAGATCCTGCTTTAAATTCCTGAGCCTAGGTCTCTGCCTTTTGAGATAAGTATTTGATTGACCTGGTTACTTCCCACCCCTCTACACACAAAATCCCACCAAGAGATGGGCAATTCACTTATTTAATGAAGTTTAGGTACAAATGACCAACTAATTCATACAAATAAGGTAATCATTGCCTGAATCCCCAAAATAAAGTCAGAGAAGACTCCACACAGAAAGAATAGTATCAACTATCTTTTCAACTCTAAAAATTAAAAAATGCACAATAAAAGAAAACGAAAACTTACCTATTTAGAATCATATGAATATCACCCAATTTTATCGTCACAGTGCCCATTTTATTGTATAAATTCATGTATTTTACGCTACCCTCCTCTCTGTTTGTAAAATAGTATGAAATTTTCCCTTAAAAGTGGATTGAATTGAATGCCAGCCAATTCATTAGGCTTGGAATTATCCTACCATATCTGCAGGTAAATTTAGCACAGATCCTACCATGGGTGATTTGATGATCGCAGAAGTCGTAGAAGCATCGTCTCTGACAGGTCTTCAGCCACGCCTGTTAAAACATTAAGAAATACCTATTTTCTAGCAATACTTCTCTGGCCATGAGGAGACACATGTATTAATATGACATCAAAACATCCTTAGAGAACCTGATTTTAAAATACTAGCCAAGGTGGGGATAATGGTGGGTGAATAGGGAGAAACAGGGAGAAGCATGCTAAGTGCACCAGGTGGCAGTTGGTTCCTTAGTTAGATGCCTCTGTTTTTAGGTCCCATTCCCTGTTATTCTAAGAAAAACAATCATTTTGCAACAATAACAATAACAACAGAAGATTTATGAAAGCTGTTTTTTTCCTTATTTATATTTTTAAAACCTTGCAACTTAGTAACAGGCTAAATATAAAGCAAACGGCTCTGGTAAAAATGCAAATTTGGGGACTTCCCTGGCGGTCCAGTGGTTAAGACTCCCCCTTCCAATGCAGGGGGTGCGGGTTCGATCCCTGGTTGGGGAGCTAAGATCCCACATGCCTCGTGGCCAAATAACCAAAACACATAAAACAGAAGCGATAGTGTAACAAATTCTGTAAAGACTTTAAAAATGGTCCGCATCAAAAACATCTTTAAAAAAATAAATAAATGCAAATTTGACTTGGACATGGAAGCAAACGGCAGGCTGAAGTAGTCTCAGAGGGATGTATGGGAGAAGTGGAGCTGAAGTGGAACTTGGCTTGAACAATGGCTATAGTCGGGCACGTGGAAAGTATGGGAAAATCCAAGTCAGAGTCACGTGGAAGGGCCAAGTAAAGGGAGGAACATGGGTCTGATTTTTCTGCATCAGAAGCTACCTAAGTAAGCCTATAAATCTTCTATCACCAGAGAGATAAAAACGTTACTTAAGATGGATATTCCTAATAGTAACAATGCCATATAAAATGCTACAAGCCCAACTAGAAATGAGCAAAAACTACAGAACTGCATGAAGAGAACTGCAGATCTTTACAGACGGACATAAGAGAAGACTTGATTAAAACACAAAGAGACAGCCTAAGTTTTGGTATTGAAAAAACTGAATGTTGTACAGATAATGTCTCACTAAATTAATCTATCATTTTAATGCCAACAAAGATCACCAAAATTTTTTATAAGAATTAACAAACTGATTTGGAAAAGAATACTTAGCTTTCTATTGAACACCATATTTTCTATCAAACCACACCACAAAACTAGAATAACTTTGAAAATTGTGGCATTTGTGCAGAAATGTACAAAATATACTGAGTGTGAAACAGAGAGATGTATATATGAGCGTAATTTATGACAAAGGTAGAATTTAAAATCAGTAGGGAAATGACAGACTATTCAACAAATAGTAGCAGCACAATTGGTCATCCATATGGAGAAAAGATGTCAGATATCTAGATCATTCCACACACAAAAATAAATTCAAATAGATTAAGCAATTAAAAATCTAAAAATGAATTTAAAACAAACTATAATGGAATATTTTTATAAAGAGTTTTTCTAAGCAGTACAGTAAACCTAGAAGCCGTAAAGTGATACATTAAAAATTTTTACATATACAGGGCTTCTTCCCTGGTGGCGCAGTGGTTGGGAGTCAGCCTGCCGATGCAGGGAACACGGGTTCGTGCCCCGGTCCGGGAGGATCCCACATGCCGCGGAGCGGCTGGGCCCGTGAGCCATGGCCGCTGAGCCTGCGCGTCCAGAGCCTGTGCTCTGCAACGGGAGAGGCCACAGCAGTGAGAGGCCCGCGTACCGCAAAAAAAAAAAAAAAAATTTACATATATAAAAATTGCAATATAACCTAAATATCAAAGTAAAGATTAACATTTCTAATTAAGAGAACAATATCAAATTAACAAAAATAACAATAAGTCACCTAATCGAAAAATGGTCAAATTAGCTGAGCAGCAAATTTCCAAGAGAAAATATACAAATACGATAAATGAAAGATGCTCAACCTTATTACAAAGCTCATTCCAACTGAAATGAGTTTTCATGTTTTGTCCGTCACATTGTCTAAAGTTAAAAAGATTGATCCTATAAATAAGTGACAAGAAGATAGGGAAAGTCACTCACTGTCATACTTTATTAGTGGCATTTTGTATTGTTAATTTTTTTAAAGAGCAACTGGATGTTATTGATCAAGGAACAGTGCATAAAATATAATTCAGTTTACATTTTCAAACTATTATTTGTAAATGTTTATGTGTGTAAGTGCCATGGGTAGGGATGGAAGGACGTGCAACCATTTATGTGATTATTTCTGGAGAAAGAATAAAATTGAGGGAGGACTGATGAAAGGGAAATGACATGCCTCACTTTGTCTATTTTGTGAATCTTTTGCTGAAATTTAGTCACATCCTACTTGTCTAAGATATTTTTACTTTTTACTGAGTATAAGGTATATTTTACACACACAGGCACAGGCAAACTTAGGTACACAGGAGGAAGTACAACTAAGTGTACATAGCTTGATGAATTTCCACAAGATGAGCAAGTAATAGCAGTCAGATCACGAAACAGAATGTTCCCCACACCTCAGAAGCTTTCTGGTTTCCTTCCAGAAACGCCCTCTCCCGTCAAAAGGTAACCATTATCCTGACATCTGACAACTAATACTATTTTTACCTATTATGTTATTTTATATAAAAAGAATTGTATGCTTGCTAATTTTTTAGTATCTGGCTCTTTTGCTCAATGTTATGATTTTAAGTCATCTTTATTATAGTTTCAGATTTTTAACTTCTCAATACTGTCCACTGAGTGAATATTCCAGAATGTATTTACCCAATCTACAGCCGATGGTTATTTGGGGAATGACCTAGTCTAGCAGTAACAAACAGTACTGCACTGAACATTATTCTACATGTCTCTTGGAGAATTAACATATGTACACATTTCTGCTAGTATACACCCAGAAGTAGAACTGCTGGCTATAGATTTTGTGTATGTTATTCTTGAGAAGATGTTGCCAGTTTTAAAAGTGGTTTTATCAATTTACACTCCTATCTGTGGTGCAGAGTTCAGTCTACATTCTTGCCGACACTTGGTATTATCAGTCTTTTACCCTTGATTCTGGGGGTTGTTTAGTGATATCCAGCTATGATTTAACTTGCATTTAAAAAAAATAACTAATACAGTTGAGCACCTTCTCATAGATTTAATGGTCATTTAAATATCCTCTTGTGAAGTGTCTCCACAAGTCATTTGCACATTTTTCTATTGAGTTGTTTAGTTCTTATTTATATTTATACAAATATATATATATATTATAATTATCTGTTCCCATTCTGTGGGTTGCTTTTTAACTTCCTAAAGATATCTTTTGAAGAATATTTACTTTTATTTTAATATAATCCAATTTATAATTTTTTTATTTTATAGTTAATCCTTTGGTGTCCTAATTAAGAAATCTGCTTCCTCTAAGGTGTCAAAGATGTTCTGCGATAGTTTATCTAACTTTTCTGATTTTTGAAAAACAAAACAAATATAAGAAATTAGTAAAATCTTTCTTAATAATAACACCTAAAAAATAGAGAACTGACCGTCAATAGAATTTCACAGTGAGGGTCAGAAAATTAATTGGCATGACCTTGCTAGGAGGGAATATACCAGTCCCACGTAGCATTATAAAGTTTAATTCTACTTCAGTATTTGTAAATAAAATGTATTGCCGCTTGACTATAAAACTGATGACTATAGTGAATAGGCATATGTAGAAAACATAGGTGAATTCATTGAAAAAAATAATACTTGAGCTTATCTTCAGATCAATATTTATCACCCCAACAGCTAGAAGACAGACTAAAATTCCAAAAAAATTAGAATTCAAAAAAAAACTTAAAAGATACAACATACCTTCGTGTTAAATTGAAAATGGTTATTGGATTTAGCCAACATAAACTGAAAAACTCATTCTCTGTCTTATTTAAGCACTCTTTAAATTTTCTTTTTATAAGTTTCTTCTTCCTCATTTTCTTGGGTTAGCAACAGAAATCTAATTTAAGATAAACTCTACTGAAAGAAATCAACTTTTTCTTTTGTTCTTCTGTTCCTTTTCTTCCTAATTCTTGGTGATATTTTTGGTTAGAGTTTCACAGACTTTACAGAGTTCAAGAAGATTTTCAAGTCTTATATGATCCATCCTTCAAAAATATCCAAGCAATATGAGAACCAATCCTGATTTGTGACAATTTGCCAAGCCTTCAGCCATAGGGAATATAATCATCTGGTTCTATTTTTTTATTTCGACTAAATAAAATATGAAAACTATGAACAGTACTTAAAAATCACAGAAATAAATTAGAAGATTTGTTTCATTCAATGTCAGTTTTTAAATCATTCCTTTTACTACTCCAAATTATTAAATGATGATTGTAAAGTTATACAACTAAATATGTTTAGCGTCTTAATCGGGAAGATGGGTTCCGTTATTCTCCTAAAGATTTGATATTTATGAAATGATATTGATTTGCTTGATTTCCCATGTATGCTATTTCTTGTATGTTTCTTGTATGTATTCTCCTTTAAAATTTTTTTAACTTTTCATCATTTAAATCTGAAACTTACCACTTGAGTGTTTGTCACTAAAATAGCTCCCAACTGCTTTTCTGTTTAGTCTCCATATCTCTAATACATCCTATTTATTTTCAGCTTCATCTTAATTTACCCTTTTGTCTTATGTTGTTTCCCTTTGCTCACTGACCTTCAGTGACTCCCCATTATTGAGGGAATAAAACTCCAAATATCTCAATCGAGCATCAGAGGACTTTTTTTTTTAACATCTTTATTGGAGTATAATTGCTTTACAATGGTGTGTTAGTTTCTGCTTTATAACAAAGTGAATCAGTTATACACATACAGACGTTCCCATATCTCTTCCCCCTTGCGCCTCCCTCCCATCCTCCCTATCCCACCCCTATAGGTGGTCACAAAGCACCTGGCCTGAACCTACCTTTCCAACCAATATTCATAACGTTCCCTTACACAAACCCTGATGGCGACTTCTGGTTTTCAAGCATCACATACACATGTATCCCCACTCTGCATCTATAATTAAACAATTTTTTTCTCTTTCTGGAATGCTGCGCTATCCTTTTCTTTGATTGTCTACTTCTTTCAAAGCTAACATCAGGTCCTCTGTCTTCTACAATATTTTACTAATCACTTTTCCCCAGGGGTAAGAACTTCTACAGAATACATTGGGTTTGTCATGCATTTGAGGACTACCAAATACGCCCTGTCTATCCATCCATCCTGCATCCACGTATTTAATGAACATGTATTAAGAACCTACCATTACTAAGCATTAATCTAGGCAATAAATGTGCAAAATCCCTGCTCTTATGAGGTTTATTTCTATTCTGGAGAGACAGAAAATTAACAAATATTTATATACACACACGTATATATGCACACTGTTCAGATGATAGTAAGCACCATGAAAAATAAAGCAGAGTAAGGGAACAAGCAAAAGTGATAGTTCAGGTATGATAGCTACTTTATAAATGATGACCAGGGAGGACTTCTCCATTGAAGAAATATTTGAGAAATGAATATATTCCAGGCAAAGTTGCTTAGACCTGCAATAAAACTCATCTACAGTACATATCTTCACTGAGGGAGAATATCATCTACAAATCTCCAGCAAGATATTCTATTGACTAGAAATTCTACAGAATTATTTCTTTAACATATGTATCTATCAGATTTCTAGAGGGGAGACATGTCCCTTTTTCTCCAAATAAAGTAATAGATCGAGTGGAATTTCATCTGAGTGGAGGTCACAGCCCTGGGATGTTACCACACTGGATCAGAGGGGCTCCTGGGATTGCTGTAAACGTCGTCTGAACCTATAGGGATTTAGTTATGGGAAAATGGGCAAACTCTTGGTCTTCTTCTGAACCCACTGATGATAAATCTATGTCACTTCTGGAGCCCAAAATAATCCAAATGCATGAAGTTTCCCACCTTCAGATAAAGGTCAGATAACAATGAGGGAAAGACCTAAATATACTTTGGCCATTACTCTTAAAAGAGAATAAAGGGAGGATGACACACTTTGAAGATTGTCTCCTGTTGTCTGAAACTTCCTTCTCATTGTGGTGAAAAGAACCAAGATGCTCTCTGGCCAGAGAATGGAGGAATCCCTAATTTGGCAGATACTAAACACCAATAAATTAATATATAATTGAATTGAGTGAATGAGTGAGACATCCCATCATCCTCACAGTGATTAAATATTGGAAAGGAATTAATACCATGTGCAAAGGTGTTCAACTCAATTTATAATTAAGAAAATAAGCAAGGAAACTAAGGTATGGAGTTAATGCTAAGGTTTTAACCTAATTTCTTAGTTTGTTCTTATTCTAAAATCAGTTCTTTTAATTTGGCTACAGTACAAATGTGCTAAAATGGAAAGTATTTTTATATTTAAAATACGTCTTTTATTTTCTAGTATAAAATGTTTTGCTATTAGCAGGCAAATGTAAAATAATTTAATCTTCAAAAGTAATTCTCCTTATGCTCCTTGATGAAACTTGAGACTACTTTCTATTGGATCAAGATGTTTGAAAGCTAACAGTTTCTGAAATTACATCATTAGAAGTCACTGAAATGAGAGTCTGAGGCAATCTGTCTCTCAGAGACAATCTGAGAGAATTTTGAAAAATCAGAGGCATTTTTTAGTGTGTGTCTCTGATACTTCTTCTTGTTTCTTTCGTGTTAATATTGAGTCACCAGGCTTGCTCACATCCTGAATTAATTTCTTTTCATCTCTCTTCTATGTGGAAGCTATCTGTATAATTGTTAGTATACCGTTACTCCATATTCATTTTCAGATGACTAAACTGAGGGTGAATGGCTCGGTTTGGGACCAAGCTGTTAGCCTGGGTATACTTTGAGTTCTCAGCTGGAAAAGCACTAACCGATGTAAGGTGTTTAATTATAATTTACAGCCGTGATTCTGCAGCATGTTGCTTAGCTACTATCTCACCCTCTTTGCACTCTGATCTATACTTTCCTTTTGGGGCTATTTCTCACAACACTATCAGTTCGATACTCCTCACTGTGACTCTTGTCTTCTCTATATATGAAAATGCATAATTTTGATCACAACTTTACTTCCTAGGAAGGTGAAAAGAGTCCACAGAGAAAAGTGTCAAATCATTTTCAGAACTCCATTTTCAAAACTCTACTACATCTTTAATATTTGTACAGTGCTACAAAATGTTCCCCATAAAATGACGCATGTACAGGTTTGGGCTCATTCTTGTAAATAAAGCTTTAGATTAAATGATTATAAATGCTTTTAGAATATACCCATAGTGCATTGACTATCTTCTAGACTGCAGTTTTCTGTAATTGACTCAAAACAAAAACTTCCAAAAAAAAAAAAACACTTCAAATTCAGCAATATGTATAAATAACAGTTGATAGTATTTTTAGTTCTAAAAAATGTTGAATACTAAAATACATTACGTTTCCCTTATAGTCTGATGGATTAATATAAAAAATAAGAGAATTTTATGTAATATCTTTTGTGTTGAAGAGGAAAAAGACTAGCCCTGTTATGCAGATAACTAAAATCTAAATGGGGAAATAAGATTTAAAGAAATTATATTAAAATGTATGCCACTGTATTATTAAGTGACTAACAGAATGATTCAGCTCCTCAATGATGCGAAGCAATAAAGATGAGGAACAGGTTCCCTGAGGTCAGGTTAATCTGGTAAGGCTTCAGAGAATAGGAAAACATAAAATTTGATGTGAATGAAATGTAAGTTGAGGAATGGCAGAAAGTGTTGGCAATGATAGAAAGCAGACTTTTACATAGTAGAACAATACAGAAATAAATTAGCTACGTGAATCGAAGGCTATATACCAGGACAATAAGTGAGATGAGGTCAACTGATGGAGAAGTTTAGCTACCAGGCAGATTATTAAAGAATTTGGATGTAATCGATTAAGAAGGTAAAGTTCCAAATAAACTAATAGGAAAAATGTAGGCATTACGACACTGCAAAAGTGGACGTTATTTTTGCGTGGGCATTTTGACTGGCATCTCATACCAGGTAATGGAAAATGTTTTCTATTTATTTCAGTGAGCTGCAGAGGCTTTCTATGATAGCATGAGCATAAAATATAGGTTTTTGCATGCTGTAAAGTGGTAATAACAATAAACACATAAATATTACCAAGTAATGTAAGAAATGAGAATGAATTGAATTTTATCTTGTATCTTCATTAAATTTACTATATTATGTCTATTTGCATTCGTTTTACAGTACCATTACTTGGGGGAAAGTTTTCTGAGGTTACATGCACCCAGATGTATAATGAAAAGTGAACAAAAAAGTGCAAAAATTGCAATAAACTTGACTGCTAACCATAAAGATACACTATCGGCCACTATTTGGTTTAATACTGTGACACAGATTGTTGCTACTTACCACATATCTCACCTGCTGCACTATATTCCCCAGCTTCCCATGTAATTAGATTAGGATTATGTGACTAGTCCTGGTCAGTGGATTGTGAAAATCAATGTATGATGTGTGTCACTTCTGGGTCAAGACAGTTAAGGGTATGTGTGCTCCCTGCATTTTTCCTTTCCCCTTGCTATGGCAACCTGGGGAGTCATATGTTAAGATGGGGACATGAAAAGATGGAGAAAGTATGAATCTCCAAGTCACCAGGATGGAAGACAGCCCTCCAAAAACTTCATAAGGAAAAAAGTAAGCTCTTGTGCTAAGCCAAGAGTTTGCAAACTATGACTGTCGGCCCAACCCGGCTTGCCACCTGCTTTCGTAGACCTTGCAAGCTAAGAATGTTTTCTATATTTTTAAATGGCTAGGGGGGAAAAAAAGCAAAAGAAAGGTAATATATTGAGATACATGAAGTTATATGAAATTCAACTTCAGTGTCCATAAACTTTCATTGGAACAGAGATGCTCTCATTTGTTTTTATTTGGTATGGCTGCTTTTGTGTTACAAGAAGAATTGAGCATTCATGACAGAGACAATCTGGTCCGCAGACCCCGAAATGAATACTCTTTGGCCCTTTAGAGAAAGCTTTTTGTGTCACTGCTCCCCACATCCTAGGCACCCACAAGATGGATCCTTAACATCATGTTGTTACGGGCTGATTTCTGTCTTTTCCCCCACCCAACGATCGCTGATTAGATGAGAGTTGAAATCTGACCCAAACTCAACAAATAAAGTGTTCTCTGCCAGAGTACTGGAGTAAAATTTGGAAATCAAGAGATAAGGAAAGATACTGGGTTGGCCAAAAAGTTCGTTCAGGTTTTTCCATAAGATGTCATGGAAAATATATATCAGGTGTTTCTAGTTGCTGGAAGTGAGAACAAGGTAACTTGGGAGCTAAATGTGGTCACTGTTCAAGATGTGCTCAGAACAGCAGACATGGGAGCCAGTGAATCCCAAGGAGAAGGAGAAGGAAAGAGAACCACCCCTGGTCCCTCACCACTTCTCCTGTTCTTGGTTCCAGGAGGTCCATACTTCCTTTTCTCATATTCCATGAAATACCCCTTTATCTTTATTTTGAAAGCTCTTTAATTTCTTATCTGCTTGGGCTAGGGTGAAAGAATTTCTTTGGCTTGAGAATGGAAAAAAGAAAACACCCAGACACTGACCTCAAAAACACTTTCATTAAAATTTCCAGAAAGATTTCATCAATATTTAATAGGGTAAAGCTCTAGTGAAAAAGAGGTAATCTGTCATCGAGATGGCAACAACATCCTAGAGCTATCTTAGACTCCTCCTGCAAAGTTTCTAATACCTTTCTGTAAGGTTTAATATAATTTTATGCCAGTTTTCTACTTCATTTTTCCTTTCATAGTTTAACTAGAGTTACTTCCTATATGTAATGAAGATGGTGTTTGATCCCCAAATGGGTTACTTACATGCTGTATGACTTTGTGGAGTCATCTGAGCACATAAATTTCTAAGGGTCAGTTTCATTCTTAAATGGGGAGCAATGCTCCGTAAGTCTAATAACAGAATTTCTTAACTTGAATTCCATGGATGAAATTCAGCAGTCTGAAAAATTCCTGAATATTGAAAGCAAAATATTATATATGTACATAGTCTCATTTCTTTCTTTAGGGGGCTCATGGCTTTCATCAGATCCTCAAAGGGGTCCATGATGCAAAACATAAGTTAAGAAACATTAACTTAATCATCAATATCAATGAAAAAAATACGAAGTCATTAACATACATAGAACATAGTATGTATGTAGTACATAGAACACTTGATGAATATTTGTTCATCTCTCTTTCTTCTTTCTCATTTATTCAATCTTCCTACCTATTTGAGCCTTCTTTTCCCAATTATGTTACAATTCTCTTGAGGGCAGAGACTACCTTATAATTCCTTTTATGGCTTCCACTGAAATTAAGTACAGTAGGAAACTGCTACAGAATAAATATTTGTGTCTCCCCAAATTGATATGTTGAAATGCAATCCCCAATATGATGCTATTTGAAGGTGGAGACTTTGGGAGGGGGTCATGTCACGAGGATGGGACCCTCACGAGTGGAATTCATGTCCTTATAAAAGAGGCCCCAGAGCACTCCCTCGTCCTTTCTGATGTGTAAGGATATGGAGAAAAGAGAGCTGTCTAGGAACAAGGCAGTGGGCCCTGACCAGACACCAAATCTGGCAGCATTTTGACCCTGAACTCCTTCTTTTTTTTAATCTATTTTTAAATAGGTAGTACATTCACATGGAACAAAATTCAAAAGTTGTGTTGTATTATATCAGTGAAATCTGCTAAGAGACTAGAACTGAAATGTTCTCACCAAAATAAATAAGATAAATATGTGGTGATGGATGTGTTAATTACCTAGATCTTGGACTTCTTAGCCTCTAGAACTGTGAGAAATTTCTGTTGTATATATATGCTACACAGTTTATGGTATTTGTTTTAACAGTCTGAACAGACTAAATGGAAACAATTATTTATTAATTAGATGGCCCAAAAAGTGATCCTGGATGTGTGTGAGTGTGAATGTGTGTAGCTGTGAAGAATTATTTTCAATATCAAATGGTTCTTTTCCTTTTCACTTTTTCTTACAGCCTTTTAAACATGGAATAAAAGGCTCATTTAAAATTGAAACCAAAAATCCTTCACTGGCTCCTTTCAGTCTTCATTTGTCATAATATTTCAAAAATACTTGTACTCTGGGAGTGATAAGAATCTCTTTCCCCAAATAATCCCATAACCTACTTTTCCTCAAAACTATAAAACTTCTCTGGAAATGTGGAGAGAAATTTCAGCGGATAGCTCCCTTTTGATTAATATCTGTGATCATATTCCCCTTTAAATCTGCAGGCATCTTCCTGTTGGGTTAATTCCCTCAGAAATGCTGCTGCTACTCTGTTGCTGTGGAAATTCCCTTGCCACTCCACTGTCCCTGACCTGCTTCCCTTGGACTTTTCCAGGGACCACGTCCCTATTTGGTTGCTAGGCAACCAGTCCTGGAAGGGGTTTTACTGTGCATGTGCTTTTCCTCAGATGGATGATTTGTTTTGCGTGTCTTTATTCGGCCATAATTTGAATCTAATTCCGTCCAGCATCCTCAGCTGTGGCTCTAATCTTGGGTTTTGACAAACTATTACAGTGCACAGGACCTGAGATGTTTACTTTTCATTTATATCTGATTTCTTTTCTAGGAAGTCTTCTTTTTTGATCTCTCTCATGATTTTCCTCCCTTCTTATTAAATGTCGACATGAGTCTCACTATGTCAAGACTTCTAAAATTTACATTCTGTCACTGTGGAATATCTGTTTTTACTTGGCTATTTAACCATAAATTGCATTATAAACACTAATGTACCTAATGACCTTTGAACCATGTCCAGCGTTGAAACTGAATGTAGTCTTAATGGGCAGAATAAGTGTAGACCCAAAAAAAGGAAAAAAGAAAAGGAAAGAAAAGAAAAAAGACCTCAGGAAGACATTACAGAAATTTGCTAAAGTCATTGTCAAAACTATGGGGAAACTATCTGATCATTGTTGAGGCTGAATGGTAGGTACATAAAGGTTCATAATTGTTGACTTTTTGAAAAGTTAGAGGAATATCCTTATTATTATTTTATGTTTTTAAAGCTAGAGTAAATCTGTGGCATGGAATTTTGGAGTGACTGCCTGAGAAAAATTATTTCCTTAGGAGGATGGAGCCTCACCTGTACTCAAGGACTCAGTCCTTGGAATTAGAGAAGAAGCTATGAATCTCTAGTAGACCCTTCTAGTCAGGCCAGATCCAGCAAGCCTGGACTATTTTGGTTATAAAATTCACGTTGAGCCCTATGTCACAGTTTCTAAATCAGGGCACTACTGGCATTTGGGGCAAGCCTAATAGGTGGGGTACCTAGCCTTCATTCCTGCCATCATCATTGCCACTTTATTCATGGTTCCAGTGAGCAAGCCCTGCTGTGGCAAAAGAAGAAGGATGCCTGCTGTCTATAAAATGGACCATTCTTGCTGCCTGATTTTTAAGATCCTCTTTTGCACTGGGAGCATTTTGGAGTATTCTCATGGGACACAAATACTCTCAGGATCTGAGCCCCCTCCGAGAGTTCGTTCCTCCACTGTTCTCCAGATGTCCTGTGTCACCTCCATATTTGGCATCCAGCCATGACTTTGAAGAACAGGTGGATGTGTTTAAGGTTTTATGGAGGACAACACCATTACGTTAGGCTGAGGCAGCTATGGTGAAGAAGGATTATGTGTTGAGCAAAACAGAGAGGATGGAAATACAAACTATAGACTGGGAGAACATAGTTACAAACCACATTCCCAACAAAGGACCAGTATCTATAAAAAAAAATTTTAAACTCACAGTAAAAAAAACAAAAAAACCAAACAATCCAACTTAAAAATGGACAAATGTCACAAAGAGACATTTCATCAAAGAGGCTACACAGACGGCAAATACACATTTGAAAAGATGTTCAAACATCATTAGCTATTAGAGGAATGCAATTAAAAATACAATGCGATATTAGTATACACCTATCAGAATAGCTAAAATTAAAAAGTGACAATACCAAATGCTGACAAGGATGTGGAGAAACTAGGCTACTCATATATTGTAGGTGGGAACTTAAAATGGTCTGGTCACTCTTGAAAACAGTTCAGAAAGTTTCATAAAAGTTAAACATATCATAAGAACAAGCATTTTACTCCTGAGCATTAATCCCAGAGAAATGAAAACTTACGTTCATATAAAAACTTGTATGTGAATTTCACAGCAGTTTTATTTGTAGTAGCAAAATACTACAATCTGATCAGATGTTCTTCAACCGGTGAGTAGTTAAACTGTGATACACACATATCCCCTGGAAAGCTACTCAGCAATAAAAAGAAACAAACTATTGCTTTACTGAAAACTTCCAAGAATCTCCAGGGATTCATGTTGAGTGAAAAATGCCAGTCCCAAAAGATTGCATAATGCTTGGTTCTGCTTACATAACATTTGAGAAATTAAAAATGTGGAAATGGAGGATAGATTAAGGATTGCAGGGTTTAGTAACCCTGAGTGAAGGGGGTTCCGAGAAGGGGGCTTCAGGGAGGTGGATGTAATAACAAAAAGACAACAGGAGAGATCCTGTGGTTTTGAAACTGTTCAGTATCTCAGTCCTGGTGGTGGACACACTAACACGTGTGGTAAAACGGTACAGAACTGAACACAAACACACACATACAGAGATATGAGTACAAGTAAAACAGAGGAACTGAATGAGATTGGTGGACTGTATCAATATCAGTACCTTGCTTGTGATATTACAGTACAGTGTTACAAAATGGTCAAAACTGGGCAAAGTGTATATGGGATCTCCCTGTATTATTTCTTATAATTGCATGTGAATCTATAATCATCCCAATAAATATTTCTATTGTAAAAGTCACACTTACAGAAAATACAGATTAAGGATTGTTATTCGTTTGTCCTCACAAAAGGATTGTCACAGGAATCCTTCAACTAAATTTATATATTTTCTATATAATTTATATATATAATATATAAATTTATGTATTTTCTGTAGTAAACTCACAAAGAGAAAAAATTAGAGTCTACATTTTGCAGAAATATACCCATCGTTTAAAGTGAGCTGCTCATCGTTTTATTTTGCTTTCATTATTAGAAAGTAGACAAGTCCCACTCCATAATGATTGCTCTTCAAATATTCCATTTACTAAATGGATTCAGGATGATTGCTTTAGTGTTATTGAAATCTCTGAATTCTCGTCCCTGAAGTACTAAAGAGGGTTGGAGGGGACTCTTGTGATTTTTCTCAGTGGCAGGTCCCCAGCCCTGCAGAAAGGCTCTGTGCTCCACCCCAGGGTCCCAGCACTGAAGCCAGGAGGAGAATGATGGCAGGTAAAACAGACAGGAAGCAGGAACTCCAAGGTCCCTGGAACCTCTCTGAGTTGTTGTCTGTACTGTCAGTGGACCCCTTCCATGATGTCCTGTTTCCTTCCAGAGTGCCACATTCTCTGCTATTAGGGGATTGGAACCCCTGAGTAGGCAACGATATATTTTTTTCCTCGGGGCAAACAGCTTTCACCTGGATACATATTTCCAAAATTACTAATGTGATCATTCTGCAAAAATGTATTCAACGTTTCATAACTGCTTATCTTTGTAAGTAAAACACGCGTTTTTTTAAAAGATGAGATCAGAAGTGCAGAAGTTAATGGCTAGGTTTGGGTATGTTTCCAGGGCACTTTGGGCCCTCCCTCCACCTGCCCAAAATAAAAGATGCAAATCTTCCCTCATATCATAGCATTTCTGAACCCACAGACATCTGTGGCTAATCACACAAGAACTTGACCGAACTGAAGCACCACAGAGACATCTACTGGTTGGTTTCTTTTCTTCTGGACTGGTTTTTAAGATTATTTTCTGTGTCATAAGGAATTATTACTAACCAGCACTATTCGGCATTACTTATAAGCACTGTACATACAGCTATGCAGACAATTATATTGCCCAATAACCTGGGACAATTAATTGGAATTCTGGAGGGACTGACATGCTCACGGCCCAATCTTCCCATCAAACATACTCCACTGGTTTCATAGGGCTTCTGACAGCCAAGCTGGCAAAGAGCCAACCCTGTTAAATCCAGGGTATGAGGTGGAGAGTGGGTACAAACAGGGCAGCTCACACATATGACCCAGTTAGAAAAATCAGTAGATGCCATTCTAGCCTTTCACAGAGTATTCCCTATAGCAAAGTACATGGGCAATAATTATGAAAATAGATAAAAGTTCAGAGTATTCGTTTGGGATATTTTCTTAGAATCACATTGGAAGCAGAGAACCTAAGGTTTATTTTTAAGAGAAAAGACCAGTAGCAAGTCTTCAAGCCTATCGGGCTCTGCCCTGGGAGGGGCTGACCACTTGGACAGAAAGGGAAGGTGGCTCTGGTGTCCCTGCCTCATGATACATTAATATTTGGTAAACCTACTTTTACTTTTGCAGAATTTTTCAACTGTTGTTCTGTACATGTATGCTTTATGGACATCTTTGGAGGCCTGGTTATTTTTGGTTTCCCTGTAGAGAATATTTTATCTCAAATACAATTGTGGAAAACAATGATGGCACAAGCTAAGCTATAGAATATTTGATTGAATCTTGATTCAATTACAGAATGAATCTGGAGCATACGAGTTGATTCACAGATCTTAAATCAACATAGACCTGGATGTTTGACACAGAGTCATGATTTATCCCTGCAGCTGTCCCTTCTCTTTCCTGCAGGGGGAAAAAGCAGAAGTTTGTGCTAGAACCAAAGACAAAAACATGATCTAACAGATTTCATGTAAAATATATCTCCATTAGTATATAACAAAACTATAGTGCTATCGATTTGCAAAAGAAAAGTGCAGAGACACACAAAAGGCACGTTTCCTTTGGGCACTTAAAATCCATTTTATAATTGGTCATATAGCCATAAGCATTAACTATGAGATAGGATTCCTATTGTTTTTGTTGATTACAAAAGCAGCACAAACCCCTTATTATCCCATCATTTTCCACAGAAAACCACTGCCAAGAGTTTGCTGGGTATTTTTGGGTGTTTACATGCACACATAAACGTGCATATCTACACACAAGCATGAATATGAACACATACACTAGTCCTCTTTTGTCACCCGTTTGCTGCTTCTTTTCTAAACGAATTGTGTTTAGGGTCTATTTCCCTTGTAAGACAGATACATCTACTTTATTCCTTTTAAATATTTACCCAGATATTAGCTGTATCCCAATCCCCCCTTTGACAGGACAGTGTTCTGTGACCCACAGCAGTCATCAGAGGGTTTGATTTTCCAGTTGAGAGTTTTTCCCCATTCCTCCTAGCTTTGCTATGGGCGTCCTTCTCTTATAATCTGTTGCTTCCTGCACATTTTCCTCTAAACGCTTCAAGCAAATGGACAATCCTCTCTTCTCACAATGCCACGTTTCCTTCTCCCTCTTGTCCCACAGAGTCATCAACAAGTGGTACCCAGAAGGCTGACTATGTTTCCTCCACTGCTTAGACATGAGTCAGTAAAACAGATATGAGCCCTGCCCTCTTGAAGCTTATAATGGTGTATATATCCCTTGATTAAAAGAATATATGAAGAAATCAGGAAATTGAAGCTTAGAGGGAACATAGCAGTTGCCCAGAGTTGTTCAGCTAATAAGTGGCAGAGCTGTCATTGGAACCACTCTCATAATCATCCCATTCCACTGATCTAAATGCACTGGCTTAAAATATCTATTCATCTCCTTTGGGAAGACTCAAAAGGAGAGATGTTTCTTTCTGACTCTCCGGAATACCCCAAATCAGAATTTTCCTTCCAAAACCCCTGAGGGCTTTGGCCATATGTTCAATAAGACTGATGGCCATCCAAGTCTCTCAGAATAGCTGGAAGGAGGGGAAACATGGCAGGAAAAGGAAAGATCTCATGTCTCCATGTGCAGTGTGCAAGGCAAGTAGCAGAGTCTTCTAATGTTTTATTTTTATATACATATATATTTTTAAATGTGCTCTTTTAAGACTGCAGGTTTCTTTTTGTAGGGCGATACTTATGTCAAGCACAAGTAACTCTGCTAGAAAATATGTTTATTTTCAGAAACAATTGCCTAAACCTAATGATAAAAATATTTCACTTTTATTGCAGTTTCTACGTGTTTAATTATTAGTGAGGTCAAGTGTCTTACTCTGTTTATGTTCACTATGTGCATTTTCCTTCTATGATGAGCATTTCCATGGCCTTTGCCCACCTCTCTTTTTGTGCATCTATAAGTACCTTATTAATTTGTAAGCGCTCAGTATATGTACAGAATATTTAAAAAATTTTTCTGTATGTTAAAAACATTTTTTCCCAGCTTGTTACTGACTTTGGTTTATTGTGTCTTTTCCATGTAGCAATTTGTGGACTTTCATACAATGCTATTCACCAATATTTATCTTGATAGCTTCTGAATTTTGATATGGGGTATACAGTATCTCTATATAGATATAAATTTACTTTTCTAATTTTTAATGAATAAGGTGATATAACACAGTCAGTAATTTTTTACATCACAGCTATAAAAGTACCTAGAAATTACTCAACAAATTTCACCTTAGTTCTTTCCTTAAGTTCATACAGAGGTGAATCCTGGCAGAGATGAATTTGGGGCACAGTCTCAGATCTAAAGAATATAAAAAGAACTTCCTGAAGATCAGATATTCAGTATAGTGACTATAGTTAATAATACTGAATTGTATACTTGAAATTTCCTGAAAGAGTAGATCTTCAGTGTTCTCCCCTGACACACAAAAATTATAGCTATGAGAAATGATGGATATATTAATTAGCTTGACTGTGATAATCATTTCACAATGTATACATATATCAAATCATCACGTTGTACGCCTTAAATATTTACAATTTTTACTTGTCAATTACATGTCAGTAAAGCTAGAAAAAGAAAAAAATAATTTCCTATGCCTGAAGAGAAAATTAACAAGAGCTTAAAAATAAGGGGGGGGGGAGTATACGAATAAATAGAGAATATAAAGGATGCTATTCTCTCCCACTTTCTCCAGTGGTCTTGTTTGTGTGACCAATGAATCCCCAAGCCTTCTGGGGTCTGTGCTGTGAGCCATTGTAATGGCTGATTAGCACACAATTGATTGGCTTAAGCATGCAGTCCTCCAAATTAGATTTTAAGTAATCCGACTGACCCTGTTAGACCTTGTGTGACGTAGAATCCCTCGGGCTGATGCTAAGGACTCAGACAGGTGAGAAAAGAGGTTGTGCACCAGCAACGCAGTCATTCCCAGAACAAAACAAGCCAACAAACAAGGACAGCCAAGGCTACAGTGAACAGAGAGGGTCATGGAACCAGGGTTTGCTCAAAGCCCAACTCCACCCCTTGCCACCTGTGCAACTTTACACAAGTTACTTAAATCCTTAAGCCTTAGTTCCCTCTCAAGAGGAAATGGACAAATTAATCTCTCTCTTTTTTTTTTTTTTTTTTTTTTTTTTTTGCGGTACGCGGGCCTCTCACTGTCGTGGCCTCTCCTGTTGCGGAGCACAGGCTCCGGACGCGCAGGCTCAACGGCCATGGCTCACGGGCCCAGCCGCTCCGCGGCATGTGGGATCCTCCCGGACCGGGGCACGAACCTGTGTCCCCTGCATCGGCAGGCGGACTCTCAACCACTGCGCCACCAGGGAAGCCCTCCTATCTTTCTTTCAGGGTTGTTTTGATTAAGTCAAATGATGATGTCTATAGCAGTTAGAGATTATAACCAAATATGAAGCAAATTATTGCAAGACTCCTTCGTGAGGTTCTCTTTCTACCTTCTTTTCATGTTTCATAATCTCAAGGGCTCATCATTTTCTTATCCATTCATACATTGAGTGCCGGAGTGGAGCTTCAAGATGGCGGAAGAGTAAGACGCGGAGATCACCTTCTTCCCCACAAATACATCAGAAATACATCTACACGTGGAACAACGCCTACAGAACACCTACTGAACGCTGGCAGAAGACCTCAGACCTCCCAAAAGGCAAGAAACTCCCCACGTACCTGGGTAGGACAAAAGGAAAAAAAAAAAAACAGAGACAAAAGAATAGGGACCTTACCTTCACCAGTGGAAGGGAGCCGTGAAGGAGGAAAAGTTTCCACACACTAGAAGCCCCTTCACGGGCGGAGACTGCGGGTGGCAGAGGAGGGAAGCTTCGGGGCCGCGGAGGGGGGAAGCTTCGGCGTCGCGGAAGAGAGCGCAGCAACAGCGGTGCGCAGCACAAAGCGGAAGGATTCCTTCGCCGACCGGCACTCACCAGCCCGAGAGGCTTGTCTACTCACCCGCCGGGGCGGGCGGGGCTGGGAGCTGAGGCTCGGGCTTCGGTCAGAGCGCAGGGAGGACTGGGGTTGGCGGTGTGAACACAGCCTGCAGGGGGTTAGTGCACCACGGCTAGCCGGGAGGGAGTCCGGAAGAAGGTCTGAAACTGCCGAAGAGGCGAGAGACTTTTTCTTCCTTCTTTGTTTCCTGGTGCGCGAGGAGAGGGGATTAAGAGCGCCGCTTAAAGGAGCTCCAGACACGGGCGCGAGCCGCGGCTGTCAGCGTGGACCTCAGAGACGGGCATGAGATGCTAAGGCTGCTGCTGCCGCCACCAAGAAGCCTGTGTGCAAGCACAGGTCACTATGCACACCGCCCCTCCCGGGAGCCTGTTCAGCCCGCCACTGCCAAGGTCCCGTTATCCAGGGACAACTTCCCTGGGAGGACGCACGGCGCGCCTCAGGCTGGTGCAACATCATGCCTGCCTCTGCCGCCGCAGGCTCGCCCTGCACTCCGTGATCCTCCCTACCCCCGGCCTGAGTGAGCCAGAGCCCCCGAATCAGCGGCTCCTTTAACCCCGTCCTGTCTGAGCGAAGAACAAACGCCCTCAGGCAACCTACACGCAGAGGCGGGGCCACATCCAAAGCTGAACCCTGGGAGCTGTGCGAACAAAGAGAAAGGGAAATCTCTCCCAGCAGCCTCAGGAGCAGCGGATTAAATCTCCACAATCAACTTGATGTACCCTGCATCTGCGGAATACCTGAATAGACAATGAATCATCCCAAACTGAGGAGGTGGACTTTGGGAGCAACGATATTTTTTTTTTCCCCTTTTTCTCTTTTTGTGAGCGTGTATGTGTATGCTTCTGTGTGCAATTTTGTCTGCATAGCTTTGCTTTTACCAATTGTCCTAGGATTCTGTCTGTCCGTTTTTTTGTTTGTTTTTTGGGGTTTTTTTAACTTAAAAATTTTTTTTCTTAATAATTATTTTTTATTTTAATAACTTTTATTTTCTTTTATTATCTTCTTCTTTCTTTGTTTGTTTTTTTTTCTCCCTTTTATTCTGAGCCATGTGGATGACAGGCTCTAGGTGCTCCAGCCAGGCATCAGGGCTGTGCCTCTGAGGTGGGAGAGCCAAGTTCAGGACACTGGTCCACAAGAGACCTCCCAGCTCCATGTAATATCAAACGGCAAAAGCTCTCTCAGAGATCTCCATCTCAACGCCAAGACCCAGCTCCACTTAACGACTAGCAAGCTACAGTGCAGGACACCCTATGCCAAACAGCTAGCAAGACAGGAGCTCAACCCCATCCATTAGCACAGAGGCTGCCTAAAATCATAATAAGGCCACAAACACCCCCAAAACACACCACCAGACGTGGACCTTCCCACCAAAAAGACAAGATCCAGCCTCATCCACCAGAACACAGGCACTAGTCCCCTCCACCAGGAAGCCTACACAACCCACTGAACCAACCTTAGCCACTGGGGACAGACACCAAAAACAACGAGAACTACGAACCTGCAGCCTGCAAAAAGGAGACCCCAAACACAGTAAGTTAAGCAAAATGAAAAGACAGAAAAAAACACAGCAGATGAAAGAGGAAGATAAAAACCCACCAGACCTAACAAATGAAGAGGAAATAGGCAGTCTACCTGAAAAAGAATTCAGAATAATGATAGTAAACATGATCCAAAATCTTGGAAATGGAATGGAGAAAATACAAGAAACATTTAACAAGGACCTAAAAGAACTAAAGAGCAAACAAACAGTGATGTACAACACAATAAATGAAATTAAAAATTCTCTAGAAGGGATAAATAGCAGAATAACTGAGGCAGAAGAACGGATAAGTGACCTGGAAGACAAAATAGTGGAAATAACTACTGTAGAGCAGAATAAAGAAAAAAGAATGAAAAGAATTGAAGACAGTCTCAGAGACCTCTGAGATAACATCAAGATTGAGATAACATCAAGATTGCCAAAGCAATCAGACTATACTACAAAGCTACAGTAATCAAGACAGTATGGTACTGGCACAAAAACAGAAATATAGATCAATGGAACAGGATAGAAAGCCCAGAGATAAACCCATGCACATATGGTCACCTTCTCTTTGATAAAGGGGGCAAGAATATAGAGTGGAGAAAAGGCAGCCTCTTCAATAAGTGGTGCTGGGAAAACTGGACAGCTACATGTAAAAGAATGAAATTAGAACACTCCCTAACACCATACACAAAAATAAGCTCAAAATGGATTAAAGACCTAAATGTAAGGCCAGAAACTATCAAACTCTTAGAGGAACACATAGGCAGAACACTCTATGACATAAATCACAGCAAGATCCTTTTTGACCCACCTCCTAGAGAAATGGAAATAAAAATAAACAAATGGGACCTAATGAAACTTAAAAGCTTTTGCACAGCAAAAGAAACCATAAATAAGACCAAAAGACAACCCTCAGAATGGGAGAAAATATTTGCAAATGAAGCCACTGACAAAGGATTAATCTCCAAAATTTACAAGCAGTTCATACAGCTCAATATCAAAAAAACAAACAACCCAATCCAAAAATGGGCAGAAGACCTAAATAGACATTTCTCCAAAGAAGATGTACAGATTGACAACAAACACATGAAAGAATGCTCAACATCATTAATCATTAGAGAAATGCAAATCAAAACTACAATGAGATATCTTCTCACACTGGTCAGAATGGCCATCATCAAAAAATCTACAAATAATAAATGCTGGAGAGGGTGTGGAGAAAAGGGGACCCTCTTGCACTGTTGGTGGGAATGTAAATTGATACAGCCACTATGGAGAACAGTATGGAGGTTCCCTACAAAACTAAAAATAGAACTACCATACGACCCAGCAATCCCACTACTGGGCATATACCCTTAGAAAACCATAATTCAAAAACAGTCATGTACCAAAATGTTCATTACAGCTCTATTTACAATAACCAGGACATGGAAGCAACCTAAGTGTCCATCGACAGATGAATGGATAAAGAATATATGGCATAAAAAGAAACAAAATTGAGTTATTTGTAGTAAGGTGGATGGACCTAGAGTCTGTTGTACAGAGTGAAGTAAGTCAGAAAGAGAAAAGCAAATACCATATGGTAACACATATATATGGAATCAAAAAAAAAGAAAAGGTCATGAAGAACCTAGGGGCAAGATGGCAGTAAAGACGCAGACCTACTAGAGAATGGACTTGAGGATACGGGGAGGGGGAACGGTAAGCTGGGAAAAAGTGAGAGAGTGGCATGGACATATATACACTACCAAACGTAAAATAGATAGCTAGTGGGAAGCTGCCGCATAGCACAGGGAGATCAGCTCGGTGCTTTGTGACCACCTAGAGGGGTGGGATAAGCAGGGTGCGAGGGAGGGAAATGCAAGAGAAAAGAGATATGGGGACATGGGTATATGTATATCTGATTCACTTTTTATAAAGCAGAAACTAGCACACCATTGTAAAGCAATTATACTCCAATAAAGATGTTAAAAAAAAAAGTTGAGTGCCTATTTTATGTAAGACCGTACGTCACGGGCTACTAGACTAGTACACTATTGAATAAAATACGAGTTTTGCTCTTTAGAAAAAGAAGCTTATAGACTAAATAGATAATGAAAGGCAATATTTATTGAGAAATCATTCTGCACTAGATGTTTAATTCTCAATTAATTTTCACAGCTATTCAAAGACTACATGCTATCTTTATTCCCGTTTTATAGGTGAATAAACAGAGTTAGGAAGCATGTCCAAAGTCACATAACCTGTAAGTATCTGAGCCAATATTCCAACCCAGATGTCTAGAAATTGAGTCCACGTTTTAAATCAGGCTTAAGCCCATGTTATACTAAAAAAATTAATAACAAGATGGTATAGTACAACTAGAATGTGGTAAGTGACATGAGAGGTGCAGATAGATTTGCAGAAATTTAGAGGAAGAGTGACCACGTTTGGCTGTAAGAATCGGGGAAGACTCCATATAGGAGATATTAGAGTGCTATCTTCAAAAGCAGTAATGATTTAGTCTACAGTCTGCCAAAATACTAGCAAACAGAATCCAACAGCACATTACTGTTGGATACTGGGGGCCTATCCAGTGACACACCAACATGATAAAACACAGCCTTAAAAGTTAAGTGCACACTGCTTTGAAATAAATGTTCTTGTCTTAGGCCTCCAAATGCCAAGCCTGGGAAGTGGAAACTTTCTGCAGAAGAGCAAACACTATTTCATCCTTGACTAACCATGGGTAGAGGACAGCCTGGGGAAGATGGGTTATGCACGTGCTGATGTGACACAGCCCCTGTGTGGACAAA